>NC_079192.1:187097823-187434134 GCF_029499605.1 Hyla sarda | reverse complement strand
CTCACCAGCAGCGTTGTAGAAATCAGTGATTTTCTTGGGTGTTTCTTAAGTTTTGTCCCCCTGTGGGTACCCATGGTGTGCATGCAAATTTGTGGTGAGAAAGGAAGCAGCTTTGAAGGGTTTGGGTGCTGCTAATTTCGGTATATTTGCTGCTTGCTTTGGAGCAGTAACACTATGCAGCCATTCCGTCACACTGCCAAGCTACACCTCCAAGTGTTGTTCACTTACACTATGATGAAAATGATTAGTTGATGAAAAGAACACTGCTCCACGAAAGAGCTTTTCTTATCTTTTTTTAGCTATCTTTCTGAGGAATGGTAATAACCGCACTCCAACGGGACTGTGTTATTGCATAGGTTCTGGGAAATGACAGTGTATCAAGCTCATACAAAGGTAAGTATAGGTAAGCCTAAGATGTCTATAAAATAACAACAGATACATATATGCTAAATAAGTTTATATAGAGGGTATAGAACAATTGTTTCCTATACATCGAATGTTAGGTTAGCTTAACCCTTTAAGGACCCAGACAATTTTCACTGTAGGACCCGGCCATTTTTTGAACATCTAACCACTGTCACTTTAAACATTAATAACTCTGGAATACTTTTAGTTATCATTCTGATTCCGAGATTGTTTTTTCATGACATATTCTACTTCAACATAGTGGTAAATTTTTGTAGTACCTTGCATCATTTCTTGGTGAAAAATCCCCAAATTTGATGAAAAATTTGAAAATTTTGCATTTTTCTAACTTTGAAGCTCTCTGCTTGTAAGGAAAATGGATATTCCAAATAAAAAAAAATTTGATTCACATATACAATATGTCTACTTTATGTTTGCATCATAAAATTGACAAGTTTTTACTTTTGGAAGACACCAGAGGGCTTCAAAGTTCAGCAGCAATTTTCCAATTTTTCACAAAATTTTCAAACTTACAATTTTTCAGGGACCAGTTCAGGTTTGAAGTGGATTTGAAGGGTCTTCATATTAGAAATACCCCACAAATGACCCCATTATAAAAACTGCACACCCCAAAGTATTCAAAATGACATTCAGTAAGTGTTTTAACCCTTTAGGTATTTCACAGGAATAGCAGCAAAGTGAAGGAGAAAATTCACAATCTTCATTTTTTACACTCGCATGTTCTTGTAGACCCAACTTTTGAATTTTTACAAGGGGTAAAAGGAGCAAATTTATACTTATGTTTGTAGCCCAATTTCTCTCGAATAAGCACATACCTCATATGCCTATATAAATTGTTCGGCGGGCGCAGTAGAGGGCTCAGAAGCGAAGGAGCGACAAGGGGATTTTGGAGAGTACGTTATTCCGAAATGGTTTTTGGGGGGCATGTTGCCTTTAGGAAGCCCCTATGGTGCCAGAACAGCAAAAAAAAAACACATGCCATACCATTTTGCAAACTAGACCCCTTGAGGAACGTAACAAGGAATAAAGTGAGCCTTAATACCCCACAGGTGTTTCACGACTTCTGCATATGTAAAAAAAAATAAAAAAAATTTCACTAAAATGTGTGTTTCCCCCCAAATTTTGTTGCAAGGGTTAATAGCAGAAAAGACCCCCCAAAATTTGTAACCCCATCTCTTCTGAGTATGGAGGTACCCCATAAGTTGACCTGAAGTGCACTACAGGTGAACTACAATCCTCAGAATAGAAGGAGTCATATTTGGCTTTTTGAGAGCAAATTTTGCTCGGGGGGCATGTCGCATTTAGGAAGCCCCTATGGTGCCAGAACAGCAAAAAAAAAACACATGGCATACCATTTTGGAAACTAGACCCCTTGAGGAACGTAACAAGGAATAAAGTGAGCCTTAATACCCCACAGGGGTTTTACACGACTTTTGCATATGTAAAAAAAAATAAAAAATTTCACAATTTTGCAAGGGTTAATAGCAGAAAAGACCCCCTAAAATTTGTAACCCCATCTCTTCTGAGTGTGGAAATACCCCATGTGTGGACGTCAAGTGCTCTGCTGGCGCACTACAATGCTCAGAAGAGAAGGAGCGCCATTGAGCTTTTGGGAAAAAAATTGTTTGGAATGGAAGTCAGGCGCCATGTGCGTTTACAAAGCCCCCCCCCCCCCCGTGGTGCCAGAACAGTGGACCCCCCCCCCCCACATGTGACCCTATTTTGGAAACTACACCCCTCACAGAATTTAATAAGGGGTGCAGTGAGTATTTACACCCCACTGGCGTTTGACAGATCTTTGGAACAGTAGGCTGTGCAAATGAAAAATTAAAATTTTCATTTTCACTGACCACTGTTCCAAAAATCTGTCAGACACCTGTGGGGCGTAAATGCTCATTATACCCCTTATTACATTACATGAGGGGTGTAGTTTCCAAAATGGGGTCACATGTGGGTATTTATATTTTTGCGTTTATGTCAGAACCGCTGTAAAATCAGCCACCCCTGTGCAAATCACCAATTTAGGCCTCAAATGTACATAGTGCGCTCTCACTCCTGAGCCTTGTTGTGCGCCCGCAGAGCATTATACGCCCACATCTGGGGTATTTCTGTACTCAGGAGAAATTGCGTTACAAATTTTGGGGGGTCTTTTTTTCCTTTTAACACTTGTGAAAATAAAAAGTATAGGGCAACACCAGCATGTTAGTGTAAATTTTTTTTTTTTTTTACACTAACAAGCTGGTGTAGACCCAACTTTTCCTTTTCATAAGGGGTAAAAGGAGAAAAAGCCCCCAATATTTGTAGTGCAATTTCTCCCGAGTTTGGAGATACCCCATATGTGGCCCTAAACTGTTTCCTTGAAATATGACAGGGCTCTGAAGTGAGAGAGCGCCATGTGCATTTGAGGACTAAATTAGGGATCGCATAGGGGTGGACATAGGGGTATTCTACGGCAGTGATTCCCAAACAGGGTGCCTCCAGCTGTTGCTAAATTCCCAGCATGCCTGGACAGTCAGTGGCTGTCCGGAAATGCTGGGAGTTGTTGTTTTGCAACAGCTGGAGGCTCCGTTTTGGAAACACTGCCATACAATACGGTTTTCATTTTTATTTGGGGGGACAGTGTAAGGGGGTGTATATGTAGTGTTTTACTATTTATTATGTGTTAGTGTAGTGTAGTGTAGTGTTTTTAGGGTACATTCGCACTGGCGTGTTACGGTGAGTTTCCCGCTAGGAGTTTGAGCTGCGGCGAAAAATTTGCCGTAGCCCAAACTTGAAGCAGGAAACTTACTGTAAGCCTGCCCGTGTGAATGTACCCTGTACGTTCACATGGGGGGGCTAAACTCCAGCTGTTTCAAAACTACAACTCCCAGCATGTACTGACAGACCGTGCACGCTGGGAGTTGTACTTTTGCAACAGCTGGAGGCACACTGGTTGGAAAACCTTCAGTTAGGTTCTGTTACCTAACTCAGCATTTTCTAGCCAGTGTGCCTCCAGCTGTTGCAAAACTACAACTCCCAGCATGTACTGATCGCCGACAGGCATGCTTGGAGAAGTAGTTATGCAATAGCTGGAGGTACGCAACTACAACTCCCAGCATGCTGAGACAGCTGATTGCTGTTTGGACATGCTGGGATTTGCAGTTTTGCAACATCTGGAGGGCTACTGTTTTAGAGAACACTGCAAAGTGATCTCCAAACTGTGGTCCTCCAGCTGTGGCAAAACTACAATTCCCAGCATGCCCTGACAGCAAATGCCCTGACAGCAAATGCTAGGAGTTGTAGTTTTGCAAGATCTGGAGGGCTACAGTTTAGAGACCACTATATAGTGGTCTCAAACTGTAGCCCTCCAGCTGTTGCAAAACTACATATTCCAGCATGCCCAAACAGCTGTCTGGGCATGCTGGGAGTTGTAGTTTTGCAACATCTGGAGGGCTACAGTTAGAGACCACTGTATAATGGTCTCAAACTGTTCCCTCCAGATGTTGCTAGGCAACTCACCGGCTTCCGTCGGATCCAGCCGCACGTCATCGCCGCCCGCCGATCTCCGGTGCCTGAAGCCTCCGTCACCCGCCTGTATCGGTAAGTGAATCTTCGGCGCCGGTCCCTGTCGTTTCCCCGTCCTGCCCCGCCTATTGTGGGAGGGCAGAACGGGGAAAACGAAAGTTAACCCCCCCCGCCCCCGATCTGCTATTGGTGGTCACGTCTAGACCACCAATAGCATGGATAGGAGGGGTGGCACCCGTGCCACCTCACTCCTATCGCTTCAGGGGGATCGTGGGTGTCTTAGACACCCGCGATCCCCCTTACATTCCGGGTCACCTGGTCACTATAGACCCGTAATGACCCGTAATTGCGCAAATCGCAAGTGTGAATTCACTTGCGATTTGCCGCGATCGCCGACATGGGGGGGTCTGATGACCCCCCTGGGCATTTGCAGGCATCCCGCTCCGATCCCCACCCGGCACACGGCGGGGACCGGAACTGCCCATGACGTAACTGTACGTCATGGGTCCTTAAGACCCAGGGTTTCAGGACGTAACGTTACGTCATGGGTCCTGAACGGGTTAAAGGGGTACTCCGGTGAAAACCTTTTTTCTTTTAAATCAACTGGTGCAAGAAAGTTAAACATATTTGTAAATTATTTCTTTTAAAAAATCTTAAGCCTTCCAGTACTTATTAGCTGCTTAATGCTACAGAGGAAATTCCTTTCTTTTTGGAACACTGATGACATCATGAGCACAGTGCTCTCTGTTGACATCTCTGCTGACATCTCTGCTGACATCTCTGCTGACATCTCTGCTGACATCTCTGCCCCAAGGCAACAGTGCAAACCAGCATGGTGGCTTAGTGGTTTGCACTGCTGCCTTGGGGCCTTGGGTTCAAATCCCACTAAGGACAACAATAAATAAAGAATTATAATAATAACATCAGCAAAGAGCACTGTGCTTGTGATGTCATCAGAGAGCATTCCAAAAAGAAAAGAATTTCCCCTGTAGTATTCAGCAGCTAATAAGTACAGGAAGGATTAAGATTTTTTAATAGAAGTAATTTACAAATCTGTTTAACTTTCCGGAGCCAGTTGGTTTAAAATAAAAAAGGTTTTCACCGGAGTACCCCTTTAAACCATCAGGTTGCATTTCTGGAGTAGTAAAACTATAACTCCTGCACTTATTCACTTTATGCAATATAGAATAGAGATGAGCGAAGGTAACAAACTCGAATTCATTACGAATTTCATGAAATATTCGATTTGCAATGGGTATTGCCGCGGTTCTATCGCGCAAATCGCTTCATTAAACTCCATTTACTGAGGTCCAGGCTCCAGGGCAATTAAAATGGTGGATCCACATGTCAGTACATGGGGCAAGGAACGCTGGGAAGGCGGGAAGCCAAGGGGGAAGGGAAGTGTTACGTTATGTGCTCTGGCCTCACACGCTGGCCGTGAGCGCATGGTCCCGTTGCCGGCGGGGCTGGGACTCGCATTGCGGGACGAGCCCGCATGTGAGCCCCAGTCCCTCACTCACCTGGGGCTTCTCCTGCCCCAGCCTCTACCTCTCTGCTCTGGCGCGCCTGTCCCTGTCCCCTATTGCGCACTGGCCGGAGCTTTAAGATTTAAAGGGCAAGTATGCTCATTAGTGTAATTAACCTGTGGCTCATTGATAAATTCCTCCACCTTCCTCACTTCCCTGCCGGATCTTTATTGCCTTGTGCCAGAGAGAATGCATTCCTGAGAGTTACCTTACCGTGTATCTGATAGTTTGCTCTGTGACTTGACCTTGCTCCTCTTCCGCCTGCCTACTGACCTCCTGCTACGTCCTGACTACGCTACTTTGCTGCCTGCCTTGACCTTCTGCTATCCTGACTATGAGCTGCCTTATGCCTGCTGTGCCTCGCATCTCCTCAGCCGCCTGTGTGGTCAAGCCGTGCCAGGGGTAGCGACCTGGCTGCCACCTGCCACAGCAAGTCCATCCCACTTTGAGGCATGCTCTGGTTGTCACGATGCCGGCTGGCAGGTAGTGGATCCTCTGTGCCAGAGAGGGATTGGCGTGGACCGTGCTAGTGGATCGGTTCTAAGTCACTACTGGTTTTCACCAGAGCCCGCCGCAAAGCGGGATGGTCTTGCTGCGGCGGTAGTGACCAGGTCGTATCCACTAGCAACGGCTCAACCTCTCTGGCTGCTGAAGATAGGCGCGGTACAAGGGAGTAGACAGAAGCAAGGTCGGACGTAGCAGAAGGTCGGGGCAGGCAGCAAGGATCGTAGTCAGGGGCAACGGCAGGAGGTCTGGAACACAGGCTAGGAACACACAAGGAAACGCTTTCACTGGCACGATGGCAACAAGATCCGGCAAGGAAGTGCAGGGGAAGTGAGGTGATATAGGGAAGTGCACAGGTGATAACACTAATTGGAACCACTGCGCCAATCAGCGGCGCAGTGGCCCTTTAAATCGCAAAGACCCGGCGCGCGCGCGCCCTAGGGAGCGGGGCCGCGCGCGCCGGGACAGGACTGACGGAGAGCGAGTCAGGTACGGGAGCCGGGGTGCGCATCGCGAGCGGGCGCTACCCGCATCGCGAATCGCATCCCGGCTGGAGGCGGTATCGCAGCGCCCCGGGTCAGTGGATCTGACCGGAGCGCTGCAGTGAGGAGAGTGTAGCGAGCGCTCCGGGGAGGAGCGGGGACCCGGAGCGCTCGGCGTAACAGTACCCCCCCCCCCTTGGGTCTCCCCCTCTTCTTAGAGCCTGAGAACCTGAGGAGCAGACTTTTGTCTAGGATATTGTCCTCAGGTTCCCAGGATCTCTCTTCTGGACCACAACCCTCCCAATCCACTAAAAAAAAAGGTTTTCCCTCTGACCTTTTTGGATGCCAGAATCTCTTTGACGGAGAAGATGTCCGAGGAGCCGGAAACAGGAGTGGGAGGAACAGATTTGGGAGAGAAACGGTTAATGATAAGTGGTTTAAGAAGAGAAACGTGAAAGGCATTAGGAATACGAAGAGAAGGAGGAAGAAGAAGTTTGTAAGAGACAGGATTAATCTGGCACAAAATTTTGAAAGGACCAAGATAGCGTGGTCCCAACTTATAGCTAGGGACACGGAAGCGGACATATTTAGCGGAGAGCCATACCTTGTCTCCAGGGGAAAAAATGGGAGGAGCTCTTCTTTTCTTATCCGCGAACTTCTTCATGCGTGATGAAGCCTGTAAGAGAGAATTTTGGGTCTCTCTCCATATGATGGAAAGATCACGAGAAATTTCATCCACAGCGGGCAGACCAGAGGGCAAGGGGGTAGGGAGGGGGGGAAGAGGGTGACGGCCGTACACCACGAAAAATGGGGATTTGGAGGAAGATTCAGAGACTCTGAAGTTATACGAGAATTCGGCCCATGGTAGAAGATCTGCCCAGTCATCCTGGCGGGAGGAAACAAAATGTCGTAAATAATCACCCAAGACCTGGTTAATTCTTTCTACTTGTCCATTGGATTGAGGATGATAGGCAGAAGAAAAATTTAATTTAATCTTGAGTTGTTTACAGAGAGCCCTCCAGAATTTAGACACGAATTGGACGCCTCTATCCGAGACGATCTGCGTGGGCAACCCGTGAAGACGAAAAATGTGTATAAAAAATTGTTTAGCCAACTGAGGCGCTGAAGGAAGACCAGGAAGAGGGATGAAATGTGCCATTTTGGAGAATCGATCAACGACCACCCAAATAACAGTGTTGCCATGGGAAGGGGGTAAGTCAGTAATAAAATCCATACCAATCAGAGACCAAGGCTGTTCGGGGACAGGCAGAGGATGAAGAAAACCAGCGGGCTTCTGGCGAGGAGTCTTATCCCGGGCACAGATAGTGCAGGCTCGCACAAAGACCACAACATCCGTCTCCAGAGTCGGCCACCAATAGAAGCGAGAGATGAGTTGCACAGATTTCTTGATGCCCGCATGACCTGCGAGATGGGAGGAGTGACCCCATTTGAGGATTCCGAGGCATTGGCGTGGAGAAACAAAGGTCTTTCCTGGAGGAGTTTGCCTGATGGAGGCTGGAGAAGTGGAAATCAGGCAGTCAGGAGGAATGATGTGTTGCGGAGAGAGTTCAACTTCAGAAGCATCCGAGGAACGAGAGAGAGCATCGGCCCTAATGTTCTTATCGGCAGGCCGAAAGTGAATTTCAAAATTAAATCGGGCAAAGAACAGAGACCACCTGGCCTGGCGAGGATTCAGCCGTTGGGCAGACTGGAGGTAGGAGAGGTTCTTGTGATCGGTGTAAATAATAACTGGAAATCTTGATCCCTCCAGCAGATGCCTCCATTCCTCAAGTGCTAATTTAATGGCTAGAAGCTCTCGATCCCCGATGGAGTAGTTCCTCTCCGCCGGAGAGAAGGTCCTAGAAAAAAAACCACAAGTAAGAGCATGCCCGGAAGAATTTTTTTGTAGAAGGACAGCTCCAGCTCCCACAGAGGAGGCATCAACCTCCAATAGGAAGGGTTTAGATGGGTCAGGTCTGGAGAGCACGGGAGCCGAAGAAAAGGCAGACTTGAGCCGTTTAAAGGCGTCTTCCGCTTGAGGAGGCCAAGACTTGGGATCGGCATTTTTTTTGGTTAAAGCCACGATAGGAGCCACAACGGTAGAAAAATGTGGAATAAATTGCCTGTAATAATTGGCGAACCCCAAAAAACGTTGGATAGCACGGAGTCCGGAGGGGCGTGGCCAATCTAAGACGGCAGAGAGTTTGTCTGGATCCATTTGTAGTCCCTGGCCAGAGACCAAGTATCCTAGGAAAGGAAGAGATTGGCATTCAAACAGACATTTCTCTATTTTGGCATAGAGTTGATTGTCACGAAGTCTCTGAAGAACCATACGGACATGCTGGCGGTGTTCTTCTAGATTGGCAGAAAAAATCAGGATATCGTCCAGATATACAACAACACAGGAGTATAAGAGATCACGAAAAATTTCATTAACAAAGTCTTGGAAGACGGCAGGGGCGTTGCACAGGCCAAAGGGCATGACCAGATACTCAAAGTGTCCATCTCTGGTGTTAAATGCCGTTTTCCATTCATCCCCCTCTCTGATGCGGATGAGATTATAAGCACCTCTTAAGTCCAGTTTGGTAAAGATGTGGGCACCTTGGAGGCGATCAAAGAGTTCAGAGATGAGGGGTAGGGGGTAGCGGTTCTTAACCGTGATTTTATTAAGACCGCGGTAGTCAATGCAAGGACGTAGAGAGCCATCTTTTTTGGACACAAAGAAAAATCCGGCTCCGGCAGGAGAGGAGGATTTACGGATAAAGCCCTTTTTTAAATTTTCCTGGACGTATTCAGACATGGCAAGAGTCTCTGGGGCGGACAGAGGATAAATTCTGCCCCGGGGTGGAGTAGTGCCCGGGAGGAGGTCGATAGGACAATCATAAGGCCTGTGAGGAGGTAGAGTCTCAGCTTGTTTTTTGCAAAAAACATCCGCAAAGTCCATATAGGCCTTAGGGAGACCGGTTACAGGAGGAACCACAGAGTCACGGCAAGGGTTACTGGGAACCGGTTTTAGGCAGTCCTTGGAACAAGAGGGCCCCCAACTCTTGATCTCCCCAGTGGACCAATCCAGGGTTGGGGAATGAAGTTGACGCCAGGGAAGTCCAAGGAGAATTTCAGAAGTGCAATTGGGGAGGACCAAAAGTTCAATCCTCTCGTGATGAGGTCCGATGCACATTAGAAGGGGCTCCGTGCGGAAACGTATGGTACAGTCCAATCTTTCATTGTTTACACAATTGATGTAGAGGGGTCTGGCGAGACTGGTCACCGGGATGTTGAACCTGTTGACGAGAGAGGCCAAAATAAAATTTCCTGCAGATCCGGAGTCCAAGAAGGCCACAGCAGAGAAGGAGAAGGCAGAGGCAGACATCCGCACAGGCACAGTAAGACGTGGAGAAGCAGAGTAGACATCAAGGACTGTCTCACCTTTGTGCGGAGTCAGCGTACGTCTTTCCAGGCGGGGAGGACGGATAGGACAATCCTTCAGGAAGTGTTCGGTACTAGCACAGTACAGGCAGAGATTCTCCATGCGGCGTCGTGTCCTCTCTTGAGGTGTCAGGCGAGACCGGTCGACCTGCATAGCCTCCACGGCGGGAGGCACAGGAACAGATTGCAGGGGACCAGAGGAGAGAGGAGCCGGGGAGAAGAAACGCCTCGTGCGAACAGAGTCCATATCCTGGCGGAGCTCCTGACGCCTTTCGGAAAAACGCATGTCAATGCGAGTGGCTAGGTGAATGAGTTCATGTAGATTAGCAGGGATTTCTCGTGCGGCCAGAACATCTTTAATGTTGCTGGATAGGCCTTTTTTAAAGGTCGCGCAGAGGGCCTCATTATTCCAGGATAATTCTGAAGCAAGAGTACGGAATTGTACGGCATACTCGCCAACGGAAGAATTACCCTGGACCAGGTTCAACAGGGCAGTCTCAGCAGAAGAGGCTCGGGCAGGTTCCTCAAAGACACTTCGAATTTCCGAGAAGAAGGAGTGTACAGAGGCAGTGACGGGGTCATTGCGGTCCCAGAGCGGTGTGGCCCAAGACAGGGCTTTTCCAGACAGAAGGCTGACTACGAAAGCCACCTTAGACCTTTCAGTGGGAAACTGGTCCGACATCATCTCCAAGTGCAGGGAACATTGGGAAAGAAAGCCACGGCAAAACTTAGAGTCCCCATCAAATTTATCCGGCAAGGATAGTCGTAGACCAGAAGCGGCCACTCGCTGCGGAGGAGGTGCAGGAGCTGGCGGAGGAGATGATTGCTGAAGCTGTGGTAGTAACTGCTGTAGCATAACGGTCAGTTGAGACAGCTGTTGGCCTTGTTGCGCTATCTGTTGTGACTGCTGGGCGACCACCGTGGTGAGGTCAGCGACAACTGGCAGAGGAACTTCAGCGGGATCCATGGCCGGATCTACTGTCACGATGCCGGCTGGCAGGTAGTGGATCCTCTGTGCCAGAGAGGGATTGGCGTGGACCGTGCTAGTGGATCGGTTCTAAGTCACTACTGGTTTTCACCAGAGCCCGCCGCAAAGCGGGATGGTCTTGCTGCGGCGGTAGTGACCAAGTCGTATCCACTAGCAACGGCTCAACCTCTCTGGCTGCTGAAGATAGGCGCGGTACAAGGGAGTAGACAGAAGCAAGGTCGGACGTAGCAGAAGGTCGGGGCAGGCAGCAAGGATCGTAGTCAGGGGCAACGGCAGGAGGTCTGGAACACAGGCTAGGAACACACAAGGAAACGCTTTCACTGGCACGATGGCAACAAGATCCGGCAAGGAAGTGCAGGGGAAGTGAGGTGATATAGGGAAGTGCACAGGTGATAACACTAATTGGAACCACTGCGCCAATCAGCGGCGCAGTGGCCCTTTAAATCGCAAAGACCCGGCGCGCGCGCTCCCTAGGGAGCGGGGCCGCGCGCGCCGGGACAGGACTGACGGAGAGCGAGTCAGGTACGGGAGCCGGGGTGCGCATCGCGAGCGGGCGCTACCCGCATCGCGAATCGCATCCCAGCTGGAGGCGGTATCGCAGCGCCCCGGGTCAGTGGATCTGACCGGAGCGCTGCAGTGAGGAGAGTGTAGCGAGCGCTCCGGGGAGGAGCGGGGACCCGGAGCGCTCGGCGTAACACTGGTGAAAACCAGCGGCACCTTAGACTCCGCTCCCTGGTACGGTCTGAGTCATCTGCCACAAAGGCCCAGCGGATCCACATCCACCGGAATTCCTGTCTTCTAAAACGTGAGTGTTACAGGTAGTAGACGGGATGACCCTGAATCACATGTAGGATGCAGCCTATCAGCAGCCAGTCACCCCTGAGATGTCACAGCTATATACATACGGCAGCCATTTTGTGGCTTGTCATATCATTCATTACACTGCATACAGATACGGACGGACATCGCTGTATATGTATGTTAGACAGAATAGCTCATTCCAGCAGCGTTTCACATCCTAGTTACATCAGCATTCTGGTGGACAGAGAGCAGTGTTTTCTTTCACTCAAAATGATTTTTACTGCAGCTATTAAAATCCAAGTCACTTTCTTAAGCATTGTATTACAGAGAGGGGCAGATAGCTGTGTGTTGCCTCATACATTTCAACAAGCGGCCTCAACTTCATAAACTTTATAAACCTTAGCAGAGGAGGCAGGAATAATTTTTCAGTGTAATTCTGTCGTTGCTCCACAACAAATCATCTGATGGTTATACTAGTCTGTAGATGGTAAAATCCCTAGCAGTCCATTCCTAATAGTATTTGACAGAGTGAAATTTTGTGTATAGTACACAAAAAAGTTTTTTGTGCTGCAGCACTTTTGTGTTCTGCTGGTGTTGTGCAAAAATACTTTTTTTAAGCGTACTGTACCACATTTTTCTCCCATAGTAAGTGCATACCACATACATACATTCTGTACTATTTTGTACCTGTTAATCTGTCAAGGGCCTACATACTGTGAAAGTCCAGGCAAAAGTAATCACCAGCTGGTGTTTTACTAAAAATATGTTTTTTTAAGCATACTGCACCGCATTTTTCTGCCCTCATGAGTGCATACCACATACCTACATCTAAATGGTGTACTGTTTTGTGCCAATTAATCTGTAAAGGCCTACATTCTGTGAAAGGAAAGGCAAAAGTAATCACCGGCTGGTGTTTTACTCAAATAAGTTTTGAAGCGTACAGTATCGCATTTTTCTGCCCTCATAAGTGCATCCACATACCTACATCTAAGAAGTGTACTATCTTGTACCTGTTAATTTTTCAAGGGCCTAGATACTGTGAAAATCCAGGCAAAACTACTCACCAGCTTGTGTTTTTACTCAGATACTTTTTAAGTGTACTGTAGCACATTTTTCTGCACTCATTAGCGCATACCACATACTTACATCCAAGTAGTGTACTATTTTGTACCTGTTAATCTGTCAAGGGCCTAGATACTGTGAAAGTCCAGGCAAAAGTATTCACCGATATCAGGATCCGGACTGGTATGCAGCGAGGACACTGGAGGTGGATCCTCTGTGTCAGTGGGGTGATGGCGTGGGCCGTACCAGGGGAACGGAGTCTAAGGGGTTACTGGTTTTCACCAGAGCCCGCCGCAAAGTGGGATGGACTTGCAGCGGCAGGTAACCCCCAGGTCGTTCCACCCGATAGCGACTCAACCCCAACTGACAGCTAAGACAGGCGCGGTACACAGGGACAAGGCAAAAGCAAGGTCGGACGTAGCAGAAGGTCAGGGCAGGCAGCAAGAGTCGTAGTCAGGGGCAACAGCAGAAGGCTTGGGAACACACTAAACGCTTTCACAGGGCACTAAGGCAACAAGATCCGGCAAGGACAGGAAGGGGAAGTGGGTTTTTATTCACATGGAGCAGGTGGGAGCTAATTAGGAAGATTGGGCCAGGCACCAATTAGCGGTGCGCTGGCCCTTTAAATCTGAGAGCCCCGGCGCGCGCGCGCCCTAGAGAGCGGGACCGCCCGCATCCGGACCCAGCAGGGGATCGGGACAGGTGAGTGGGACGAGGTACGATCCGCGAACGGGCACGTCCCGCTAGGCGGATCGCATCCCCGCCGGGCACAACTGAGCAGCGTCTCCAGTCAGCGCTGCCGACCGGAGCGCTGCAGGGCAAGAGACGCCGCAAGCGCTCCGGAGGAGGAGGAGCCAGGTACCCCCCCCTTAGGTCTCCCCCTATTTTTGGAGCCCGGGAACCTATGAATGAGCTCCTTGTCGAGGATATTGTCCTCGGGCTCCCAAAACCTCTCTTCGGGGCCACAATTCTCCCAGTCAATGAGAATTTTTTTTTTAAATTATTAAGAACGAGAGGTTTGAGAAGGGAAACATGAAAGGAGTTAGGAATACGAAGAGAAGGAGGAAGATGAAGCTTGTAGGAGACAGAATTGATTTGACTTTTGACTTTAAATGGTCCAAGGTAACGTGGACCCAGCTTGTAGCTAGGAACACGAAACCGGATATATTTGGCCACACTTTGTCCCCAGAGCCACACTTTGTCCCCAGAGCGAAGACAGGAGGAGTTCTTCTCTTCTTATCTGCATGTCTCTTCATACGAGACGAGGCCAGTAGGAGCGACTTTTGAGTCTCCTTCCTGTTAATCTGTCAAGGGACTAGATACTGTGAAAGTCCAGGCAAAAGTACACACTTGCTGCTGTTCTAGACAAATACTGTTTTAAGTGTACTGAAGCGTATTGTACTCCCCTCATATACGCACTAAGTATGTCACGCAGAGAAGTGCCAGGACATGCACAGATTAGTGGCAGAGGACAAATTCATCAGGCAGAGGTCGCAGCAGACTATGAGTGAGTGGCAACAGGAGTCGCAGTGAGAGGCCTGAGCTCCCAGTAATAGCTAGCGGTCGTGTCTCGACCAGCAACCTGTCTGCTGTCATCGATCGGTTAACACGGTCATCCACTTCATCACAAGTGACATCTGAGACCCCCCAGTCAACAGTCGGGGGATTCCTCAGACACAACCCTCAGTTGGCATGGCCCGGGAGCAGTCCCTGTTCTCTCATTGCCTCTGTCCTATGCTGTTCCCTCCCCTACAGAAGTATTTTATGCTGTGGGTTCAGCTCCACTATTCACTGAGGACGATCTAATAGAGGACAGTCAGCAGCTACTGCCCGGCCAACAAGTGAAGTAGACATTCACCACTTCCTCTGCTAGGCAGGCAAGTATTGATGAGGAAAGTGACATGGGAGGCAGTGTTGCCAGGGTTCAGGATCCTGAAGCAGACATTGTTGAGGAACCTGAGGAGGACATCACTGATGTGCAGACATTTGTTGATAATAATGAAGCCGGTCGCAATTGGGAACCGGGTGCAGAAGGGGCTTCACCATCATCAGGAGAAGAGAGTTGCAGGTTGCCTGTGAGCAGTCAGCATGGTGGCAGAAGTGGAACTTCTGGAGCCAAACGTGCCTGGGGGAGATCACCTTCTTTGCAGCAGCCTACCTTCCCGGGAGGTAGTGGAACAGGGGTTCATGGAGACGGCGGCAGTAGCAGTCAATTAGTGCAGACTGTTGGTGGGAAAATCAGCTACTCTGTGGTGTGGCAGTTTTTCATAAAGCATCCGGAGGAGGTTCACATAGCCACATGCAAGATATGTCGTCAGAAGGTGAAGCGCCAGAAGGTGAAGGTGAAGCGTTGCAACTTGGACCTCCGGTCCAGGTTGCTGGTGCTGCAGTCCCTCCCTTTTCAAGTGGTGGACTCTGCACCTTTCAGAGAACTGATGTCTTGTGCCGATCCGAAGTGGAGAGAGCCAAGCCGTCATTTCTTGCGAAGAAGGCAGTAACAGCCCTGCACAATTTTGTGGAAGAGAAGGTGGGCCAGTCCTTGAGCCTGTTGGTGTGTACCAAAGTGCATGGCAGCGCCGACGTCTGGATCTGTAACTATGGTCAGCGACAATACATGTACTTTACAGCTCAGTGGGTAAATGTGGTTCCTGCACAGCCACAACACCAACTTGGACACGTCACGCCGCTTCCGCCTCCACATTCTCAGGCCATTGATCATGTGGCAGTGTGCGACTCTGCCTCCTCATCCTCCACCGTGTCCTCAGCCTCCACTGATCAAAAGACAAGTCTCAGTGGCCCTTCAGCATACCATGTGTGCAGGGCAAGGTGGTGTCACGCTGTTTTTCACATGGTTTGCCTTGGTGAATGGAGTCACACAGTGGGGAACTGCTAAAAGTCATTCGTAAAGATATCGGAGCATGACTTACTCCACAAAAACAGGAAATGGGAACCATGGTGACTGACAATGGGAAGAACATCTTGTCTGCACTGTGACTGGAAAGGCTGAGCCATGCGCCTTGCATGGCACACATGTTCAATCTGGTTGTCAAGCGGTTCCTGAAGTCTTCCCCCATTTGCAAAACATCCTAACAATGAGAATTAAACTTTGCATGCACTCACGCCACTCGTACTACGCAAAGCTCACCCTCCTTGAGCTGCAGCGTCAGAACGGTATTCCCCAACATAGTCTGATTTGGGACGTTGCCACAAGTTGGAATTCCACCCTCCATATGTTGGACCGACTGTACAAACAGAGAAAAGCCATCACCGATTTCTTGATGATCCAAGCGAATAGGGGTACTCCCCTGTGTAACTTCAATGTGAACCAGTGGCAGCTCATACGTGACACCTGCCGTTTGCTCAGGCCCTTTGAGGAAGCCACATTATTAGTAAGTTGTCAGGAGTACAGGATGAACGACGTCATTCAACTGCTTCATTTCTTACAACACATGTTGGAAACGTTGGCTGGTCAGGGCACTGGAGACGTGGCGCCTACATTTCACGGACACATGAACTCTGTGGAGGCTGAACTGGAGGAGGGAGAGGGGCATAGGGGAGCACAGTTTAGGTTTCGTGTAATTGGCGAATTTTCAAGTAATCTGATAGTAGAGGAGGATCAGGAGCAGCCAGAGGAGCTAGAGGGTTATGAGGAAGGTGAGACAGAGGACCCAGACACACCGTGGCAGTATGCAGTGGAGATAAAGGAACGGGGTTCCTCCGAGTCACTTGCACAAATGGCACGATGCATGCTCACTTGCTTGCGTAGTGACAGCCGAATTGTCACCATTCAGCAGCGGGATGACTTCTGGATCTCCACCTTATTGGACATTCCCTTCCGCCACAAAATAGGGGCCTTATTTACACCCACTGAGAGGGAGGATAAAGTGACCTACTACAGAGGCATCCTATGTAGTCAGTTGGCCAATGCCTATCGGCGCCATCATCCTTCCTCTCGCAGGTCACAATCAGGGGACCCCCTGCGCTCACCTTCCACTGCCATGGCTGCTGGTAAGGGGTGGGGTGGCAAGAGCAGTACCAGTCTACAGTCGCTGATGAGTAGCTTTCTTCACCCACATAGTGAAGCAACTCATCAGCAGCAGGTAAACCTGGAGCAGGAACTGAACCAGCAAGTGGTGGCATACTATGACATGCCAACACACCTTAAAGATCTGCTGGACTTCTGGGCAGCCAAACTGGATTTGTGGCCACAACTAGCAGAGTTTGCCCTGGAAAAGCTTTCCTGCACGGCCAGTAGTGGGCCATCAGAGCTGGTGTTTACTGCTGCGGGGGCCATAGTCACCCCAAGGTGAACTCGTCTGTCCATGAAAAATGTGGAGAGACTGACCTTTGTGAAGATAAATCAGCCATGGATCAGCCAGGATTTCCAGCCACCAATGCCTGATGCATGAGAGCAGATTGACCATGGTGCCACACCAACACTTCACAAACATCGATAGTGTCAAACAGATCAAGGGTGCTGCTCCCCAGTTACAAACATTCCTCCGCATCAGACCTTTTTTCACCCACCTTCGTCGTCTCCTTATGCTTCAGCCACATCCAAGCTTTTTCATTCAGCCACTATATGGTCTCCTCATGCTGCCAACACCTCCACGATGTGTCATTCAGCCACTATATGGTCTCCTTATACTGATGCCACCTCCAGGCTCTGTCATTGTGCCGCTCTGCAGCAGTGATTCTAAAAGCAATGCCTGTAATCTGCATGTCATTCTGAATAACAGTATTATTTCACTACCCCAGCACAGTCCATATGCATGTTAGAACAAAGCAAAGTGTTCTGCAGCCCTATTGATGCTCTCTTTAGTCCAAAAATAGTCGTTTTTAATATAGATTTGCCGCAAAGAAATTCGGATAAATTTGAATTTGACGAATCGGCCGAATCGAATTTTTCAAACTTTCACTCATCTCTAATATACTGTAGAACATTGTATTAAAATTAAAATTATTTCCTAGACAAACAGTGAAACCAAATTGGTACCATCTCCATAAAATCCAAAATGGTCTCAGGGACCCACCGGAAAGACCCATAGTCTCCAGTCATGGATCAGTGACTGAACCTCTCTCCCGGTTTGTAATCTGGTTCCTGAGACCCTTATTGGAGTCTGTTCTTTCATATTTGGCAGACACAAAAGCCCTATTACAAAGTGTAGAATGCATAAATTAGCCACAGTGGATGTGGTAGGATTATACACCCGTATACGTCATGACAATGCCCTTTTAGCTGTGAAGAAGCTACTTGAGAGGACAGGGAAAAATTTTGCATGCACTAATTTTATTTGTGAAGCTGTCAGATTTTGGAACACAATGCTTACAAATTTGGGGAACAGTGGAACGCCCATGGCACCTATGCTTTCAATTATTTTTCTCGTCATATGGAAAGAGAGCGCCATCCATGGATCGGGTAATCAGTTTGCCAAATACATACGGCACTGGACCCGGTTCATAGATGATGTGCTAATTGTATGGACAGGCACTCGGTCCCAATTTACCACCTAGAGTACATTAACAATAATGGCATTAACATGCAGTTCACAGCGAATTTCAGTGGCAAGAGGGTCCAATTTCTGGATGTAGAACTAGTATTGGAACATGATAGTGTCAGCGTAAATGGATATAAAAAACAAACAGCTACGAACTCCTTGTTAAAATACACGAGTTATAACTCTCCACATGTGGCTAGAGCACTTCCATATGGCCAATTCCTTTGTTTAAGAAGGAGCATTTCAGACTATGCTACATTTTTGTAACAGTCCTGTACCTTGATGGACAAACTGAGGGCAAGGGGATACCCTGAGTTCACAATTCAGCAAGCTTTTGATAGAGCGAGAATCCAAGAGCGCAGGGATCTCATTTCTGGTGCTCGAAAACGTAAAAAGAAAAATCAAGTGAAACAAGCAATCTTTTCTTTTGAATTTAGCCCAGCTGCAGATTTAGTAAAACATGCTATAAACAAAAATTGACATTTGTTGCAAGCAGATAAAGATTTGCTTGACCCCTCATTTCATTTCGGAGGACAAGAAACCTACGCGATGAATTGGTGAAAAAACGCATATCAGTGTGAACTGGTTGCAACGGGACTTGCCGAAAGGTCATTTCTGTTGTAAGCACTGTTCCTTCTGCAGACACCTTGAGACATCCCGTTGTATACAGTTGGGCCCGGTTAGTCATATGGTCAATGATTTCATTACATGTAGATCAGATTTTATTGTGTATGCGATTATTTGTCCCTGTATGCTATTCTATATAGGTGAAACTATTCACCCTCTGTTTTATAGGGTACGGGAACATTTTCTTTCCATATGGACAGGGAAAGGATCCATTTGCTTTATTATGCATATGAAGGAAAAATATGGTGGGGAAGTATCTGGAGTTCTTTTTCTAGGTTTGCAGCTAATTGAGAACTCAGAAAACAGTTTGGACAGACATACGAGACTGTTGAAAGCTGAAGCCAGATGGATTATCCAGCAACTGGCAGATTAGACCTGAATGACAGAAATGACCTGTCATCATTTCTATGATATTGGGATAGATGTTTCCATGTATTTATTATGTGCCATTTTGGGTTATGTGATGGATTACTTTGTATATGCACTAATGGTTAAGGGGTTGCACCGCCCTCATTTCCCATCATACCTTGATAAAGCATCACAGTGACGTGAAACAAGCACATTATTGGTAAAGTGCATCCTTGTTTGTATACCCTACACCAAGCAATAAAGCAGCAAGTTTTACAAGACGCGCTCCGAGTGCCGTGTCATTTTTCCTTTATAAGGTATTGTTCACACAACTGGCTTTAGACGCTGGCACCGGACGATCTGCTCCGCGATCCCTATGTGTGGTGGTAATTCATGTGCATCATTTATTGAGTGTATTGTGGAGTGGTGCCGACCGCATTTTCTATTGACTGTGTTATTGAACATTTTATTAACCTTCAGCTATCACCAGAAAAAATAGAATCATTTTTATTTCATACTGATCTGGGCCTTCTTTTAGAATAAGTCATCTGGATATCACTGGAAATCGGTGCAGGTAGGAGAGCAGATAACTGCTGTATGATGTTACTGTCAAGAAATGTATACTATCTATTTACTGCTGTTGATTTAGAAAGTCTCTGATAACTGTGAAGATGATTGAAGAAGGATAAGACCCTAGCAGAACTAATCCTATATATCATATTAGACTCAGTGGTGCTTCTAGAGCCCATGCATCTGTTGCTATGTGAACGTAAACAACCAAAGTGCTGGTCTGTTACTGCATACAGTGGGGATAGTTGCCTGCGCATTTGGTACAAAAAAATATATGGCTGCTCTAAAACGAAATTGCATTGATATATTTCATATACAGAAGACTAGGACACATGGGGTGCTGTGCAATCCTGAACTTGCGTTTGATAGATAACAAGTTCATCAACAAGAAGTCTATAAAGTGAAGGAACACTTCATCTTAGAGACCAATATTAAAGTGGACGTATACATTCACATAGAGTTCACCTGTAAATATGTGTGATGTGTGCATCTACAGCATGCTCCTGTTTTGGGTTTGTTGCAAATCCCATTGGGTTTCAGTTTTTTATGTAGGAGGGAACCCATAAAAACATATTCATTTAGGTGCAGCTTTTAGGCAAGATCTGCAACAAAAATTTGAATGCTGTATTACAGATGACTATTTTCATATTTTTAATTGTTAAAAAGCCATTTTTTCTTCCTTTTCCAGGATGCCAATCCTGTTGGGACTCCCTCGAAATGGGATAATTTCTGGACAGCTTATAAAAAGCAAGTGCTTCTTATTGCAAATGTGCTAAACAAGCTGTTAGTTACCAGGAGTGCTTTCCTTCTACCCATAGCCATAACTATGACATTAACCATTAACTGAGCCTTAAAATCTGTTCAAGAGCACTTGGATATACTTCTAGGGGATACAACTTTAGGGCTACGATACAGTGTTATACACATGTTTTACAGTTATAGCCAAGTTTCAAGCTTGCCTTCAACTTATTAAGTCTGAACAGGACTTTTGAAAGGTTCCCTCATTGCTCTGATTTCAGGTAAAAGAAATAAAATGTTAAAGAAACATTGAGCACTGCTTATCGTTCTGAAACCATCTGTACTTCTTTTCTAATTTTAGATTATACGTATACTTCTTTGTTGAGCAGTTGCTCAAAACTACAATTCCCAGAATGCATTGCTTCTCCCAGCTCTTCATAACAGTCCTCCCACACTGCCTATTCCTTTCACACAACACTGCCAGTTCATCACCCAGAGCTGCTGGAATATTGTACAGCACAGCAAAATATCTCTCCACACAGCCAATGAGTTTGCAGCAACTCCTGTATTCATTGCCTGCATACTCCTCTGCCTGTTGCATTTCTCAGCACAGGGCAGCATGCTATGAACACATCCCCTGCTATGAAGTTTGTAGATGAGGATACTCCTTTAAGTCTAATAAAGTCTGTCTAAAATGTTAGCATTTGTATAGTCCTGTGTTTGTTATTATTTATATTTAAAAAAAGCATTCAGATCTATTTTTCTTATCATTATCCCCATTACCTCATTCCTTATTTGTACTATTCAAAATAAAATTTTATTGTGTCAAGATTGTAAATTTGATCAACACTAGTTATAGTTTATAGAAGTATTACACTAGCCATAATTACTAGACAGCTAATGTTCGGACCTGTCGCTGTTGTGGGGCCAAATCAGGTGCAATCCTGTGTTAAACAGCATACTAAATGGAAATGAAATAATTGTTATTAGGAATGAAATTTCCTGTCATGACAGCTCAATGCAGCAGACAAAAAGGAAAGACACGCATTTCTGGGTTATCATGGCAATAATAAAATGGCCTTTGCATTCTCTGTCTGATAAAGTGTTTCCGATTAGAATTACAATGTCAGTTGTTAGAAAATGCCTGGCTCCTGAGGACAATTCCTAGAAGGTAACATATCTTTTTAGAAAAACATGGGGGAACTGACAGTTTTTTATTTGAACACATTAAAATATATTTCAAATTATCCAAAAAATATAGGCTAGTGCTATTGCCTACAATTTTTAAAAATATCTTTTTACTACTGTATTTTAAACATTTGAATATGTAACATATATTTTACCTTCCACACATAGTAAGTGGGCCTTTGCCTTGGGATTCTTGAGCTTTAGTGTGGAAAAAAACAGTATAAAAATGATTTCATGAATTCAAAATCTTTTTTTTTTTTTTTTTTAGATCCTGTTGAGAATTTCTAAAATTTAGCTTCATGACAGCTGTAGTCTACATTTTCATTTCATCATTATTTTATCATTTCTTCTTTCATCTTTCAAATTTTTTTTTAAAGCTTGCACCCAGATGGAAGGCATTATTTTTTTACATCCTCTTTGACTGGAAGTGTCATAGCTGCCTATGTTATAAAGTAAACTGGCCTGAAAATGTGTTTTAACAAGCCGAGTCTAGTGAGCAGCAGCACTGTCATCTAATCGTTGTCCAGGAAATCACAAGATCAATTGGACCGATAGAGGAGATTTTCACTATTGTATATGCAGTTCATATGGGGCAATGTCAGAACAAAGATTGAAAAGGCAGATTTTACTGGGTGCCTGGCTGAACACCAAGCACCCAAGCAACTGACCTGTGGCTCAGGAGTGCAGTTAAAAAATAAAGCCCTTTAACCCCTCAAGGACATTGGGCATAAATGTACATCTTGATGCCTCGATGCTTACCGCACCAGCAGGTACATTTGCATCCTGTACATGAAACAACCACAGGAGCTGTGGTCGCTTCATGCATGGCAACTATCAGCTGAGGAGGCAGGTAGGGGCCCTCCCGCTGTCCTGTAAGCTGTTCGGGATGCCGCGATTTCGCCGCGGCTATCCCGAACAGCCCACTGAGTTAACCGGCAGCTGCTGATGTTTGCCATTAACCTTTCAGATGCTGCAATCAATACTGATCACAGCATCTGAAGTATTATTGAGGACAGCCGGAGATAGTACAGATAGTACTGATCAGTGTTATGCCTATGCACAGCACTGAACAGTATTATCAATTGAGTTAAAAAGGTAAATAAGACCCACCACAAATAAAAAACAAAACAAAAACATATTTGGGATTCCTGCGTGTTTTAATGTTTGAACTATTAAAACATAATGTTAATGATCGCATACCTTGAGTAGCATAAATGTTAAAATAATCAAATGATCAAAAAGTCACATGTATGCAAATGTTGTACCAATAAAAACTTCAACACACTGTGCAAACAATGAGTTCTCAGACATCCTCGTATACGGAAAAAAATAAAGTTATAGGGGTATTTTAAACATCCTTTTTTTGTTAAAAAGTTTTAGTTTTTTTAACCCCTTAAGGACCAAGGACGTACAGGTACGTCCTTGGTCCTGCTCCCGTGATATAACGTGGGGTTACACGGTAACCCCGCATCATATCATGGTGGGCCCGGCATCGTAGTGAAGCAGGGACCCGCCGCTAATAGCGCGCAGCACCGATCGCGGCGCCACGCATTATTAACCCTTTAGCCACGCGCTCAGAGCTGAGCCACGCGGCTAAAAGTGAAAGTAAAAGCTGCCGGTTAACTCAGTGGGCTGTTTGGGATAGCCGTGGCGAAATCGCGGCATCCCGAACAGCTTACAGGACAGCGGGAGGGCCCCTACCTGCCTCCTCACTGTCCGATCGCCGAATGACTGCTCAGTGCCTGAGATCCAGGCATGAGCAGTCAAGCGGAAGAATCATCGATCACTGGTTTCCTATGAGAAACCAGTGATCAATGATAAAGTTCAGTGTGTGCAGTGTTATAGGTCCCTATGGGAGCTATAACACTGCAAAAAAAAAGTGAAAAAAAAAGTGAATGAAGATCATTTAATCCCTTCCCTATTAAAAGTTTGAATCACCCCCCTTTTACCATAAAAAAAAAAACTGTGTAAATAAAAATAAAAATAAACATATATGGTATCACCGTGTGCGGAAATGTCCGAATTATAAAAATATATCGTTAATTAAACCGATCGGTCAATGGCGTACGCGCAAAAAAATTCCAAAGTCCAAAATAGTGCATTTTTGGTGAATAAGTCCTATCAATGCAAAAATGGTACCGGTAAAAACTTCAGATCACGGCGCAAAATATGAGCCCTCATACCGCCCCATACACGGAAAAATAAAAAAGTTATAGGGGTCAGAAGATGACAATTTTAAATGTATTAATTTATGTACCTACAGAATAAAGATAAGGTGTCCTTTTTACCGAAAAATGTACTACGTAGAAACGGAAGCCCCCAAAAGTTACAAAACTGCGTTTTTTCTTTCAATTTTGTTGCACAATGATTTTTTTTTCCATTTCACCGTAGATTTTTGATGTCATTACAAAGTAGAATTGGTGGTGCAAAAAATAAGCAATCATATGGATTTGTAGGTGCAAAATTGAAAGAGTTATGATTTTTTTTTAAAGGCAAGGAGCAAAAAACGAAAATGCAAAAACGGAAAAAACCCCGGTCCTTAAGGGGTTAAAGTAGTACAATAATAGAAAAATACTGTATGTAGCCATGGCTATCATTTAATTCTATTGATCCACAGAATAAAGATTGCATTGACCCATAGAATAAAAAGAAAATGGCAGTTTTACTGTAAACTGTACAGCGTAAAAAAGAAACCCTCCAAAAGTGCAAAAATAAAGCTGGCTGTGTCCTTAAAGGGGTATTCCAGGATTTTTTATTTTTACTTGTCTATGCTACAGGGGCTGTAAAGTTTGGTTTAGTTCATAATATAGTGTCTGCACCAGTGTATGATGGTTTTCTCACAATTCTTCTGTGATTTTCACCCCAATATTTATTTTTAACAGTATACAAATAAGACTGTTGTCTCAGATTTTTCCCAGGTTGCAATGCAGCCGAGACCTGACATCACTAGTCAGCTGATGACAGGGAGCCTGTCTGCTTCAATGGGTGGAGCGATCGCTTGGTGGAAGAGAGATCAATCTGCAACTAATTGTATTTATGTAACAGCTGTAGATACCCTGATTGAAAAAGACAGGTCTTTTGAATGGGTGCAGCTCGTTTATGTTTTAATGGGCGGGGTGGCTGATTTGTGGGAGGGAGGGAAATTGAATTATGGAATTTGTAGGCAAAAAAGGAAACTCAAACAGGAAATACCAGTTCACAAAAAGATAGCCACAGCGTTATGGTAATCTCACAACATGAACCACAGCCCAAAGACAAGATCCTTCCTAAGCAGTCCACTGTCTGGCAAGTACATACTAAAATCACCTTACGGTGAATAACCCCTTTAAATTAGTTCTGTCCGACAGGGGAGAGCACAGAAAAGTGCTAACCCACCCTCACTTACTGGATTTTGTCCATGCCTTTGCTTCAACTTGGACAAAGCCATGATTTTGTAAGCCGTGATTTCTATAAAAAGTATATTACAAAGGTTAATATTTTGCTAAGATGAACAACGTATACATTTTGTATTATTTGACAGTGCCCATTTAAGGCCCAAGTAAATTGTGTCCTTTATGGGTAAAAGGCTATGATCACCCTCCAAAGGCATGTTTTAATTCTTGCTTGATACTTATTATAGTACAAAAAATCCTTTCTGTACAGGTCTTTATTAAAACTTTTGTAACCTTTCTTTCCAAGTTCTTTCAGGAGGGGAAAACCCAATAAGAAAACACTCAGAAAGTGCTTCTGTGATGAACTTCACAGATAACAAGAAATTGGAGGCACTGTGAAAAAATTATGTTGACTTTTTTTTTAATTAACCTGTGCGGAAGAATTGAATAAAATAAGATTTAAATGTGTCCATAGCCTTAAAAGGGAGTGTCCCTTCCTTTTAAACTGACCGAATCATGAGCAGTATAAAATAGTGGCAATGAAACACTGCAGCTTTGGAACCCAGATGTTTTAACAAGTGAGCACGTGTCTACTTTTTATCCTAAAATCTGAAACAAAAATAAATTAAAAATTTTAATCCAAACCCAAATCAAGAATTCTGGAAAAAGTAAAAGAGTAAACAAAGCTGAAACATGAAATAAACACCAAAACTAAACACTTGGGTCGGCAAACATTTCTAAGAATCTATATGTTATTTATCATTTTGTTAACTGTTTTGAAAACAAAATCCCTCTCCAACATACTGGGATGATTTAGTTAGCTATACTTTTAATTCACTGGACACATTGGGGGAAATTTATCAATGTTGATGTTGGTAGAATTTTTTTGTAGATTGTTTGGTACCCCTGTGGCAGTGGGTACTGGGGTAATAATTGGAGGTTAGCGCTAGCTGTTTTGGGGGCTAACACTAAGCCCCAGCTCAGTAATGGATTCTGTCAATAAGACGGCTTCCACTACTAAGCCTGAAAATCCAATTGTAAAAAACTGTCAAAAAAATTGAAAAAAAAATGTCACTAAAAAAAATACTCTCCCACAGCCCTCGTTAACTCTATTACTGGCATAAAAAAAATGCTGGTCAGCGTCGCAATCCACTGAATCTGACATAGTCCTCCACTTTCACTTATCTGAAATGAGAAGAAAAGAAAAAACATGACAAATGGGTTAGTAAATTTTTTGCACACTCCCGTGGGGAGAGGGCACATAATGCAGCGTGTTCCTAAAAAGGGAGCCTCCAATTGTTACTAAACTACAACTCCCATCATGGGGGGCTGTAGTTAAGCAACAGCTGGAGTCTCCCTGTTTGGGAACACACTGCCAAAAAGGCTCTGTTCTCATTATGCAAAACGCATAATGAGAACAGAGCCATATATACCACCCTGGCTTCAGGCCTGGACTGTGTAGCTCCACCCCCTAATGATGTCATCACTAGGGGGCAGAGCAGTAAAGGTTGCAGGGGTCTGACTTTTCATAAATGCCTCATACACTGTACTACTACCACCAACATGGAACAGACTCTGTTCCATGATGGGAGTAGTAGTACAAACACTAATGTAGCCTCCTCAGCTATTCCCCAGCTATTCACCAATCAGAGCTCCCATCTGCCGGCAGCAGGGATTATGAACAGTGAAAGCTGTATACAGTATATGGAGTTGGCGGGAGCGCAGTGGTGCCGCATGTACCGCATGCTTGTACAGTTAATAAATGCAGATTGCAGCGGGTCTCTGAAGAATGACCTGCTGAGAACCGCCCCTCAGCCCCTCGACTATAACTACCATCATGGACAGAGTCTGTCCATGATGGGAGTAGCAGTCCTAGAAGTCCAAAAAAAAAGTCCTGCAGCTGGGGGATGTGCAAGTGCCATCCCTCAGCGCTGCGGCACTACAACTACTCCGATCGTGGGACAGACTCCGTCCCATGATGGGAGTAGTTATAGTTTAGCAGTGTTGAGGGAAGGTTCCTGCACCCCCCAGTGTGTATTTGTATCAAAAACATTGTATTTGAGCAAAAAAATAGACATCTAAACAAAAAAGAATGCACATGATAAATTTGTATCCACTACAAAATGCATTCCACAATACACAAAAAAAATAGACTACATGCTTTTTGTTCTATCAAAAAAGATGCCAAAAAAGATGCAAAATTCCTCACTGCTTAAAAATTTGCGTTACATATAGAAAAGAAAAAGCTTCCACCACTAATGATAAATTCCCTCCATTGTAACTTAGAAACCTAATATCCTCAGGAAAAATCTGAAAGATGGGATAGATGCTTAGGCAATACTTCTCCTGGAAGGTCTGCAAGTACTGTAATTGATGTTACCAATGTTACCTAACATGCATAACCAGATCCATAATTTGTGCTTACAGGGTCGAATCGAGCTCTCTACAATAATAATATTATCGGAAGTAGTTAGTAAATCCTGAAGAAAGGTTGTTGATCCAGGAATTTTTATTCTGAATACCAGAATGACCATGTTTTTTGGTTGTTTTTGCCTTTCTCTAGATCAACACTGCAGTGTAACAGGTTAAACTTGGGTGTATGTTTGTTTTTTTCAGTCTCAAGAAGAATCTATAGCCCCTTGGAGACAGTTTTCTTCCCTGTGAAGGAAAGCTGTTTGCATATTTTTCTATTAAATACTAACAGAAGCCTTCCAAATGTTCTGATTCATTCTTGAGAAAGTAAATATTCTACTAAGACATATATAGCACAAGTGAAAACATCACATAGTGTTAATGATGATCCATTGAACGTAATTCATTACCATCAGGCAGATCAGTTAAATGTATATTCTGGTGAATATTTTTTGTCTTTTGCATTGACTTAATATATGATGCAATATGGATATGGTGTCCTAAAGAGAAATAGAAGACATGTAGAAATTAGTGTTCTGGTCCTGTGTATTTCTTTTGGTTTCCAATGAAAAATATTTTTTTTTAAATTTCATTTTACTGAGGTTGTCCTATTATTTATTAACATGTAAAGCAGTCCGTAAGAAGGGTGTGGGGATTGAATCACTGGTTTATCATTTATGTTATTCTCCAGTAAATATTTTATTATCATTTTATTGACTTCTACTCTATTGGGAAAGAAATATTAAATTGCTAGGAATTTCATGGTATCTTTCCTTTCCATTATTACAGATAAAACCAAAACCAAACTGCTACCCTAATGAAAATCCACTTCTAATGACCATCCCCCGTGAGGATTTCTTAAAGACTTTAAAAGTCAAGAGTGGAGCAACAGAATTATAAAATGAATATAGTCAGACTTATACAAATGTAATTGCTAAAAGGCAGGCAACGAAAAAGATGATATAAATAAAGGTATGTCAGTATTATTGAGCTGATCTATGGTGGAACCTACCAAATAATGTCAGTATTATCTGATCTCTGTAGGACCTACCAAAATCTGTCAGTCTGATTGATCACACACAATGGTAACCCATGTGCGGACCTTCTTAAATTTGTGGGAGGAGATTATGCACAGTGGGACCACTATTCATATGTAAATCATCCCTGTGGGCAACTCCTTGAATATAGGATTAGTTCCCCCCCACAGGATGACCCCCATATGAATGTTGTGTCTATTCTGCTATGGCGGGTGGTCATTACGTCATTGTGACATCATGACCTAAAGTCACCAGTAATTTAATATATGTGATCTTATGAATTGCTAAAATATCTATAATGCAATTCATATCTCTGGGCCTGACTATTTACCCAGAATATTTAAAAGCTCATTGATTTACGCTATGGCGGTATGTTTTCCAATATCATGAAATAACACACAGGTATTATTATCTATGCAGATTTATTGGTTATGATTTATAAACAAAATGAGTATATAACAACAAAGGTTATACATATATGTATCCTAAATCAATATGACACATTTAGGACATTATATAATCATTATTTAATATGTAAGCGCAATGACTACATATGTGAAGCATGTAAAAAAAGAAATGTATAGAACATATATAGAAGCATGCTAAGCTTATGCAGATAGTAGCTATATACTGTAGAGTTTAAAGAATTACAGTAGTTACAAGTGACTACATTGTACACAAATCAGTCACCACATGGTCAGCAAATCAAATCAATGGCATCACTCCCCGAGAGAATATTATACCAAGATGAATACAGAACAGACATACCCCCCTATTCTTCAGATGTAGGAAATGCAAGTGACACAATCGTTAAGACTATTGGGGGATATAAGTGATGTAATTGTTATCACTAGCCCATCTGCCTAACCCCACACAACCATTATAACAATTTAGATACAGCACAATATCTATATCTATATATATATATATATATATATATATATATATATATATATATATATAACATATATATATATAAAACAGTACTAAATTTGACAGGAGCTCCTATCAGGAACTCTGTGGATATATTTTTATTTATGACAAATAAAGTAGCGAAGGATCGGTAAATATTCTAAATGTGCACTAATGTTAATGCATTAATATATGCATAGGCCACGCCCCTTTCTCCACAGATGAAAGTTGGATGATCGCTATATGCTAAATATACTACAATCTCTAAATGGAGATTTAATATATCTATTCGCTATCTCAATTGCCATAATGACATCCACGTCTTAACTCTGATTCTTACCATCTAAGAAGTTAACTTGTTGTTACCAGTTGCATGTAACAAAGTAGCTATTGTATGTAGAAACAAAGAAGAGAGGAAGATACATAAAACTATGGTATAGTTACCGAGTATCTATCGATGACACATAGCAGCACCTGGAACGGTCTGTCAGGGCCTTCATCTTGGCATGCGCCCCCCCTTGGGGTGGGTGGAGATGGCTTACTACCTCATGACATCTTCTGGTGTCCTCTGTTCCCATCAACCGCCTTTACTTCCTGTCCCCAGGTGCTTTTATGATCTCTTGCTGTCAATCAAGTAGACCCCGTGGTACAGACTTCTTAACCAATGGGAAGAAATGGCCTCCCCAGGACAGAGGAAGACCCCCCCCCCCCCTTGACAGCACTGTGCAAATTCCTCTGCAGATGGCGCTATGCAGTACCCATCTACAGGAAAATTACCACTGACCACACAGATATAATGAGACATGTGACCTACACCAGTATGTCAACAACAGTCATATTTTGGCTTTGTTAAATGATAGCCGCCACCTGGTCTCATTAACAGTGAGATTTGGCCGTAACCTTTAGATTGTTTTGGAACTTTCTCATTATCGGCCATTTGTTACTGTAGAATTGGATTCACGGTAGAAATCCATTTAATGTTTTTTAAAGCTAATCTTTGAATGAAGCAGTTTACACTTCATATAAGATGGCTTGTTGGAGGCAAAATGGAGTCTTACATGTTGGACTTAGTCCAAAATGTCCGACAGGATACACCTGAGAGAGCAAATAAAGCAAATCCCTGGAGTCAGCCTGGATTAAGGCCTACATCTTCAGTCATACAAAATCAGTTTCTTATAGAGCTCAGGAGAAAAAGAACAAACTTTCTGCTGGAATAGTTTACCTTCTAAACTAAAGCAGCTGTTTCCTCAAAGCTCTGGCATCTGATGGAGATGTGGGGAGGATGAAGGCACTAATCTCCACATATGGGGGTCATGCAGACTTATCACCTTCATTTGGACAGCACATAACAAGCTCTAGATTACTGGCAATAAAACACTTTGGTGTCTGTTGGAGGCTCTACTGGGTGCATTGTAGTGTTGCTCGCGAATATTCGCAATTCGAATATTATTTCGCGAATTCGCGAATTTCGCGAATATAGCGCTATATATTCGTAATTACGAATATTCGTTTTTTTTTTGTTTTTTTCTTCACAATACACATCACAGTGATCATCCCTCTCTGCTTCCAGCTTGTGTGGTGTAAAGAAGGTTCTAATACTACTGTGTGAGACTGGCGCGTGAAAATTCGCATATGCTAATTTTCGCATATGCGAATTTTCGCGTATGCTAATTTCGCATATGCTAATTTTCACATATGTAAATTTTCGCATACGCGAAATTTCGCGTATGCGAAAATAAAACGGGAATATAACGAATATGCGAATATTCGCGAATATATGACGAATATTCGTCCATATATTCGCGAATATTCGCGAATTCGAATATGGCCTATGCCGCTCAACACTAGTGCATTGTTTCTGCAAAAGATGAGTACATTGAGGTTGTTCTTGCAGGAGGAGGCGAGAATAGTTGCCAATATTTGCACCTAGACACTAAGTCTATGACATCCCCTTTCCCTCAAGAAGGTTTTGTTGAACTTCATACTTCACAACAAATGGAGGAACTATTATATACATATTTAATGTTGGAGAGAATAATATATGGAAATGGCTTCTACTTATTGGAACAACAGAATATCACAGTTGACTTGCAAATTTAAAGCCCTCTCCTCTGCAGCATATGGACACCTTCCCTCACCCCCTCTAAAGACGTCCTTATATCCTATTGATGAGAAGTCAACAGTAATAAAATTATTATATTTGTTTCAACTCTGTCTTTATTTTTCATGTTAAAACAAAATAGAACTAGCAGATTGTATTATGAAATGTACATTTTACATTGTTCAATACAATTTGATTGAATTATAAAGCTAACTGAAAAAAGATATCATTCCCTTTGCACACTAAATAAAAATGACTGTTGTGCTGTGAATATAATGTCAGACTGGAGAGTTATATTCAGATCTGGTGTTCATTTTTCCATAGGATTGTTCTGCTGACTTTTACCTTCAGTGGCATAATGAGGAAGCTTTATTTTGCAGCAGGTCAGGGGGCAGGCAGTGCTGGTAGCATCACATGCTGGCTTATGCCCACTCTAATTCTGCTATGAAATAACTCCTAATAGAATAAGTTTAATTAGCCTTAAGATTTTTCACTTGACTTGACAATTACTAATTTACCTAATGATTTACATGGTGCAAAAGCTTAGTAGTCAAAACTACACACTGTGAGACAACATGTTATGTAAAGTAATTGCCCTGGACATATAGGGGGAGATTTATCAAAACCTATCCAGAGGAAGAGTGGTGCAGTTGCCCATAGCAACCAATCAGATTGCTTCTTTCATTTTTGATCTGATTGGCTGCTATGGGCAACTCATCAACTTTTCCTCTGGACAGGTTTTGATAAATATCCCTCATATTATTGGAGTAGGGGTGGTGCTCTATGTGCAATGCTTCCCCCTGCCCACAACAAGATGGATATCTCCTGAACAACTGCACAGATTTTCACCTGGTAAGAAGCACTAGAAACAGGGTTCCCTACTAGCCACCCTGCCCCCTGACATATATAGCCCCCCCCCCCCCCCCCAACACACACACACAGCCTACCAAACACTGACTGGCCTTCCTGCCACCTACATAGATAACCTAAACACACACACAGACTGGGCTTCCTGCCGCCTTCCTTACATAGATAGCCTCCCATACACAGAGGCTGGCCTCCCTTCCCCCTTTCACATTGGTAGCCCCATACACACACAGACTGGTCCACTGCTCCACCCCACTCACATTTATACCTCCCCTGATACATGCAGACTGTTCTCCCTGCCCCCCGCACTTAACATTGATAGCTTCCCATAAACCCCTCTCAAATTGACAGTGAGAGCACTCCACACACACACAGAGTGGTCTCCCAACCCCTCTTCCTTTTCTCACATACCTCCACAGCTCTTCTTGTCTGTCTTGCTCTGCATACTCTGTAGAACATGTGATGATCTTATAGTCACATGTAAAAAGTCCTGCACGATATGCTTATACGTCGTTTAATTTCCTCCCTGCAGAAGTTTTGCCATGTGTAGATGTCAATTTTGGGTAGTCATGAACTTCTCCAACCAGAAACCCATGGCCCACGGCAGCCTCTCACACGGATATATTTTAATCTGCCACTGTACAGAAAGCTCGCAACCAGTGCTTCTACTAAACAAGCACTGGTTCTATTACTTACCACTAATACAATATGTCCACCAATGTTTACCAAAACGTTCATGAACAATTGGCTAATATAAAGGTGTAACAGGAAAGTTATGCAACTTTTTAACATACTTTGTGGTTGATTTCCCCACAATCTTTAAAGGATGGCAATAATTATTATTATTATTTTTTTTTTTACAAACTTCTGACATGACACAGTGGCCTATCAGAACTTTTGATCATTGGAGGTCAGGATGGTGAGACCCCAACCCACCATCATCAATCCCTATTCATTTATGCTTAGTTCTTCTACAGTGTACTGATTTACAGAAAGTGTCAATTGACATGCTATGAAGCTGTACATCTCTTATTCCACTCAACTCACAGTGCCCACATTACAAGTAAGAGGTCACAGGTACTGTTGAAGAAAATGTATTGTGGCGGATTTTCTAGTTAGCTACAGTGCATTACAAAGACTTAAGACCCTTTCACTTTTTTCTATTTTTTTTTATGTTGTGGACCTTTGATTAAAAAATAAAAATAAATAAAACACGTTTCCCCCCTATTATTCGTCTTTCAGTACCCCATAATAGCAAAGTAAAAGTAGAGTGTTAGAAATAGAAAAATAAAATATTTCATGGACATAAGTATTCAGACCCCTTACTCGGTACCTTTGGCAGTGATTACAGCCTCCAGTCTTTTTGGCTATAATGCCACAAGATTCAAACCCCTACATTTAGAGATCTTCTGGCATTCTTCTCTGAAGATCCTCTCAAGCCTTGTCAGGTTGGATGGGGACATTTTCAGGTCTCTTAAGAGATGTTTGACCGAGTTCAAATCAGGTTTCTGGCTGGGCCACTCAAGGACATCCACAGAGTTGTCCCTAAGCCACTCCTGTGATTAGGGTCATTGAGGCAAATTTATTAAAACATATATAGAAGAAGAGTTTTGCAGTTTCTCTTAGCAAATAATTAGATCACTTATTTCCTTTTTCAGAGACCTTTTTGAAAAGTAAGCAATCTGATTGGTTGCTATGGGCAACTGCATAACTTTTTCTCTGCACAGGTCTGATAAATTTTTGGAGCTTAGCTAGAGTGACCATTGAGTTTTTGATTGCCTTTCTTAGCAAGGCCCTTAGCCCCGGATTACTTAGTTTGGTAGGGTGGCCAGCTCTAGGAGGAGTCCAATTGTTTCAAACTTCTTCCATTTAAATATTATGGAGGCCACTGTGCTCTTTCATCTTAGTAGATTTTTTTGTACCCTTCTCCAGATCCATGTCTTTGCACAATCCTGTCTCTAAGCTCTGCAGGCAGTTCTTTCCCCATCACGGCTTAAATTTTGATATGTATTGTCAGCTGTGAAACTTTATATAGACAGGGGTGTCTTTCTAAATCCTGTCCAATCAACTGAATTTACCACTGGTGTAGAAACATCTCAGAGATGATCAAGAGGAATGGAAGGTCCCTAGCTGAATTTTTATTGTCATAGTAAAGGGTCAAAATACTCCATGCTAAATTTTTATTTTTTATTTTTTAATAAAGAAACAAAATGTATCTCTATGGTGTAATGAGGGCAGATTGACAAGGAAACTTGATTTCTTTTTTTTTTTTTTTTTTTTATACAAATCCTCAACATAAAAAAATTTGAAAACAGTGAAAGGGCCTAAAGACTTTCCAGATGCATTTTAGCCGGCAACCAGCAATCCTAAATATTGATTTTGAGTTACATGCTGTAGCTGTATATTGAACCTATCTAAGGTCCACATTAAGCTTGGTTATTGTTTTAATTGCTCCCATTTTATATCGGAATATACATTTTTGCATTGTAATAGTTTATGGTGTCAGATATGGGATGAAAACATCCAACATTTAAAGGATTTTAATGGTTTATGCAATATGTTCTCTGTAGGTGTACTTATAGGGAAATGGCTCTCCTGGTATCTCGATGTTTGTTGACATTAATAAAGTGTACATGTAGTATTCTAAACTGCCAGGACTGAACTGTTAGTATTCAATCTATTATAGTGGTATGCATGACAGAAGCTGTCCCACCATGACTTCTATCTTTGCCTAATAGTTTTTATATAATTACTGGCACCAGGGATTGTTTTTCGCTGGAGTAATGGTTTGTGAAGGGTTTTTGTTGTACTTAGTTTTAGTTAATGCTTTAGCCTTTTTAAGGGTTCAGCTGCTAGCCTCAGGTGTTGAGTATACTTATTTAGTTAGTGCTTTGCTGCCATATTCTGTTTTGTCTATGTGGGATTTAGCATTTGATTTGGGTTATTTCTATTGTGTACTATAGGATACAACCTATTGGGTTTTCTGGTCCTGTTGGTGTTATTTATTTTTTTCAGCCTGTGCTGTGTGTTTGATGTTTGTGCTTTATCTGACCATTCTTGCTAGACTATTACTCTTATCAGCCACTGACATCTAATAGTGAGATGGCAGTTTTTGGGCACAAGAGCTCTACCCATCAGTGTGGTGAGTGTTCCATTTATAATGAAGGCAGATTACATTTTGCACAGATTAATACAAGCTGGAAAAAAATCTTCAAGATTAATGGGTCAAAGTTCACAGTCTAGGGTTGTATGGCACAAGCATGAAAATACACTGAAAATTGAAACATAAACCCCTGAAACAGCATAAGCACATCAAAATATTGGGTGGGAAAGCCCCTTTTATTGTAAAGTTTGAAAAGAAAATAACCAAAATGGTCTTGTTATTTATCATATTGACAATTTAAAACCTATTGCTAATATGAAAAAAACTGCCCTAAACATAGTAACATAGCTTATGAGGTTGTAAAAAAATTAAATAAATAAAAGAGCCCATCAAGTTCAACCTATAACCATACTGTGTTGATTCAGAGCTAGGCACCCCCCCCCCTCCCCACATGCCCACATGAGGCTAATGCCAATTGCTCCATAACAGAGGAAAAAATCCTTCTCAACTTAAATATGAATAAAGTCTTAGTTGGACATTCTATCCCCATAAATCTGATATCTATAACCTGGAATATTATATTTTCTCTTAAAAAACATCCAGGCCCTCCTTGAACTTGTTTTTTGAGTCAGATATCACAACATCACGTGCCAGAGTTCCATAGTCTTGCTGTTCTTACGTAAAGAATCCCTGTCTGTGATGATGGTGAAACCTTCTTCGATCTAGGTGTAAAGTGTGCCCCGTTGTCATGGTTACCGGCCTAGGTTTAAAAAAGATCTCTTTATAACAAAGAATATTAAATTGACGGATGATAAAGTCCTTTACTATGTCACGCTATAAGAATAGATAAGGCATTTAATAATACAATAGTCATGGGAAATTTTCAGAAACTCAATGCTAAACAAGGTGGAATCCTCATGTTATCAGCCTTTGATGTTGTATTGTACAGGGCATTTTATATGATGACACAATCAAATAGAAGAAAATGTATACTACTGACAAAAATGTTTTCTCGGGCAATGATTTGTCACAAGAAACATTCACTTTAGGTTCACTATTGACTCCTCTATTCCAAAACAGTGATTTTACCTAAGCAATGTATACCCAATCTTAGTGTTTCAAGATGTTATCCTTAATAGGAAATTATTATTATTGATACCAAAAAATGTGGTTCTGTCTGGTTCTGACTAAACTACAGGGTGGGCCATTTATATGGCTACACCTTAATAAAATGGGAATGGTTGGCGATATTAACTTCCTGTTTGTGGCACATTAGTATATGTGAGGGGGGAAACTTTTCAAGATGGGTGATGAGCATGGTGGCCATTTTGAAGTTGGCCATTTTGAATCCATGATTTAGTTTTTTCAAAAGGAAGAGGGTCATGTGACACATCAAACTTATTGGGAATTTCACAAGAAAAACAATGATGTGCTTGGTTTTAATGTAACTTAATTCTTTCATGAATTATTTACAAGTTTCTGAACAAATGTATTCAATGTGCTGCCCATTGTGTTGGATTGTCAATGCAACCCTCTTCTCCCACTCTTCACACACTGATAGCAACACCGCAGGAGAACTGCTAGCACAGGCTTCCAGTATCCTTAGTTTCATGTGCTGCACATCTCGTATCTTCACAGCATAGACAATTGCCTTCAGATGACCCCAAAGATAAAACTCTAAGACGGTCAGATCGGGAGACCTTGGTGGCCATTCACGAATCCACTTTCCAGGAAACTGTTCATCTAGGAATGCTCGGACCTGACACCCATAATGTGGTGGTGCACCATCTTGCAGGAAAAATTCAGGGAACGTGTCAGCTTTAGTGCATAAAGAGGGAAACACATCATCATGTAGCAATTTTGCATATCCAGTGGCCTTAAAGGGGTTGTGCGCTGCCCTGCAGTTCGGAGCTCCGCTCACAGCGTCCGGAAGTTCATTACTCCGAACGCTGTGTGCGGGCTTCCGTGTTCGCGGCCGGCGGGCGTGACGTCACGCCCGGCCCCTTCGTGACGTCTCGCCCGCCCCCTCGTGACGTCTCGCCCACCCCCTCAACAAAAGTCTATGGGAAGGGGGCACGACTGCTGTCACGCCCCCTTCCCATAGACTTTGGTAGAGGGGGCGGGCGTGATGTCACGAGGGGGCAGGCGAGACGTCACGAAGGGGCCGGGCATGACGTCACGCCCGCTGGCCGCAAACACGGAAGCCCGCACACAGCGTTTGGAGTAATGAACTTCCGGACGCTGTGAGCGGAGCTCCGAACTGCAGGGCAGCGCACAACCCCTTTAAGGTTTTCATTGATTAAGAATGGCCTCACTATCTTTGTACCCCATATACCACACCATACCATCAATTTTTGTGTTCCAACAGTCTTGGAGGGATCTATCCAATGTGGGCTAGTGTCAGACCAATAGCGGTGGTTTTGTTTGTTAACTTCATCATTCACATAAAAGTTTGCCTCATCACTGAACAAAATCTTCTGCGTAAACTGAGGGTCATATTCCAATTTTTGTTTTGCCCATTCTGCAGCACCTGAAACTACAGATACTGGAAGCCTGTGCTAGCATTTCTCCTGCGGTGTTGCTATCAGTGTGTGAAGAGTGGGAGAAGAGGGTTGCATTGACAATCCAACACAATGGGCAGCACATTGAACACATTTTATAAGTGGTCAGAAACTTCTAAATAACTCATGAAAGAATAAAGTTACGTTAAAACCAAGCACATGAAATTCTCAATAAGTTTGATGTGTCACATGACCCACTTCCTATTGAAAAAATAAAAGTTGGATTCAAAATGGCCGACTTCAAAATGGCTGCCATGGTCACTACCCATCTTGAAAAGTTTCCCCCCTCACATATACTAATGTGCCACAAACAGGAAGTTAATATCACCAACCATTCCCATTTTATTAAGGTGTATCCATATAAATGGCCCACCCTGTACTTCTGTCTAAACCTGTACTTTATCAATAGCCAGATAACTTGTGTATACCACTGTTTAAGAGTGCCAAAAGCCTTGTATAACAATGTTAGGTCATCTAGAAGTTTATCTATTTACCTCTGAGCTATTTTTAAATCAAAGTTAATTTCAAAGTTTCTGCAACATATATGGCTATGGCTGAACAGATAGTTAGCTAAAAGGTTAAATAAAACATACTGCTTTGGCAGATTTTTATATGCTTTTTATAATTATTGTTTTGGAGTGGCAACAGGTTTTGTGCCTGAAAAGTAAAGAAGCAATGGCTTTTTACCAGCCATGAGGAGTAGCAACAGGATTGACATCCTAGAAAGTGCACAAATATGAGCTGCTTGCACGATTAGTGTAACATTTTGTGGCAGTCACTGTAGGCAATTTCTGAAACTCTCAATGAGACTTTTGCACTTATTTCCAGGTTTTTTGGCCCACTTCTCAAAAGATACTGCTCCAGTTGTCTCAGGTGTGAAGGATGTCTTCACCATATTACATGTTTCAGCAATTTCCACAGATGTACAACAGAACTCAGATCAGTGCTCAAAGAAGGACAATTTAGAATAGTCCAATGTTTTGCTCTTAGTCATTCTTGGGTGTTTTGAGCTGTGTGTTTTGGGTCATAATCGTGTTAGAGGACCCATGACCTGCAACTAAGACCAAGCTTCCTGACACTGGGCAACATGTAACTACAGAATGCTTTGACAGTCTTGAAATTTTGTTGTACAGATTCAAGAACCCTGTGCTAAATGTGGCAAAGCAGCTTGGAAACAAAACAGAGCCTCCTTCAGGCTTCACAGTAGTTATTTTTCCTTGTGTTTCTGGTTATTTTTTTTATTTTTATGAAAAGGTATCAACAATTTTGTTGGTATTTGTGTGCTCTTACGCCTATGTGTGTTGTTTTCTTCCTAGTGTTCCTCAAGAGAGTTTCACCTAATACCTCTAAAATCTCTCTCTTAAATGACTGCTGAAGAAATTCTTCTTCTATGCTATTTTAGCATGTTCTGCCAAACCAAACTGCCCAAGTTCTGACCAAGTTTGGGTTCAACAGATTTGGTTCTCTCATTTCTAACATCATGTAAAAACCTCTTCTTGCTGAATTTCTAAGAAAACAGCTTTCTTAATAAAAAATATATCTTCTCCCAAACTGGAACTACTGTAGCTCCAATTGAATATCTTTGCTTACATGATGCCAATTGACTTTTTGTATGTATACCAAAATGCTATTATTTAAGTCCCAAATGGAATCTAATTTAGGGATTCAATTTGAAAGCAATAAATAGTAAAAGTAAAAAGTAAATAGTAAAATAGTAAAAAGGGGTATTCCGGGCAAAAACATCTTATCCCCTATCCAAAGGATAGGGGATAAGATGGATAGGGGATAAGATGTCTGATCGTGGGGGCCCTAGACATGAATGGAGGGGGCATGGCGTAACGTCAAGTCCCCAGTCCCGGAAACCCAGAGGTTTCCAAAACTGGAGACGCAGCCCCGCATAGAATGGGCCCCTGCGATCAGACATCTTATCCCCTAGCCTTTGGATAGGGGATAAGATGTTTTTGCCAGGAATACCCTTTAAGCACTGCCATTGCAAGTGTAGTTGGTGGGTCACTTCCCTAAAAGATTTCCACATAATTAACATGGTGCTAGCTAGGTTTCATCATATATACCATTATGTACCTAAGCATTGTTTTAGTGGATGTGGAGACAGAGGCTCCCAACTTCACATATGCCAAACCTTCCATAAGGCCATGATTTTAATTAAAGGGGTATTCCAGGAAAAAACTTTTTTTATATATATCAACTGGCTCCAGAATGTTAAACAGATTTGTAAATTACTTCTATTAAAAAATCTTAATCCTTTCAGTACTTATGAGCTTCTGAAGTTAAGGTTGTTCTTTTTTGTCTAAGTGCTCTCTGATGACACCTGTCTCGGGAAACGCCCAGTTTAGAAGAGGTTTGCTACGGGGATTTGCTTCTAAACTGGGCATTTCCCGAGACAGGTGTCATCAGTAGTGTTGAGCGGCATAGGCCATATTCGAATTCGCGAATATTCGCGAATATATGGACGGATATTCGTCATATATTCGCGAATATTCGCATATTCGTTATATTCTCGTTTATTTTCGCATATGCGAAAATTAACATATGTGAATATTAACATATACAAAATTAGCATGCGCGAAAATTCGCATATGCGAAAATTTGCATATGCGAATTTTCGCACGCCAGTCTCACACAGTAGTATTAGAGCCTTCTTTACACCACACAAGCTGGAAGCAGAGAGGGGTGATCACTGTGATGTGTACTGTAAAAAAAAAAAAAAAAAAAAAAAAAAAAAAAAGAATATTCGTAATTACGAATATATAGCGCTATATTCGCGAAATTCGCGAATATGCGATATTCGCGAATAATATTCGAATTGCGAATATTCGTGAGCAACACTATCATCAGAGAGCACTTAGACAGAAAAGAACAACCTATACTTCAGAAGCTCATAAGTACTGAAAGGATTAAGATTTTTTTAATAGAAGTAATTTACAAATCTGTTTAACTTTCTGGAGCCAGTTGATATATATACAAAAAGTTTTTTCCTGGATAACCCCTTTAATCTAGCAGGGATTGCATTAGGTAAAAAACTGTCCTCCAATTATTTAACATATTGTGGACAAACACAGGTTGCATTAGTAAAACCTTTATCATTTACTCTAGTTTTTAATAATGTCCTCCAGAATTTAGTCCAATAGCCCGAAACTGGAGAATAATACACCAAAGGCAAACATAAAAGCGAGCTACTTGCTGTGGCCATGTAGCTTTGTGTGTCTGCAGATTTCCCACTGTAGACAAAGTGCCTTTTAGATGCAAAGTGGGAAATTTGCCACTACACCACACAGAGCTACAAGACCGCAGCAGAGAGCTTGGTTTTGTGAAATACGCTGCGGAAGCACTACGTGTGACCCTATCTTAAAAGTGGATTTCAAAGGTTTTATGAACCTGATTCTTAAAAGTGAGTAACTCAATGCCAGTATAGGAGAAAACTATCCAAAGATTTGATATTTTTAAGAGACTACATAGCCTTTTATATATAAAAAAAAAAAGGACACAACATCTTTGGTTTGACTATATTTTATTTGATTTACTGTAAGTAGAGATGAGTGAGTTTTTGAAAAATTTGATTCAGCCGATTTGCCGAATTTTCCAAACAAATTTGTTTTGGTCCGAATTTATTTGCAATGAATCACTATTAAAACGGCTATTTCTGGCCTACAGAGAGCCTCAATAGGGGTGTAGAACACTTTGCCTTGTCGTAACATGCATAGGGAGTGTGCTGTGTTAGTGAAATAATACTGCTATTTAGTATGACATGCAGAGTACAGGAATCACTATTAGAATCACTGCCGCACAGCGTCTGGATGTGATAGCAGGGAGACCATATTGAAGAGATTAAAGAGATTTTTTATTAAATTTTTACTTAATTTAAGTTGAAAATTTGGAGTACCCATTCTGGTGAGCATCGAGCTGGCGGCCCGCCGCGAGGCGAGCTACCACCTGTTTCAGCCCCTGCCTCTTAGCGCCCCCCCCCCCCCCCCACTGTCTTACTTTGTGTGTAACTGCAAATGTTTTATTTAATCAGTTATGGTTCATTATTATTGCTCCAACCTGTTTTATTTGATTCTTGTGGTAATTCCAGAGGTAATATATGACGACCACTAGAGAGGAGTGAAATTTAAAACATTTAATTCGATTTGATTAGCTCATCTCTATTGAGGACCCATTGGAGGACAAGTCTGGTGCCAGCAGCCGCAGTAATTCAAGCTCCAATAGTGTAAAATTGGCTGCAGTGTATAGGTTGCTGCAGTGAAAAAGCTCGTACTTGTATCCTAACATCGAGCGGCTGGTCAGCCGCGAGGTCAGCTACTGCCTGTCCCAGCCCCTGCCTCTCAGCGCCCCCCCCCCCCCCCGACTGTGAAAGAGTGAATGTTTCATTTAGTCAATTATGGTTCATTGTTATCACTTCAACACTTCAACCTGTTTGATTGGATTCTTGTGGTAATTCCACAGGTAATATATGACGCCGACGACAATAGGGCCTCCGTCTTGAGAAAACGTTTTTTTTTTATTTAAATTTCAGATTTTGATTATATTCACAAGTTTAATGTCCTGAGTGCTCGAAACATTTACTTTGAACTAATACTGTATGACCACAATACCCAAAATAACAAGGATTCACATGGCAGCACAATGACAGAGCTTAGAGGTGGCAACAGCCCAATGAGCCTATAGGGCCTCACAATAGAGAAGTTTTAAGATATTTTAGAAAATGTAACCCCTTAAGGACCAAGCGTTTTTCTGTTTTTGCACTTTCGTTTTTTCCTCCTTCTCTTTTAAAAATCATAACCCTTTCAATTTTGCACCTAAAAATCCATATGATGGCTTATTTTTTGCACCACTAATTCTACTTTGTAATGGCATAAATCATTTTACCCCAAAATCTACGGCGAAACAGGGAAAATAATCATTATGACACCTTATCTTTATTCTGTAGGTCCCTAAAATTAAAATGATACACTACTTATATAGATTTGATTTTGTCGTAGTATGTGAAAAAATCATAACTACATGCATGAAAATTTATACATTTAAAATTGTCCTCTTCTGACCCCTATAACTTTTTAATTTTTCCGTGTACAGGGTGGCATGAGGGCTCATTTTTTGCACCGTGCCATTTAATTAATTATATAGTTTCATAGTTCGGACATTTACGCAGGCGGCGATACCACATATGTTTATTTTTATTATGTTTATATATTTTTTTATATAGAATTTGGGAAAAGGGGGATGATTTAAACTTTTTTTTTACTTTTTTTTTTTTTTACACTTTTAGGGGACTTTTAGGAGGAATCATTTGATTCCTCATACAGATCAATGTGGTTCCATAGAACCACATTGATCTGTGTGCTCTGCGCTCGATTGATAAAGCCTGCTTTATCATTCTGAGCGCCGGAGCCGACACAGCAGGAAAGGTAAGCCCTCAGGCTATCTCAGCAGTGGATCGCCCCCCCAAGCCCCCCACTGGACCACCAGGGACGGGATAAAGGCACCTTTAGATGCCGCTGTCAGCTTCGACAGCAGCAATCTAAAGGGCTAATAGCCAGCTACAGCGATCACCGCATGTTGGCTATTAACACCGACCCCCAGCTACCAGAATCAGCTGGGGGCCGGCCGGTCATACCCTGTTAACGGCACATGGATGAGCATAGACGTCCATGGTCGTTAACAAGTTATATTGAAGATTTTAGATAGATTAAAATTTTAAAAGCTTAATTTAAGGTGCCAACAGCATAAGGAGACCATAAGGTGGCACAATGATACAGCCTGGGGTGGCAGCAGCATGAGGAGACCATAATCTGGCAGAGTGACACAGCCTGGAATTGGTGGCAGCAAGAGGAGAGCATATAGTGGAAGAACGACCCAGTCTGGAGGTGGCAACAGCCCGACGAGACCATAGGGCCTCACAATTGAAAGGATTAAAAAATTTTATTGAAGATTTAAAATAGATTAAGATTAAGTTTCATTTAATGTGCCAGCAGCATGAGGAGACCACATGGCAATGGTGTGTCTGGGTCCTCTGTCTTGCCCTTATCACCCTGTAGATCCACAGCCTGCTCCTGCTCCTCCTCTCCTGTCAGATGACTATAAAAACCACCCATTTTACAAAACCTTGCCTGTGTCTCCCTCCCCCTCCTCCTCCAGTTCAGCCCCCACAGGGCTCATATGGCTTCTAGATGTAGGCGCCACGTCTCCAGTGCCCTGACCAGCCATAGTTTCCAACATGTGTTGTAGGATATGAAGCAGTGGAATGATGTTGTTCACCCCATAATCCTGGCGACTGACTAATAATGTGGCTTCCTCAAAGGGCCTGAGCAAACGCCAGGTGTCACAAATGAGCTGCCACTGGTTGACATTGAAGATACACAGGGGAGTCCCCCTATCCGCTTGGATAATCAAGAAATCAGTGATGGCTTTTCTCTGTTCATATAGTCGGTCCAACATATGGAGGATGGAATTTCACCGTCTGGAAACATTGCAAATCAGACTATGTTGGGGGATGCCATTCTGACACTGAAGCTCAAGGAAGGTGTGCTTTGAGGTGTACGAGTGGCTGAAGTGTATGCAAAGTTTCTTTCCCATTGTTAGGATGTCTTGTGGATGGGGGGAACACTTCAGGAAGCTCTTGACAACCATATAGAACACGTGTACCATGCAGGGTGCATGTCTCAGGCTCCCTTGTCGCAGCGCAGATAAGATGTTCTTCCCGTTTGCAGTCACCATGGTTCCCAATTCCAATTTTCATGGAGTAAGCCAAGATTCGATTTCTTGATGAAATACTTTTAGCAGTTCCTCTCCTGTGGGACTCCGTTTGTCAAGGCAAACCATGTGAAGAACAGCGTGACACCGCCGTGCACTGCACACATGGTATGCTGGAGGGGCATTTTTATTAACATTATTAATTTAAATTAATTTATTCAAATTATTTATTATTTCCCATTTTTATGTAATGTGCCAGCAGCATGAGGAGACCACATGGCGGAACAATGACATAGCCTGGAGGTGGCAGAAGCATAAGGAGACCATATAGTTGCAGAATGACCAAGCCTGGAGGTGGCAGTAGCAAGAGGAGACCACAGGGCCTCACAATTGAAAATATTAAAGAAATATTTTAAAATATAAATTGAAGATTTTAAATAGATTACCATAAAAAAATGTATGTAATGTCCTAGCAGCATGAGAAGACCATAGGGCCTCACAATTGAAAAGATTATAGATATATTTTCAAATTTAAATTGAAGATTTTAAACAGATTACCATAAAATTTTTAGGTAATGTCCCAGCAGCATGAGGAGACCCTAGGGCCTCACAATTGAAAAAAATAAATATATATTTTCAAATTTAAATTGAAGATTTTAAATAGATTACCGTAAAAAAAATTTTTAGGCAATGTCCCAGCAGCATGAGGAGACCATAGGGCCTCACAATTAAAAAGATTAAAGATACATTTTTAAATTTAAATTGAAGAATTTAAATAGATTACCATAAAAAAATTTTATGTAATGTCCAAGCAGCACGAGGAGACCACATGGTGGCACAATGACGGTGGCACCAGCATGAAGAGACCAAAATGTGGCAGAATGACCAAGCCTGGAGGTGAAAGCAGCAAGAGGAGACCATATGGTGACAGAATGACACAGCCTTGAGGTGGCGGCAACCTGACCAGACCAAAGGGCCTCACAATTGAAAAGATTAAAGATATTTTTTTAAATTGCATGTGGCCATGTTAACATCCTCCAGATACTTTATGAAAAGCTGCCACACCGCAGAGTAGCTGATTTCCCCCCCAACAGTCCGCACTGACTGATTGCTACTGCTGCCAACTTAAGGGACCCTTGTTCCATTACCTCCTGAACAGGTAGGCTGCCGTGAAGCAGGGGGTCTACCCCGGACACGCTTGGCTCCAGACATCCCATTGCTGCCACCATGCTGACCCTCAGCCATTCTACCACCTTGCTGGTTCAACTGCTGCCTCACAGGCAACCTGCCACCCTCTTTTCCTAATGATGATGAAGCCCCATCTGCACCCGGTTCCATCATTGACTTGTGCCAGCATGTCACTGATGTCCTCCTCAGGTTCCTCAACAGTGTGTGTTTCAGGAGCCTGAACGCTCCTAACACCACCTACAACACCACTCTTTTCACCACTAAATGCCTGCCTAGCAAAGGAAGTGGGGGATGTCTCCTCCACTTCTTGGCTGGGCAGTAGCTGCTGACTGTCCTCTAGTAGATTGTCCTGACTAAAAAGTGGAGCTGAACCCACAGCATAGGATACTTCTATGGGGGAGGGAACAGCATAGGACAGAGGCAATGGGAGGACAGGGACTGCTCCTGGGCCATGTCAACTGATGGTTGTGTCTGAAGAACCTACCGACTGTTGACTGGGGGTGTCAGATGTCACTTGTGATGAAGTGGATGATTAAGTTAACCAGTCAATGACAGCAGATGGGTTGCTAGTTGAGATACGACTGCTAGCTGATACCAGGAGCTCAGGCCTCTCACTGTGACTCCTGCTGCCACTCGCCCCTATTCTGCTGCGACCTCTACCTGATGAATTTCGGCCTCTGCCACTCCTCTGTGCACGTCCTGGCACTTCTCTGCCTGACATACTGCATATACAGTGCGTGTATGAGGGGAGTACAATACGCTCCACTACACCTAAAACAGTATTTGTCTACAACACCAGCAGGTGTGTACTTTTGGCTGGCCTTTTACAGTAATTAGGCCCTTAAGACTTTAACAGGAACAATATGGTACATCACTTAGATGTATGTATATGGTAATAGCAATGAGTGGCCTGACGAAGCACGAACTCGCGCGAACACGGTCCGTTTGCCCAACCCCCCACGCCAACCCTCTCTCCTGCACTGTTTGTTACCTGCTCCAATTCTGAATAAAGCCTGAAGATTTTGCATACTTCTACTGGGTGAGTGCTCTGATTCATTCTTCTCTACATGCTATTGCCAATGTTATATATCAGTTCGTGCAGCACCACCCTTAGCTTTACACGAGGAGTTCAGGATATTCACAGCTGTTGCAGTGGGCATTTGAATCTAGGAATTCCAGCGGTGCCAAGGTGCTTTCTCTCTCATATGTTGTATGTATATGGTACTTATGAGGGGAGTACAATGCGCTACAGTACACTCAAAACAGTATTTGTCTACAACACCATCAGGTGTGCACTTTTGACTGGCCTTTCACAGTAACTAGACCCTTGAGACTTTAACAGGAACAAAATTGTACACAACTTAGATGTACGCACAGGTTACTCTTAATAGAGGACAATACGCTTTTAGTGCTCTGCTCACCCTAACTGGCTTTCTACTATTAGTTTTTCAGTTGTTGTACACACCAGTAATGCAGCACACAGTCGCTGTGTACTACACCCAAAATTGCACTTTCTCTCTCAATCTCTCTCCCTTCCCTATCTGTGCTTCTAGGCTGGATTTGGGCTTGAGGTGAATAACTGCTGTAATACACCCACAATTGCATTTTCTCTCTCCCTTCCCTATAGGTGCATCTAGGCTGGATTTGTGCTTGAGTGGCCGCAAGATGGCTGCCAATTATATAGGGCTGAAACAAAAGACAGACAGCGCTTCGTAGTGTGATACCGCTGTTGCACAAGAGTAGCTCAGGTGGATGTCACGCTTACCAAAATGGGTTACACTCCACCAAGTGCAACAATGGATCAAGGCATAAAGATCAAAGGAAATGAGGTGTCCGCAGTCACTCCACGTCTCGGGAGGTACAGATACAACAGGGTTAGAACTCCAAGGTGGAAACGGGATAGAAGGGCGCTGGACAACCAGGTAGCTAGACCAAACATTTCTTCACCCATAATGCAATGCGTTTCACAGCACAGCTGCTTAATCAGGCATTATATAGGGCTTTGACATCAAATGGGGAGGGGTTGCTGGCTGCTGATAGGCTGCATGCTGCATGTGATTCATGGTCATCCTGCCGACCCTTGTTCCCACCTTCCCAGAATTCCTTGCCCCATGTCCTCACATGTTAATCCACCATTGTAGAAGCCCTGGAGCCTGGACTGCACTAAATTGAGTTTAATGAAGTGATTTGCACGATCGAATCGTGGCAATATTCGCATTCATTGCAAATCAAATTTTTCCTGAAATTCGTAACAAATTCGGATTTGTCAGATTCAATTCGCTCATCCCTAACTGTAAAACCGAATACTTAGTAATTTACACAGTCATAGAGAAATAATATTGCATACTAACTGACCCATTTCTGCCTGTGTGAGGTATCAATGAATAAACCCTTTGTGTGCTATGAAAGCCAAATTTCAGTAACTAAAAGTAATGAAATAGATGTTTTTATTGAAGAGGCTGAGAGCATTGAAAGGAGGTTTTTAGACAGGAATTATCTCATTGAGAGATCTTTTTTAGAAATAAAAAATGAACTTTTTGCCAATAAAAGGGTAGATAATGAGCCAGGATGAAAATGATTTGTGTGTGCCTTTTATAACACGCTTTTTGAAAAAGGCCTATGTACTGTAGTTAAACGTATCATTGAAAAGAATTGGCAAATTGTGAAAAAAAAAATACCTAGAGATTGGAAGGTTATTACCAGAAAAACCTAGAACTATTTTCCCTAGTGCTGCCTATTTGAAGGATTTAGTCACATAAAGCTGTATTATAGATGAAGAAAAGATAAGTACAGTCAAACAGGCTTTTTAATTGTGCTAAATCTAAAGATGAATAAAAATGTATAGAAAATAATAGATACTGTTACATACATCACTATAAGGTCATTCATAGCAATTCATAAAATGCAGTTGCACCAGACTAGCTTTTATACTCAAACAGCTAGGAGAGCTGCCTAATGATAACAGAGGCTTGAATTTACCCATCATGCACTGTGCACAGGCTGGAGTAGTCTCCCTGGAGTTTTCATGCTCAGCATGTAATTCTGGGGAGAGAATCCACACTGTTTAAGCTCTGCTCCCACTTCTTGTCTTCTATTTAGGAATTTATGCTGCGAGAGACGGAATTCCCCTAACAACATACAGTGGATGTCAATTTGCAAGGAAGTGAACTCCCTAGTGGCCAAGTGACTTTTCTTCTGGGGTAAGTAGTAATTTTTGCTACTTGAAGTAATTCAAAAATATTTATGACATTAGTTATCCATTTCTCTAGCAACTATTGTCACACTTACTTCATGCACAATTCCCTGCACCCCAACCTGATCCCTCCAACCTCCACAGCAATCTGGCTCTTAGGAAGGTCCAAGATGGACCAAAACGTCATTAATTATCTGTTTTTGTTGGATTGCAATAATAAAATCCCTATAATCACAACCTTCTGCGTGCCAAGTTTTCTTATACTTTCTTATACCAAATGAGGATCGGGACCCTACTTGTGCACCACTATTGAGTTAGAGAGTGCCATATTTTATCATTATATTAGTTATTCATGGGAGGAAAGTTATTTAAAATGACAGTGACGATTAAAAAACATTTTTAAATGATACTTTGAGGAACACAGATAGTTACCACTCACTGGAGGGAAGAACATATAAATAATAAAGGGGTTTTCTGGAACTAGAATATTGATGGCCTATCCTTAGATTGGTGGAGGTGTGACTTCCAAAACCCCCACTAATCAGTGGACCAGCAACTGCAACAGCCTTTTCATTGTTTACAGGACCCAGATTTTCACATTTTGTAACAACCGTGCCTAGTACTGCACTTTATCCTATTAACTTGAATAGGAATAAGCTACGGTAAGTGGGATGTATCACCTAAATACTGTGTCACTGAATTAGAAATTACAGACCAAATTTATTATTCACTAGTTAATTGTATAACTTTTTTGAACATACTTTAAGTTGGCCTATAAGTACATTACATATGCTCTGCATGTTAGATGTGATTCTTCCTATGCTGCCAAGTGGATGCAATGCAGACTCTTGTGTACATGAATAGCGATGCCTACTGTATACACTGCTGCTCATGTTACATTCAGAGTGCTGTCACAGCATGCATATACTTCCCTTAACCCAACATCTTCCACTAAAAATAATTTACACATACTGTGCATTCACCAGGCATATAAGTGAGTGTTCATGTACTGTATTTTTGCTGCTCTAGATGCCCTTGATATTATAAAAGTAAAAAGAGGGCTGATGCATACTCTACTGTATAAATTGACACTATATGTACATGAGCAGTGAGTCTGGTCAAGTACAGGAGTCCCAGCTCCAGTATGTACATTCTGTGACATGCTATGCCGATGGCGTAGTGCACCACAGAAACAGCTGAGCACCTCACCAATACAGTTGGCACCTGCTATTACTGTATGCATCAGCACTTTGTATGTCATCTTAACCCCTTAAGGATGCAGGTTTTTTTGTTTCTCCTCCCCTTCTAAAAAGCATAACGCTTTAAATTGTGCACCTACAGACCCATATGAGGGCTTGTTTTTTGTGCCACTATTTATAGTTTGTAATGACATCAATCATTTCACCACAAAATCTACGGTGAAACCAAAAAACAAATCCTCTTTGTGGGGCAAAATTAAAAAAAAATGCCATTTTGTAACTTTTGGGGGCTTCTACGCAGTGCACTTTTCGGTAATAATTGACACCCTATCTTTATTCTGTAGGTCCATATGATTAAACTGATAACCAACTTAGATAGGTTTAATTTTGTTTTACTTCTGTTCCACGAAAATCAATATGTTTAAATGTGTGTCCTCTTCTGGCCTCTATAACTTTTTTATTTTTCTGCATATGGGGATGTTTTTATTGGTACCATTTTTGTTTTGATGGGACTTATTGATTGCTTTTCATAATTTTTTTTAGGGTATACAAAGGGACCATAAACATGCAATTTTGAGCTTTGGAATTTTTTTTTACGCGTACGCCATTGACCATGCACTTTAATTAACGTTATATTTTTATAGTTTGGACATTTACACACGTGGTGATACCACATATGTTTATATTTATTTAGAGATGTATACAAAGGAGATTGCAGCACTCGAGATTCAGGTGAAAAAAACTTAGAGTGTTTTTTTTCCATCCAAAATGCGACGTTTCGGTCGCCACATGCGACCATTTTCAAGAATGCTTGAAAATGGTTGCATGTGGTGACTGAAACGTCGCATTTTGGATGGAATAAAACCACTCTAAGTTTTTTTCACCTGAATCTCGAGTGCTGCAATCTCCTTTGTATACATCTCTAACTGTAGCAGTGACCCGGCTTTTTTAGATTGCGCGCACCAGCATCTATCCATATTGGTAGTGCTGCTTTAGAACCTCTTTGCTATTTTATATCTATTTAGATTTTTTTTTTCATGGGAAAAGGGGGGGGGGGGGGGAGTATCCAAACTTGTATTAAGGAAGGGGTTAAATCACATTTATAAAAAGAAATTACACTATTTTCCAGCCTCCATAGGGGGCTATAACATGCAATTTTCTGATTGCATACAGTGTTCAATGCTATACCATAGCATAGCATTGATCAGTGTTATTGACCCTCTGCTGCTCCAGCCTGCTAATGAGCAGAAGATCCCAGATCGGATAGCAAGCAGGCAAGTGAGTACCCTCCTGCTGTCCTTTCAGCTGTTCGGGATGCCGCGATTTCACCGCGGCAGTCCCGAACAGCCCGCAGAACTAACCGACAGGTGTTTTCACCTGTTTTAGATGCCGCGATGACGGTGTCTAAAGGTTTAATACTGGACATCAGCCTGATCTGCGATGTCCGGTATTAGCCACGGGTCTTGGTTGCTGATAGCAACCTGGACCCACTGGTATGAAGTGCACTCAACTCCTGAGCGATTTCATGTAATGGGAGTCGGCAATGGATGTAAATATATGTACCTGTCACCAAACTAAACTTTTAATATATTGTTCCTTATGTAATTATAAGACACCTTGCTATTTTCTTGCTGTTAAAATTCTCAACCTTTAAATGGAAAGGTGGCTCCTTTCTGTTCCCTGCTGCAATTCAAACAGTTAGTTTGGTCTCCTCCTGACCAGGCAGGAGACTGAACTCAGACCAAACTCAGGGAGGCACAGCTCTCTCAGGCTTGAGTGACATTGTAGCAGCTGGGGAACCCCCACTTTCTTCTGCCGGGAGCTCACACAAAGTAAGCAAGGGGAACGGTGTGATACAGAGCTTTATAAAGCTCAGAAAATCTTTTTAAGGGCAGGAGGGGTGTTAGAAGTAGTTAGGGAATAAAATCTGAGTTAGTTTAGAAAATATGGTTTGATGACAGGTACTCTTTAAGCTAGGAACACACACTGTAGATTTTCTGCTGCACAAAATGTGCCAAAGGCAGAAGTGTATGCAACTAGAAGGGGAATATAAAGGAAGGTGCTATACTTCCTCCTTTCAGCTAGACCTACTTCTGCCTTTGGCAAATTTTTTGCTGCAGAAAATCTACAGCGTAACTGTTCACCCACATATTCATATGCTGTGTATTTTATGCAGCAAGTCTTATGCTAGTAAATCAATAATAAAATACACAGCATGCAAGCAGCAAAATGAAATATGCAATATATATATATATATATATATATATATATATATATATATATATATATATATATATTATGTGTGACCTTACCCTAAAAGTGACCTTACCCTAGAGAAGAGCAAACGTTTGAAAAATTCGATTCGACCAATTTGCAAAATTTTATGAAAAAATTTGGTTTGATACGAATTTATTTGCAGCGAATCTATATTAAAAACAGCTGTTTCTGGCCCACAGAGAGCCTCAATAGGCATGTAGAACACTTTGCTTTGTTCTAACATGCATATGGAGTGTGCTGGGGTAGTGAAATAATACTGTTATTCAGTATGACATGCAGATTACAGGCATCGCTTTTAGAATCACTGCTGCAGAGCCGCACAATGACAGAGCTTTGAGGTGGCATCAGTATGAGGAGACAATATAGTGGCTGAATGATACAGCATGAAGGTGTTGGCAGCATGAGGAGACCATGTAGTGGCTGAATGACACAGCATGGAGATGTTGGCAGCATGAGGAGACCATATAGAGGCTGAGTGACACAGCTTGAATGTGGCTGAAGCATGAGGAGACCATATAGTGGCTGAATGACACAGCATGGAGGTGTTGGCAGCATGAGGAGACCATATAGTGGCTAAATGACACAGCGTGGAAGTGTTGGCACCATGAAGATACCATATAGTGGCTGAATGACACAACTTGAATGTGGCTGAAGCATGAGGAGACCATATAGTGGCTGAATTACACAGCATGGAAGTGTTCGTAGCATGAGGAGACCATATAGTGGCTGAATGACACAGCGTGGAGGTGTTGGCAGCATGAGGAGACCATATAGTTGCTGAATGACACAGCGTGGAGCTGGAAGCAGCATGAGTAGAAACTAGGGCTTCATAATCCCTAAGATTAAAAGATGAATTTTGAAATTTTAATTGAAAATGTATGGTAGCTAGTGCCACCATAAAAGTTTTTTTAGGCCCAGGCCAGCAGCATCAGTAAACCATATATTGGCTGAATGACACAGCCTGGAGTTGGCTGAAGCATGAGTAGACAATATAGTGGCTGAATGACACAGCCTGGAGTTGGCTGAAGCATGAGGAGACCATATAGTGTCTGAATGGCACAGCCTGGAGTAGGCAGAAGCATGAGAAGACCATTGAAATTTAAGATTTTTAAATTGAAATTTAAGATATTGAAATTGAGGATTTTTAAATTAAAATTTTAATTCCCAGTAATCTAACAAGGAGTCACATGCCACATGTCAGCACAATGACAGAGCCTGGAGGTGGCATCAGTATGAAGAGACCATATAGTGACTGAATGACTGCCTGGAGTTTGTGGCTGCATGGGGAGACCCTATAGTGTCTGAATGGCACAGCCTGGTGGTGGCTGAAGCATAAGGAGACCATATAGTGTCTGAATGGCACAGCCTGGAGGTGGCTGAAGCATGAGGAGACCATATAGTGGCTGAATGGCACAGCCTGGAGTTTGTGGCAGCATGAAGAGATGATATAGTGGCTGAATGGAACCGCCTGGAGTTTGTGACAGCATGAAAAGACCACATAGTGGCTGAAAGGCACAGCCTGGAGGTGAATGAAGCATGAGGAGTCCATATATTGGCTGAATGACTGCCTGGAGTTTGTGGCTGCATGGGGAGACCATATAGTGTCTGAATGGCACAGCCTGGAGTTGGCTGAAGCATGAGAAGAACATATAGTAGGTGAATGGCCCAGCCTGAAGGTGGCTGAAGCAGGAGTAGACTATATAGTAGCTAAATAACTGCCTGGAGTTTGTGGCAGCATAGGGAGACCATATAGTGTCTGAATTGTGCAGCCTGGATTTGGCTGAAGCACGAGGAGACCATATAGTTGCTTAATGGCACAGCCTGGTGGTGGCTGAAGCATAAGGAGACCATATAGTGTCTGAATGGCACAGCCTGGAGCTGGCTGAAGCATGAGGAGACCATACAGTGGCTGAATGGCACAGCCTGGAGTTTGTGGCAGCATGAAGAGATGATATAGTGGCTGAATGGCACAGCCTGGAGTTTATGACAGCATGAAAAGACCACATAGTGTCTGAAAGGCACAGCCTGGAGGTGAATGAAGCATGAGGAGACCATATAGTGGCTGAATGGCACGGCCTGGAGGTGGCAGCAGCAGCATCAGGAGTCCTAAAAGTGACCCAGTGACAGAGTGGTGTGGTGGGCGGCAATACCAGTAACCGGTGATGAAGGTAGGTGAAAAAAGGTCTGATGTGGAGGAATGTTTGTAACTGGGGAGCAGTGCCTTAAATATGTTTGGCACTATCCATATTTGTTAAGTGTTGGTGTAGCACCATGGTCAATCTGCTCTGATGCATCAGGCATTGGTGGTTGGAAATCCTGGCTGATCCATGCCTGATTCATCTTTACAAAGGTCAGTCTCTCCACATTTTTCTTGGACAGACGAGTTCTCCTTGGGTTGACTATGGCCCCCGCCTCACTAAACACCAACTTTGATGGCACACTACTGGCAAGGCAGGACAGCTTTTCCATGGCAAACTCTGCTAGTTGCAGCCACAAATCAAGTTTGGCTGCCCAGAAGTCCAGTGGATCTTCAAGGTGTGTTGGCATGGGCCTGTCAAGGTATGCCACCACCTCCTGGTTCAGGTCCTGGTCCAGGTCTACCTGCTGCTGATGAGTTGCTTCACTATGCGGGCGAAGAAAGCTATTCATCAGCGACTGAAGACTCAGGCTGCTGCTGATGGAGCTGGTACTGCTCCTGCCACCCTTCCCGCCCCAGCAGCCATGGCAGTGGAAAGTGAGCGTAGGGGGCACCCCAATTCAGATCTGCGAGAGGATGGACGATGGGGCCAAGAAGCATCGACCAACTGACTACATAGGATGCCTCTGTAGTAGGTCACTTTGTCCTCCCTCTCAGTGGGTGTAAAAAAGGCCTCTATTTTGTGGCGGTAGTGAGGGTCCAATAAGGTGGAGGTCCAGAAGTCATCCCACTGCTGAATGGTGACAATTCGGCTGTCACTACGCAAGCAAGTGAGCATGCATCGTGCCATTTGTGCAAGTGACTCAGAGTTACTCCCTGCCTCCATCTCCACTGCATACTGCCACGGTGTGTCTGGGTCCTCTGTCTCGCCTTCCTTATAACCCTCTAGCTCCTCTAGCTGCTCCTGCTCCTCCTCTCCTGTCAGATTACTAGAAAAACTGCCCATTTGGCAAAGCCTAAACTGTGCTCCACTGTGCCCCTCCCCATCCTCCTCTAGGTAAGCCCCCACAGGGCTCATGTGGCCGTGAGATGTAGGTGCCACGTCTCCAGTGTCTTGACCAGCGATCGTTTCCAACACGTGTTGTAATAAATGAAGCAGTGGAATGATGTCGTTCATGCCATAATCCTGGCGACTTACTAATAATGTGGCTTCCTCAAGGCGACTTAGCAAACAGCAGGTTTCACGTATGAGCTGCCACTGGTTCACATTGAAGTTACACAGGGGATTACCCCTATCCACTTGGATCATCAAGAAATCGGTGAGGGCTTTTCTCTGTTCGTGCAGTTGGTCCAAAATATGGAGGGTGGAATTCCAACGTGTGGCAACGTCACAAATCAGACTATGTTGGGGGATGCCGTTCTGATTCTGCAGCTCAAGAAGGGTGTGCTTTGCGGTGTATGAGTGGCTGAAGTGCATGCAAAGTTTCCTTCCCATTGTTGGATGTCTTGCAAATAGGGGGAACACTTCAGGAACTGCTTGACAAACAGATTGAACATGTGTGCCATGCAGGGCGCATGGTCAACCTTCCCAGGTTGTCATTCATCATGGTTCCCATATCGCATTCGTGAAGTAAGCCATGCTCTAATTTCTTTACGAATGACTTTTAGCAGTCCCTCCCCTTTGTGACTCCATTCGCCAAGGCAGACCATGTGATGAAGGGCCACTGAAACTTGTCTGGGCAGTGGAGGCTGAGGACAAGGTGGAGGATGAGAAGGCAGAGTCACACACTGTCACAGGACCAACGGTCTGAGAGCGTGGAGGAGGAAGCGGCGTGACTTGTCCAAGTTGGTGTTGTGGCTGTGCAGGAATCACATTCCCCCAGTGAGCTGTAAAGGATATAGTTACATAGTTAGTACGGTTGAAAAAAGACATACACCCATCAAGTCCAACCAGGGAATTGAAGGGAAGGGGATAAGGGGAAGGAATCTAGTTTTATAATTCTGCATAAGCATTAATGTTATTTTGTTCTAGGAATGTATCAAACCCTGTTTTAAAGCTATTAATTGTTCCTGCTGTGACCAGTTCCTGAGGTAGACCATTCCATAAATTCACAGTCCTCACGGTAAAGAAGGCGTGTCGCCCCTTTAGACTAAACCTTTTCTTCTCCAGACGGAGGGAGTGCCCCCTCGTCCTTTGGGGGGGTTTAACCTGGAACAGTTTTTCTCCATATTTTTTGTATGGGCCATTTATAAACTTATATACGTTTATCATATCCCCCCTTAAACGTCTCTTCTCAAGACTAAACAATTGTAACTCCCTTAATCGCTCCTCATAGCTAAGATGTTCCATGCCCCATATTAGTTTAGTCGCATGTCTCTGCACCCTTTCCAGCTCCGCAGTGTCCCTTTTATGAACAGGCGACCAAAACTGAACAGCATATTCCAGGTGAGGCCGTACCAATGGTTTATAAAGGGGGAGTATTATGTCCCTGTCCCTTGAGTCCATGCCTCTTTTTATACATGACAATATCCTGCTGGCTTTGGAAGCAGCAGCCTGACATTGCATGCTATTCTGTAGTCTGTGATCTACAAGTACACCCAGATACTTCTCTACCAGTGACTCTGCCAGCGATGCATGCATGTTATTGGTACCCAGATGCATAACTTTACATTTATCCACATTGAACCTCATTTGCCAAGTGGATGCCCAGACACTTAGTCTATCCAAGTCATCTTGTAACCTATACACATCCTCTATAGACTGTACTGTATTACAAAGCTTGGTGTCATCTGCAAAGATAGAAACAGAGCTGTTAATGCCATCTTCTATATCATTGATAAATAAATTAAACAACAGCAGGCCCAGTACTGAACCTTGGGGTACACCACTAATTACCGGGGACCAATCAGAGTACGAATCATTGACCACCACTCTCTGGGTACGATCCATGAGCCAGTGTTCAATCCAGTTACAAACTAAAGTTTCCAAGCCCAAAGACCTTAACTTACCTGTCAGACGTCTATGAGGGACAGTATCAAACGCTTTGGCAAAATCCAGAAACACTATATCCACAGCCATTCCTCTGTCAAGGCTTCTACTCACCTCTTCATAAAAGCAAATTAGATTGGTTTGACAACTTCTATCCTTAGTAAACCCATGCTGGCTATCACTTATAATACAATTATCCCCTATGTATTCCTGTATGTAATCCCTTATAAGTCCTTTAAACAATTTACCCACAATGCACGTTAAACTTACCGGTCTATAATTGCCTGGCGAAGACCTAGAGCCCTTCTGGAAGATTGGTACCACATTAGCCTTGCGCCAATCCCTTGGCACAATACCAGACACCAGAGAATCTCTAAATGTCATGAACAAGGGTACAGATATTACTGAACTTACCTCTCTAAGAACTCTTGGATGTAGTCCATCCAGTCCTGGAGATTTGCTTACATTTACTTTACTTAACTTACCTTGTACCATCTCTACATTAAGCCAGTTCAGTACATTACATGATGTGTTACCAGCACTGACCTGGCCAATGTCAGCTCCTTTTTCCATAGTATATACAGAGCTAAAGAACCCATTCAGTAGCTCCGCCTTCTCTTGATTGCCCGTGACAACCTCCCCATTATCATTATTAAGGGGTCCTACATGCTCTGTCCTTGTTTTTTTTGTATTTATATATCTAAAAAAAAATATTTAGGATTAGTTTTGCTTTCTTTGGCCACCTGTCTCTCATTTTGAATTTTTGCTGTTTTTATTACATTTTTACAGATTTTATTAAGCTCCTTGTACTGTGTAAATGTTGTAGCTGACCCATCAGATTTGAATTTTTTGAAGGCTATTTTTTTGTTGTTTATTGCTCTTTTAACATCATTTGTCAGCCATGTAGGATTTAGTTTTAATCGTTTATATTTGTTCCCCTTTGGTATATATTTAGCTGTATAGTTATTTAGAGTTGATTTAAAGATGTCCCATTTACCTTCTGTATCAGTATTTGACAACACCTCCCCCCAGTCTATGTCCTGTAGTGCAGCTCTCAGCCCAGGGAAATTTGCCTTTTTAAAGTTATATGTTTTTGCCTTCCCCGTCTGTCTTTGTTTTCTACATTTTAAGTCAAAAGTAACTATATTGTGGTCGCTATTACCAAGGTTTTCCCGCACAGTTACATTACTAACCAGCTCTGCTTTGTTGGAAATGATCAGATCTAACAAGGCATCACTTCTTGTTGGGTCCTCCACAAACTGGCCCATAAAATTATCCTGCAATAAATTTAGGAATTTTCTCCCCTTTGTAGTTTTAGCCAACCCCCGGCCCCAATCTAAATCTGGATAGTTAAAATCTCCCATTATTACCACTGTACCTGCCCGGGCGGCCCTCTCTATTTGTTTATACAGCTGACCTTCTATCTCTTCAGTGATATTAGGGGGTCTGTAGATTACACCAAATACTATTTTTTCAATATTTCCCTCCTTTTGTAATTCTACCCACAATGATTCCACATCCTCAGAATCATCACACACTATGGCATCGTTCACACTGACTTTCATACCACTTCTAGCATACAGACAGATTCCACCACCTTTTCTGTTCATTCTATCCTTGCGAAACAATGTAAACCCCTGCAGATTAACAGCCCAGTCATGCGAGGAGTCCAGCCATGTCTCAGTGACCCCAACTATATCAATATGTTCCTCTAGTATCAAGGCCTCAAGCTCCCCCATTTTATTTGCTAGGCTTCTGGCATTTGTGAACATACACTTTACATTTCCATTAAGTTTTACAAATATAGTCTCACTAATGGGATTTTCTGAGTTATTGGGGTTAATGTTATTTTTTGAGTTGTAAGGGCTAATTGTACTATTTAAGTTATTGGAGCTAATGGGATTTTTTGAGTTATTGGGTGTAACGTTATTATTTAAGTTATTGGGGCTAATGGGGTTTTTCGCGTTATTGGGTCTAACGTTATTAAGTTATTGGGGCTAATGGTATTTTTTGAGTTAATGGGGCTTATTGTAGTTATTGAGTTATTGGGGCCAATGGAATTTTTTGAATTATTGGGATTACGGCTGGTTTGTAACCCATGGATATCCTTATCCACTGCTCTTAACCTCCCCCCACAGGACTCCTCTCCACCCACCATTATGTCCTGACCCCTCTCTAACCTATCCATCCCACTGTCTGCTTTCTTTGCTTTATTATCCTCCCCCCACTCACCTAGTTTAAATACTCTGCCACCCCTTCCAGGATTCTTTCCCTGTATTGTCCTTGACCATAGTTACAGCTCCAGACGTCGCGCTGCCGTGCACTTTGGTACACACCGACAGGCTCAAGGACTGGCCCACCTTCTCTTCCACAAAATTGTGCAGGGCTGGTACTGCCTTATTCGCAAAGAAATGACGGCTTGGCCTCCTCCACCTCGGCTCGGCACAAGCCTTCAGTTCTCTGAAAGGTGCAGAGTCCAACACTTGAAAAGGAAGGGACTGCAGCACAAGCAACTTGGACAGGAGCACATTCAGCTTCTGCGCCATTGGATGAGTGGCCGCATACATGTCTCTTGGACATGGCTTTGCCGATGAATTGTTGGCGGAAAAATCTGACTGAAAGTAGGAGGAGCAGGAGCATCTGGAGTGTCAGAAGGAGGGTATGAAGCATAGCTCCTTTCGGCTGATGTGATGGAGCCTTGGCTGGTTGAAAGAGGGAACGGTGTGCCACTGGGTGATGTAGCAGGCTGGACCACTACATCGCAGCCACGCTTCTCCCAGGCCGCTTTATGGTGGCGAAGCATATGCTGATGCAGGGCCGTGCTGCCAACATTGGTACCCTGGCCACGCTTCACCATCTGCCAACATATCTTGCATGTGACTATGTGAGCCTCCTCCGGAGGCTTTATGAAAAACTGCCACACCGCCAAGTAGCTTATTTTCCCACCAACAGTCCACACTACTTGATTGCTACTGCCGCCGTCTCCAAGAACCCCTGTTCCACTACCTCCTGGAAAGATAGGCTGCCGCGAAGCAAGTGGTCTCCCCTGGCACGCTTGGCTCCAGAATTTCCACTTCTGCCACCTGCCAACCATGCTACCACCTTGTTGGCTCAGCTGCTGCCTCACGGGCAACCTGCAACCCTCTTCTCCTGATGATGATGAAGCCCCTTCTGCATCCGGCTCCCAATTACGATGAGCTACATCATCATCAAGTGTCTGCACGTCACTGATGACCTCCTCAGGTTACTGAACAGTGTCTGCTTCTGGACCCTGAACCCTGGCAACACCACCTCCCACGTCCCTCTCCTTATCACTAATTGCCCGCCTAGCGGGGGAAGCGGTAGATGTCTCCTCCACTTCTTGGCTGGGCAGTAGCTGCTGACTGTCCTCTATTAGATTGTCCTCACTGAATAGTGGAGCTGAACCTACAGGATAAGATACTTCTGTAGGGGAGGGAACAGCATAGGACAGAGGCAATGGGAGGACAGGGACTGCTCCAGGGCCATGCCAACTGAGGGTTGTTTCTGAGGAACCCACTGACTGTTGACTGGGGGTATCAGATGTCACTTGTGAAGACCGTGTTAACCAAAATTATTCCTGCCTCCTCTGCTAAGGTTTATGAAGTTGAGGCAGCTTGTTGAAATGTATGAGGCAACACACAGCTATCTGCCCCTCTCTGTAATACTATGCTGAAGAAAGTAACTGAGAGATTTATGGCTGCAGTAAAAATCCTTTTCAGTGAAAAAAAGACTGCTTTCTGTCCTCCAGAATGCTGATGTGACTAGGATGTGAACAGGGCTGGACTGGGGATGAAAACCAGTCCTGGAAATTATCGCATACCAGCCCCACAGCACTGTGTCATTGTGCAAGCAAACAGGCCGCAGAGTGCAGGCGTATCACTTTGTGGCTATATATATATATATATATATATATATATATATATATATATATCGAGTACACCCCTACTTTGCCAAATGTTACAATGAATGGTGTCAGTGTTCAAGATCTAATCACAATTCACCACAAATTCAAAAAGTAAAGTGCCACAACCCTCTCTTATAGTGAAAAATTGCGAAAGAAAGAATGGTGCTATGTGAAAATCCTGCATTCTGAGACCAATATTACCAATAATACCAGTATACAAGGAGGAATATTATCACTATACATATCACTATCATAATGTTACTGACCAAATCCTGTATACTGACACCAATATTACCAATAATATCAGTATACAAGGAACAAGGAGGAATATTATCACCATACATATCACTATCATAATGTTAATGACCAAATCCTGTATACTGAGACCAATATTACCAGTATACAAGGAGAAATAATATCGCCATATATATTACCATACTGTTCCTGACCAAATTTTAAATACTGAGACCAATATTATCAATAATAACAGTATACAAGGAGGAATATTATTATCATACATATTACCATCATACTTTTACTGAACAAATCCTGTATATTGAGACCAATATTACCAATAATACCAGTGTACAAGGAGGAATACTATCACCATACCTATTACCATCATGCTTATACTGACCAAATAATGTATACCGACACCAATATTACCAATAATACCAGTATACAAGGAGGAATATTATCACCATACATATCACTATCATAATGTTACTGACCAAATCCTGTATACTGACACCAATATTACCAATAATACCAGTATACAAGGAGGAATATTATCACCATACATATCACTATCATAATGTTACTGACCAAATCCTGTATACTGACACCAATATTAGCCATAATACCAGTATACAAGGAGGAATATTATCACCATACTTTTCACTATCATAATGTTACTGACCAAATCCTGTATACTGAGACCAATATTACGCATAATACCAGTATAAAAGGAGGATTATGACCATGCATATCACTATCATAATGTTACTGACCAAATCCTGTATACTGAGACCAATATTATTAGTATACAAGGAGAAATAATATCACCATATATATTATCATACTGTTCCTGACCAAATTCTAAATACTGAGACCAATATTATCAATAATAACAGTAGACAAGGAGGAATATTATTATCATAAATATTACCATAATACTTTTACTGAACAAATCCTGTATACTGAGACCAATATTACCAATAATACCAGTATACAAGGAGGAATACTATCACCATACCTATTACCATCATGCTCATACTGACCAAATCCTGTATACTGAGACCAATATTTCCAATAATACCAGTATACAAGGAGGAATATTATCACCATACATATTACCATCATACTTATACTGACCAAATTCTGTATACTGAGAGTAATATTACCCATAATTCCAGTATACAAGGAGGAATATTACCAGCATACATATTACCGTCATACTGTTACTGCCACACACTGGGCTCCTGAATATAATATTGCCACACACTGGGCCCCTGAATATAATACTGCCACACACACTGTACCCCTGAATATAATACTGCCACACACTGTACCTCTGAGTATAATACTGCTACATACTGTACCCCTGAATATAATACTGCCACATACTAGGCCCCTGAATATAATAGTGCCACACACTGTACCCCTGAATATAATACTGCCACACACTGTACCTCTAAATATAATACTGCCACACACTGTACCTCTGAATATAATACTGCCACACACTGTGCCTCTGAATATAATACTGCCACATACTGGGGCCCTGAATATAATACTGCCACACACTGTACCCCTGAATATAATACTGCCATACACTGTACCCCTGAATATAATACTACCACACACTGTACCTCTAAATATAATACTGCCACACACCGTACCTCTAAATATAATACTGCCACACACTGTATCCTTTGAATATAATACTGCCACACACTGAGCCCCTGAATATAATACTGCTACACACTATACCCCTGAATATACTTCCGCACAGTGTACCGCTGAATATAATTCTGCCACACACTGTACCCCTGAATACAATACTGCCACACACTGTACCCTGAATACAATACTGCTACACACTGTACCCCTGAATATAATACTGCTACACTCTGTACCCACTAAATATAATACTGCCACACACTGTACCACTGAATATAATACTGCCACACACTGTACCCCTGAATACAATACTGCCACACATTGTACCCTGAATACAATACTGCTACACACTCTACCCCTGAATATAATACTGCTACACTCTGTGCCCACTAAATATAATACTGCTACACACTGTACCCCTGAATATAATGTTGCCACACACTGTATCCCTGAATATAATATTGCCACATACTGTACCCTAAATATAATACTGTCACACACTGTATCCTCTGAATATAATACTGCCACACACTGTACTCATTAATATAATACTGGCACACACTGTACCCCTGAATATAATGCTGCCACACACTGTATCCTCTGAATATAATACTGCCACACACTGGGCCCCTGAATATAATACTGCCACACACTGTACACCCTGAATATAATACTGCCACACACTATTCCCCTGCAATATTACTGGCACATGGTATGCCCTAATGCTGACTAATTGTACATCTGTGTCTCTAAAAACAATGAATGACGCCACTGTGCCCCCACAATAAATGAAGACCCTGTGACCACAAAATAAATGACGCCACTGTGCCCCTAGGATTAATAATGCCACTCGCCCCTAGGATTAATGATGCTACTGTACCTACAGAATTAATGATGCCACTGTGCCCCCAGAATTAAGGATGCCACTATGCGCCACAAAATTAAGGATGCTTCTGTGCCCACAGAATTAAGAGTGCCACTGTGCCTACAGAATTAAGGATGCCACTGTGCCCACAGAATTAAGAGTGCCACTGTGCCCACAGAATTAAGAATGCCACTGTGCCCACAGAATTAAGAATGCCACTGTGCCTACAGAATTAAGAATGCCACTGTGCCTACAGAGTTAAATATGCCACTTTGCCCCACAAAATTAAGGATGCTACTGTTCCCACAGAATTAAGAATGCCACTGTTCCAACAGAAATAAGGATGCCACTGTGCCCCAGAATTAATGATGCTACTGTGCCCCCAAAATTAATGATGCCGCCTTGCCCCCAGAATTAAGGATGCCACTGTACCTACAGAATTAAGGATGCCGCTGTGCCCCCAGAATTAATGATGCTACTGTGCCCACGGAATTAATAATGCCACTGTTCCCCCATATAAACTGTGCCCCTACATGGACTTTGCCACTGTAACTCTTCATCTGTTGCAAACTACAACTCCCATCATGCATAGACAGAAGGTCATGATGGCAGCTGTAGTTCTACAGAGTCACAGATGGGGGAACACAAATTTTTACCTTAGAGTTTAGGCTCGCCCTCCCAGGTCCTGCACTGCTCCGCTGCTCTGGCCTCTTCTAGTCAGGCCTGGCAAGAGCAGATGATGCAGGCAGCTAATCGTGCCACCTGCATCATAGGAGAAGCGCCGGGCAGGGACACAGCACTCCCTCGCTCCGGGCCGTGGCTATTCATTTATATTGGCGTCTTAAAGACACCACTACAAATGAATAAGGGGAGATCCAGCGGATGGTCTGAATGACTGGCGGACCCAGTCCTTATCTATACCGCGATCCGCCAGTTGAGTACCCCTGATATAGGACATAGATCAATGTTTCCTAACCAGGGTGACTCCAGCTGTTGCAAAACTACAACTCCCAACATGCTGAGGCACCCTGTGAAGGAATCACAAATCTATGTCCTATTTTAGTGTTTCCCAACCAGGGTGCCTCCAGCTGTTGCAAAACTACAACTCACAGCATGCTGAGAGTTGTAGTTTTGCAACAGCTGGAGGCACCCTTTTAAGGACACACTGATCTATGTCCTATTATAGTGTTTCCCAACCAGGGTGCCTCCAGCTATTGCAAAACTACAACTCCCAGCATGCTGAGAGTTGTAGTTTTGCAACAGCTGGAGGTCCCCTGTTAAGGAAACACTGATCTATGTCATATTTTAGTGTTTCCCAACCAGGGTACCTCCAGCTGTTGCAAAACTACAACTGCCAGCATGCTAGGAGTTGTAGTTTTGCAACAGCTGGAGGCACCCCTGGTGAGAAAAGGCGGGGGGTGAGCAGGGATCATGCTGGGAAGGGGAGGGATGATGCTCGAAAAGGGTGGACAGGGACACAGAGTGCCCCCCAGTTTACCTTCCTCAGAAGCTGTTCTGCGCTGCTGGGCGCCTGTATTTTCCAGGCACTTCTTGCTTGCTGGGGTCATGTGACGTTTTGGTGTCACATGACCCTAGCAGAGCAGGGGAAACTGCCAATCAGCATAGGGGGAAGAGGAGGGTAAGTCCCCTGCGATATCTCTTTCCTGCACAGACCTCCGACCGTCCCTGTCACAGGCTGCACTGCAGATTGAGTTTACAAAAGCGGCCTGTGACAGGGATGCCCGCTCCTCCCGCCCCCACTAAAAACTACTGCATATAACTTTCAGCGGCTGCTGCATGATACAAGTGTCAGGACCTTGTATGCTAGTGTGAGGCGGCAGCCGGCCCGCACTGCTGCTGCAATTGGGCAGCCAAGCACAGGCCGGCCACTGCCAGCTCACGGGGCGGGCGGCCTACCGGGAATTTTCCCGGTATCCCAGTAGTCCAGTCCGGCCCTGGATGTGAAACGCTGCTGGAATGAGCATTTCTGTGTAACACACACACGCAGCGATGTCCCTCTTTTCTCTGTGATGTGCAATGAATGATATGACGAGCTGCAAAATGGCTGCAGTATACACAGGGGTGACTGGCTGCTGATAGGCTGCATCCTGCAAGTGATTCAGGGTCATCCCATCTACTTCCCTTCTCGCCTTGCCTTCCCTCCTTCCGAGCGTTCCTTGCCCCATGTACTGACATGTGGATCCGCCATTATAGATGCCCTGGAGCCTGTACCACAGTAAATGAAGTTTAATGAAGCGATTTGCGCAATAGAATCACAGTGATATTCACATTTGTAGCAAATCAAATATTTCATGAAATTCGTAACAAATTCTGGTTTTGTCAGCTTTGATTCGCTCATCTCTAGTCACAACCCCACCCCATTAAGGTACCTAAATTGTAAAGCAGCACATTCACTGCAGTGCTATGTGGCAAATATTAGTGATGTTACCTGCGTTGTTACTAAAATCATCTGTGCATCCTAAGCCTTATGTTGTCAATGTCTAAATTAGATCCCCCTGAATATAGTCGCAGCATATTAATGTGATTGGGCAAGCAGCAAGAAAATACTGCCTGAGAGATTGTAGGGCTCCGAATGAATTTTTCATCTGGATAATATTTTCCCAGTTTGTGAAAGGGTATTTACAGTTGCTAGATCTGCCTATTAATAGCATTCCTATGGTGTCTACAAGAAAATATTGAGAAACTCACACAGCCACGGCAGCTATCATTAGAAGGTAGACCCCATAAAGGGGAGTTTCATTGTCACCTGGACATTTTTATAATGATTAGCCAATTTTATTGTTGTGAGCAGCATTGTTATAATAGTCTTAGTTCAACGAAAACATTTAAAAAAATTAGACAAACAGGAAAAACATACCACAGAGTGGGGAGTGTTTAAAAAATGGCAGAGCAGTGCTGATTATAATTATCTATAATTAAATATAATTAGATATGCAACTATGTACCCCCAACCGCGCATAATAAGGCTATTAATGCATTGAATGATTCTTGTGACATACAGTGATTTTATGCAACAAATTAGCAGCGTAATTCGATATAATTAATTAGCCCATTAGATAGTTGTGCTATTGTATTGTGAGAGGTATTTTCTTAACTAAGAAAGTAAAATATCAGAAGCAGCATTTAATAAATCTATTTATTTATGACCAAATTTATTTACCAAAATTCTCATATTTGAAAGTATAGGTATTAGTTTTCTTATTATAACGGAGGAGGAGCTTTAAGGTGTAAGGGGAGCACTGAATCACAAAATGCATGCATTGGTTCTTTTGTCTACTACTTTTAATAATATTTCTTTTTATGGATGTGGGACCATTATGTCATAGAAACATTATGTTATAGAAACAAAATTGCATAGATTGTTTTCTTTTTTAAATCTTTATCCCTATGTGTTTTTTTTTTTTTTTTTTGCAAATTTTAATGGATCTATAATCAAAATTATTTTTTATGGGAAGTTGGTGACTGGATTTAACTATGCTTGGAAAACCACACAGGAACTGGTCCGCTCTGTTTCATGATGTCTATGCTTTCCTGGAAAGAATGTATGGCCTGAATCTACATGTATCTGGATTGGTGGTGGTGAGTTTTATTTTCCTTTTGGGTATGTGCTTCCCTAGGCCTGGCAAAACCAGAGCCCCCCTCCTAAACTAAATGTGCTCCACCCCTTCCTGCCAAGGTCACACCTCTTCCTGCTTGAGACCTACCCCTCCCTATGTAAACCACACCCTTTCTATTTTGGCTTTATCTTTTCCTTTTAGTACATTTAAAGTGGTATATAACAATATGTAAATTGTAGTTATATATGAGTCATGTTGACTTGCATTGGGTTCTGTCTGTTTTCTGTCAAAATTATGGAGTCTACATTGATGTTCAGACACAAATGTGAACATAGTCAATCTGAAGGAAACTGACACAGACAGGAGAAATCTTCATGCAATAAGTGCTGTACAGCTTGGATGGATCTGGATCATTTCAGGCATTTACTAGTGTTGCTCGCGAATATTCGCAATTCGAATATTATTCGCGAATATCGCATATTCGCGAATTCGCGAATTTCGCGAATATAGCGCTATATATTCGTAATTACGAATATTCATTTTTATTTTTTATTTTTTCTTCACAGTACACATCACAGTGATCATCCCTCTCTGCTTCCAGCTTGTGTGGTGTAAAGAAGGCTGTAATACTACTGTGTGAGACTGGCGTGCGAAAATTCGTATGTGCGAAAATTCGTATATGCGAAAATTAGCACATGCTAATTTTCGCATATGCGAATTCTTACATATGCAAATTTTGTATATGCTAATATTCACATACGATAATTTTCGCATACGCGAATATTCGCATATGCGAAAATAAAACGAGAATGTAACGAATATGCGAATATTCGCGAATATATGACGAATATTCGTCCATATATTCGCGAATATTCGCGAATTCGAATATGGCCTATGCCGCTCAACACTAGCATTTACCACTCACAGGTTGCATAGACAAGAATGGAGATCACAGTAGAGTCTCCTCTGTACCTCCAACTATGCCTGCTCCCTGCCACTCAGAAAATTGCTCTCTTTCAGAGCCCACAATTCTCCATAACCTCTTCACCTACCACAGTAATCTTTACAGCCAATTTTTAGGTCTTAAGGTCTGTCTAGCTGACATAGTAGAGAACACAGCTGCCAGCACAGCACCCCCTATGTACTGCAGTCACATGTCAGGTACCAATAGCTCACTATTGAGGAAGTTTCAGAAGCCCATGCCTCACCCCCAAAATCTCACCTCAGAACTGCCATATAAACTGGAAGATACAGAATATACAGAATATACACTATATAGAATATTTCATAAACATAAAACTACCATATCAATCCACATTACTGAGATTGAGTCACTCTTTAGACATTTAGAGTGTGAGCTTAAAGGGGTACTCTGCCATTAGACATCTTATCCTTTATTCAAGGGATAGGGGATAAGATGTCTGATCGCCGGGGGTCCTGCTGGGGTGTCCTGACACCCCCAACAACCTCCAGCCCAGCACCCTGGTGTTCTGAACATTTATGTTCAGAACGTCAGTTTCAAGTGGCCGTGGTCGTGACCTCACCCCCCCCCCCCTCCATTCATGTCTAAAGGAGGAGGGGCATGAGGTCACAATAGCGGTTGCCCGAAACTGGCATTATGAACTTAAGTGTTCAGAATGCAGGAGTCCTGGGCTGGAGATCGCGGTCAGACATCTTATGCCCTATCCTTTGAATATCTACATGAGTAGATCCGGGGAAGAACTACTTTTCATACATACCGTATGTATCTGAGTGTATATGCACCAATATATTAGAGAATTATATTTACCTGAAAGACAGTATATCTTCCACTGAAATATTTTTTACTAAATATGATATATCTGGGTGATATTGGTTCATGTTTTTCCTTATTTGTAGCTATGTTTGATGCCCCTAAGTACTGCCTGACCAAGCTCTTTTGTTCTATCTCTCTGACTCGTACATATCTATATATAAGGAAACTATGTTTGATCTGAATGGTGCCCAGATTTTATTGCATAGATTTGCACTATAATTTTTATGGCCTATTATACCATGAGGCTATTCATAGATCCAATCTAGAAGATCAATATTTTTGATTTGCATTATCTGGCTTTGATGCTTACATACCTTTGCATTGCATAATATGGTTTTGATACTCACTTCTTACTACCCTGATGAACTTGGAAATTAAACAATGGAAACGTGTTGAAAAAGTAAAAAAGTTTGTATTTTGGAAGTGGTTGAATACTATGAATAGTGTACCATGACTATGCAAAAAGTCCATGACTTGTAGTTCGATGTATATAATGCATGGATGTTAATCTATTACAAATTTCTGCTATTTTTGAGTTCTAGTGCCTCTCTGTTTCTTACCATGCAGCAACTATATCAATTGAGCAGTGAGAGTGGTGCACTAGTGGAGAAGGGCCCCATTTTTTATCCATTATGTACAGTTCCCCTCACTCTGTCACCAACGCACCAAAAAACAATAGCATTTAAAAAATATGACCACACCATAGAGACTACAATACCACATCTAATCCCAATATTGCTATAGTTATTATTTGCTTTTTCTGTTTATACAGATCTTTAATACACATTATGGGATATTCTTTTAAAAAAAATAACAAATATTAAAGGTTATGTTCTATCAGGCAACCATGTCCTCAAGGGGTTACAATGGAATAGTCACTTGTTACATCTTTCCTCTATGACAAAATATGATCGCTGAAAGACCCAAAGATTTTACCTGCAGTTCTGAGAGATTCTCATGACAACATGTTATCTTCAGATTTTTGCCAGGTGCATTGTTGCTATAGAAACCTTGTGTAATTCCAAATTACCACTTATAACATATCTGTATGCAATCTGTCTTAAATTGTGCCAGTTATATAAGTGTGACCATAAATGGCAATGGTGATTTGCATCCACATACGGTCTTGGATAGAACACTACACCTGGCAGAGATCAGAACAACAATATTTAGTCTATCGATATATAGTATATATATTTATTCTGGCAGGTTTCCTTTAAATGAAACCGAAAAAAAGATAAAAAGAGCAAATGCAATATTTTTTCAAAACACTTTTCATTTGGAGCCACTACATTCTGTTCAAGATCCGGAATCGATCTGAGCCATTACCAGTACTGGATGTTATCTCCATCAAGAAATGTAAAGGTAGCTTTCTTCAAGATTAATGTTCTCCTAAAGTTTAGCACAGGAGACAAAGCTTCTTGAAACAAGTTAAACAACAAAATGATTATCAATGTGGATGGGATGTAAGAAATCAATGTAAGCCTTCTAGTAAGTATAGATGGACTTACTCATTGGGAAAGAAAGTGGAGTAATCACCTTGTGCCCTGGGGTGAAGAAGTGTCCAATTAGCTTAATGATTATACTAAAAGACTGCAAGTGAGAACTTCAGCTTCATGTCAAGTGGGCCTTTCGCAAGAATCATTTGAAGCATATCCATAATGTGCCCAATATAATCTGCTTGACCAAATCTTAAAATTGCTACGAACCACATATTCCTACCACCATGCTAATAAATATACCACTTCAGGTTTTTCATGCAAGTCTTTATATGAAAAGAAAGAAAGAGTGTATGTGTCAGAGAGAGAGAGAGAACGTGAGAGAGAGAGAGAGAGAGAGAGAGAGAACGTGTGAGAGAGAGAGAGATATGAACTAAATATTATATATCGGGGTGATATTGGTTCATGTTTTTCCTTATTTGTACCTGTGTTTGATGCCCTTAAATGCTGCTCTTTTGTTCTTTCAAAAACTATATAAGTGGAAGAAGACGAGCTGGCACTTACTGAATCAGATGTGTGACAAATCTCTTTAGTAAAATTACATAAATTCTTTGCAAGGAGGACTCATGTCTGTGGACACCGGCATGAACAGCTAAACATGCTTCCTCTGACCTAACCCTCTGTGTACATACCTTCCCTAAGTATCACCTGAATAGTAACGTAGACAAATAGGGGCAACAACACAAAATAATGAAAATAATTAAAACAATGTTAAAAGCTAAGGATATACTGTTATAAGCAAGTGATTCTGAATACCCGATTGTGGGAACACTGAATGGCTATACATAGACTCAGATTTTCATCTCTATCTTGTCGTTTAGCATGAGATTACCTTGTGCTCTTATTTTTATAATGCTTATAGCTTCGGCCTACATGACTGTTAACTTTGACCCGTTCTTGTCTCCTTTTTGTTCATTCAGCACATGCTGCCTGAGTTTGGGTGCCCTTTTTTGTATGTGGGGAATATGTGTGTTCTCAAAATTTGGATGTGGTGGTGGTGATGAAAGGATTTGTAAATAACACTACAGCTTTATTCTGTGGAACAGTTCGATTACAGCAATTTGTTTTCTTTTTTACTGAATTCAACAAGCGAGTTCATATAGTTCCCATTTCCCAGAATTCTACAGTCTTTAGGACTTAAGGTATTTTCATTTTTGCTAAAAATCATAACTCTTTCAGTTTTCCACCAAAAGACCTATATGAGGGCTTTTTTTTTTTTGACTCACCAATTGTACTTTGTAATGACATCAGTCACTTCACCACAAAATCTACGGTGAAACCAAAAAAACTTCTTTTAAAAAATGATAACTTTTTGTTAAAAAAAATTGTTTGTTTAAAATTGTTTTCTTCTGACCCTTATAACTTTTTTATATTTCCCTATGTGTGTGATGTATGAAAACTCATTTTTTGCTCCTTGATCTGAAGTTTTTATTAGTAACATTTTGTTTTCATGGGACTTTTTGATCCCTTTTTTTTTAACATTTTTTTAGGGTATACAAAGTGATTAAAAATTCTGGAATTTGGAATTTTTTTTTAAGTGTATGCCATTGTCAGTGTGGTTTTATTAACTTTATAATTTTATAGTTTGGGCATTTACACATGCGGCAATACCACATATGCTTTTGTTTATTTTTGTTTTAATTTAAATTAAAAAAAGGGGGGCGATTCAAACTTTTACTAGCCCCTCAAGGACGGAGCGTTTTTCTGTTTTTGCACTTTCGTTTTTTCTTCCTTACATTTTAAAAATCATAACCCTTTCAATTTTGCACCTAAGAATCCATACTATGGCTTATGTTTGCGCCAAAAAATTATCATTGTGCGACAAAATGGAAGAAAAAATCCCATTTTGTAACTTTTGGGGGCTTCCGTTTCTACACAGTACATTTTTCAGTAAAAATATCTTTATTCTGTAGGTCCGTACGGTTAAAATAATACCCTATTTCTATAGGTTTGATTTTGTCGTACTACTGAAAAAAATCATAACTGCATGCAGGAAAATGTATACGTTTAAAATTGTCCTCTTCTGACCCTTATAACTTTTTTATTTTTCCACGTACGGGGCAGTATGAGGGCTCATATTTAGCATCGTGATCTGAAGTATTTAGCGGTACCATTTTTGTTTTGATTGGAATTTTTGATTGCTTTTTATTCATTTTTTTATGGTATAAAAAGTGACCAAAAATACACTTTGGAATTTTTTTGCGTGTACGCCATTGACCATGCGGTTTAATTAACAATATATTTTTATTGTTCGGACATTTATGCACGCGGTGATACCACATATGTTTATTTTTCCCTAATAAAAGTTTGAATCACCCTCGATGGTCCCGATCAGCCTGACTGAGCAGCCGGGATGCTTTTACTTTCAACTTTGATCACCACATCTAAAGAGTTAATGCCAGACATCAGCCCGATCGGCGATGTCCGGCATTAGTGTGGGTCCTGGTTGCTTATAGCAACCAAGACCCACCGGGTATGATGCGCGCTCACCTCATGAGTGTGCATTATATGTTGGGACGCACATATGGACGTTCATAAATGTCCATATGGGTTAGAGAAGGGATGAAATCACTGACTTTTTTTGTTAATTTTTTTACACAATTTTTTTGTCCCCATAGGGGACTACTGCATGTAATCATTAGATTGCATACACTGAACAATGCTATGCCATAGCATAGCATTGATCAGTATTATTGGTGCTCCACTGCTCCAGCCTGCCATGGCTTACTTGAGCTTTAGAAAACCAATTGGATGGTGAAGATGACAGGTTAGGACCCTTCCACTGTACTCTCAGATGATCGGAATATCATGATTTCATTGTGATGGTCCCGATCAGCTCCGCTGAGCAGCTGGGAGTGTTTTATTTTTATTTTAGATGGTTGAAGGGGTTAATGTTGGGCATTAGACATGGGTCCTGGCGGCTATAAGCCACCGGGACCACCCCGCTATGACGCACGTTCAACTCCTGAGCCCTTGTCACAGAAGTGGAGCAGGCGCAGGTCAGTACAGGTTTGGGATAACAACCAAAAACAAATATTATACTTGAACCATACTCCTGTCTCCTTTTTAACACAAAAAGGAGCTTACAATATTTACCAAATCACCAAATCATAACAAAGACACATGCAAGTGCAAGTGCTATGGCTTTAGTGCCATTTCACCTCGGATTAAAGTTCCTGCTATAAAAACCCAGCACACTCTCTGCGCAGGTTTATATACATGCAGGTAAGAAGCATGTAATGCTGTGTGTTGTTGGGGGATACTAAGTCAGTTTGTCTCTGGAGATGATAATAGATAGAGACAAAGGTTTGCCGGCCAGCAGGTGACATAAAGCAGAGTGGGGGGAAACATGGATACAGACTCATTGTAACAGTTGTCTCTTACTGTTCATAGTGTATTAATCTTTGCTGTATTGGTTTACTGACTCAATAATACCCATTTAATACACTTATCCCTGGGGACCAGTGTTCTGGAATCATGTTTCTACTACTACCATAAAAGAGCTGTTCTGTTGAATTACATAAGAAAAGTGAAGGTCCAATTTATGTGGCAAAAAGCAGTGAAGGAGGAGATAGCTGTGTCCTAGGACTTGGCCATGGTAAAGGTTTCAAAATATTTGCTATTCAAGTTAATTTGGCAAAATAACTGGTATAGGGAAAAAGGAAAACAGGAGTTGGTGGCGGATGCCAGTATAATGACAATTTGAAATATATCTGAAGCATTCATTGAAGTAATAAAGAACACATTTTCAACTTCTGAAGAAGCAAAGAAGTAACTAATATTCTCTAAGCACGATGATTATAAAACCCCTATGTATAAAGTTTCAAGATTTTTTGTTGGATCTTTACAAGTGGTTTTTGACCTCTCCTACATTCTCAGTGTTTTGTCAATGTGGGCGATGCAGTGTCCATGGCAACAAGCAAACGGTGAGGCTGGTGAAGACAAAAGGCTGAATGTTCACTATCTAAAACTTCTACAGTTTTGCATATGGCTAAGAGGAAAGCATCTGCCACTTATTTATAAAAACATGATCCCACACAGAGGTGAAATGGATTAAAAGAATTAGAGAACAGGAGACATACAAGTTTAAAAGGAACCTGTCATCAATTTCATGCTGCTTGAACCATGAGTCACTGGGTGGTTCCTGGCATCTTCTACTCACCCCAATGTCCTTGAATTTTATATCTATCTCTATACACAAACGGGGTGAGATCTATCAATCAAGGATGGTGGGGTGTGGAGGAGATGCCAAGAACTGCCCCAGTGACTTGTGGGTCCTTAACCAGGAAGTGATTACACATTCCCTTTAAACGATGCTTAACCCCTTAAGGACTCAGACCATTTTGGCCTTAAAGACCTGGCCAATTTTCATTTTTGCACTTTGTTTTTTTCCTCCTTCCCTTCTAAAAATCATAACACTTTCAATTTAGCTACATGAGGGCTTGTTTTTAATGCACCAATTGTACTTTGTAATGACATAACTCATTTTATAACATAAGCTGTGGCGAAGCAAAAAGAATATATATTTGTGGGGTGAAATAAAAACAACAACATTTTGTAAATTTTGGGGGTTTCCATTTCTATGCAGTGCACTTTTCAATAAAAATTACACCTTATCTTTACTCCATAGGTCCATACGGTTACAAGGATACCCAATTAATGTAGGTTTTATTTTAATATTAACACCTTAAGGACGAAGAGCGTACGTGTGCGCTCTTGTCCTGCTCCCCTACTATGATGCGGACACAGGAGCTGACCCCACTTCATAGCGGGGTGGTCCTGATGGCTGCAGAGACCCGTGGCTAATACCGGACATGGCAGATTGTGGTGACGCCCGACATTAACCCCTTAGGTGCTGCATTCAAAGTTGATTGCAGAGTCTAAAATAAAAATAAAAAAACAGTCCCAGCATCGCTGCTCTGAAGCTCCAGTCAGCCTTGGCAGGCTGGAGCAACAGAGTACCGATAACACTGATCAATGCTATGCTATGGTAAAGAATTGAACAGTGTATGCAATCAGAAGATTGCATGTTGTAGTCCTCTATTGGGACAAAAAAATTGTGTAAAATGTTTTTTGCGCGACCAGTTGTCCATTTTAATGCCATCACTCACTGTACCATAAAATGTACGACGCAACCAAAAAAATACTATTTGTGTGGGGAAATTTAAAAGAAAACCGCAATTTTGCTAATTTTTGAAGGTTTTGTTTTCACGCCGTACAATTTATGGTAAAGTGACATGTGTTCTTTATTCTTTGGGTCAATACAATTAAAATGATACCCATGATAACATACTTTTATATTACTGTTGTGCTAAAAAAAAATCGCTAATTTTTAACCAAATTAGTAAGTTTAAAATCCCCCTATTTGAAGACCTATAACTTTTTCATTTTTCCGTATAAGCGGCGGTATGAGGGCTAATTTTTTTGCCGTGATCTGAACTTTTTATTGATACCATATTTGCTTATATAAAACTTTTAATACATTTTTTATAAATTTCTTTGGGAATAAAATGTTATAAAAAAGCAGCTATTTTGGACCTTTTTTTTTTTTTTACGTTCACACCGTTCACCATACGGTATCATTAACATTTCATTTTAATAGTTTGGATATTTACACAATGCAAAATATGTATATGAAAAAAAAATTACACTTTTTTGGGGTGAAATAGGGAAAATGGGCCAATTTACGTTTTTATTGGGAGAGGAGGTTTTTCGCTTTTTTTGAAACTTTTTTTGAAACTTTTATTTTTACACTTTAATAGTCCCCATAGGGGACTAATTATAGCAATCATTCAATTGCTAATACTGTTCAGTGCTATGCATAAGACATAGCACTGATCTGTATTATTGGTCATCTTCTGCTCTGGTTTGCTCGATTGCAGACCAGAGCAGAAGACCCGTGGAAGGCAGCGGAGGCAGGTGAGGGGACCTCCATCTGCCATTCTGGATGATCGCCGGGGCAGCACTGCGGTCGATCCGATCATCCATTCTGTCTTGATCACGGCATCTGAGGGGTTAATGGCGGACATCTGCGCGATTGCGGATGTCCGCCATAACCGACGGGTCCCTGACAGCTTTTATACCCTAAAAACCCTCAAAACAAAAATGTTACTGATAAAAACTACAGATCAAGACACAAAAAATGAATCCACACACATCCCTGTATACGGAAAAATAAAAAAAATGTATAGAGGTCAGAAGAGGACATTTTTAAACATACACATTTTGGTGCAAAAAGTTATAATTTTTTAACAGAAGTAAAACTAAATCAAACCTACATAAGTTGGGTATAATTTTAATTGTATGGATCTACAGAATAAAGATAAGGTGCCATTTTTACCGAAAAGTGCTCTGCATAGAATCGGAAGTCCCCAAAATTACAAAATGGTGTTTTTTTTTTCAAGTTTTCTCCACAAATTTTTTTCTGGTTTCATGGTGAAGTGATTGATTTTATTACAATGTAAAATTGGTGACGCTAAAAAACAAGCCTTCATATGGGTCTGTAGGCGCAAAACTGATAGCGATATGATTTTTAGAAAGTGAGGAGGAAAAAAACGAAAGTGCAAAACTGAAAAAATCGGTGGTCCTCAAGGGGTTAAAAAATCATAACTACATGAACTAAAATTTGTATGTTTAAAATTGTCATCTTCTGACCCTATAACTTTTACATTTTTCTGCATACAGGGCTACATGAGGGCACTTTTTTTGTGCTATAGTTTCTATTGGTACCATATTTGTTTTGACAGAACTTTTTATTAATTTTTTTATGGTGTATGAAGTGACCAAAAATGCACACTTTTGGAATTTGATATTTTTTTACGTGCACGTCATCAACCTTGAAGTTTAACTAACCTTACCGCATATACTCAAGTATAAGCCGACCCGAATATAAGCCGAGGCCCCTAATTTCACCCCAAAATCCCAGGAAAAGTTATTGACTCGAGTATAAGCCTAGGGTGGGAAATACATCATCCCCCCTGTCATCATCCAGACCCCCGTCATTAACACCCTCATCATCATCACCGCCTGTCATCATCCCCCCTTCATCATCACCGCCTGTCATCATCCCCTTGTCATCATCCCACACTTCCCTTCATCATCCCCTTGTCATCATCCCACCCCCCCTTCATCATCCCCTTGTCATCATCCCACACCCCCCCTTCATCATCCTCTTGTCATCATTCCACACCCCCCCTTCATCATCCCCCTGTCATCATCCCACACGCCCCTTCATCATCCCCTTGTCATCATCCCACCCCCCCTTCATCATCCCCTGTCATCATCCCACACCCCCCTTCATCATCCCCTTGTCATCATCCCACACACCCCCTTCATCATCCCCTTGTCATCATCACCACATGTCATCGTCCCACACCCCCCCTTCATCATCCCCTTGTCATTATCCCACACCCCCTTCATCATCCCCTTGTCATCATCACCACATGTCATCAGCCCCCCCCCTTCATCATCACCGCTTGTCAATGTCTGATACAGTGGTCTTCAACCTGCGGACCTCCAGATGATTTAAAACTACAATTCCCAGTGAGCCCGGGCAGACAGCGGCTGTCCGGGCTTGCTTGGAGTTGTAGTTTTGAAACCTCTGGAGGTCCACAGGTTGAAGACCACTGCGGCCTTCGACATCATCCAGACCCTCCACCCCCCTTTAGTTTTGTACTCACCTCCGCTCGGCGGGACATTAGGGTGCGATGGCCCGGTGCTGCAGGACTGTCTGGTGGGGAGGTCGTCCGGTGGGATAGTCGTTCCGGCTGTCCATCTTCACCCGGGGGCCTCTTCTCCGCGCTTCGGGCCCGGAATAGAGGCGTTGCCATGACGACGACGCAGAGGGACATTGCTAATGAATGTCCCTGTGCGTCGTCGTCAAGGCAATGTGACAATTAGGGGCTGGGCCCGAAGCGCGGAGAAGAGGCCTCCCCAGTGAAGATGGACAGCCCGGAACGACTATCCCACCGGACGACCTCCCCACCCGACAGTCCTGCAGCTCCGGATCAGCGCACCCTAACGTCCCGCCGAGCGGAGGTGAGTACAAAACTAAAGGGGGGTGGGGGGTCTGGATGATGTCGAAGGCCGCAGTGGTCTTCAACCTGTGGACCTCCAGAGGTTTCAAAACTACAACTCCCAGCAAGCCCGCTTGCTGGGAGTTGTAGTTTTGAAACATCTGGAGGTCCGCAGGTTGAAGACCACTGATGGCGGAGAGTTCACTCGAGTATAAGCCGAGGGGGGTGTTTTCAGCACGAAAAATCATGCTGAAAAACTCGGTTTATACTCGAGTTTATACGGTATATTTTAATAGTTCGGACATTTACCCATGTGGCAATACCACATGTGTTTATGTTTATTTTTGATTACATTATTTTATTAAAACATTAGAAATGGGGTTAATTCAAACTTTGATTAAGGGAGGGACTTATTCACATTTATTTTTTACACTTTTTACTTTTTTTTGTCACTATAGGGGGCTATAACATGCAATCATTCGACTGCATACACTGTTCAATGCTAAGCTTTGGCTCAACATTGATCAGTTTTATCGGTGCTCTGCTGCTCTAGCCTGCCACTGCTGGCTGGGAGCATTAGAGAACCAATCGGATGGCAAGGAGGCAGATAAAGGCCCTCCTGCCATCCACTCAGCTTATCTGGACATCACAATTTCACTGCGATGGTCCTGATCAGCAACGCTGAGCTGCTGGGATCTTTTTTTTAATGTTACAGATGCAGCGATCAATTTTGGCCTGATCGGCTATGTCCGGCTATAACCCTGGGTCCTGGCTGCTGATAGCTGTGCTGATAGCACTGGGTATGAAGCGTGTTCAGCTCCTTAGCATGCTTTAAACCCTGATAACAGGGCCAGGGCATACAGGTACGCCCTGCCGCCTTAACCTATTAAGGACGTAGGGCGTACTTGGACTCCCTACACCCGATCCCGGTAAATAAAATGGGGTCACGCTGTGACCCCGCATCATACCGAGTCGTCCCAGCTGCTAATGATAGCTGGGACCCTAGGCTAATAGCGTGAGGCACCGATCGTTGTGCCATGCTATTAACCCTTTAGACACGACAATCAAAGTTGATCGCCACGTCTAAAATGAAAGTGAAAGCTTCCCGGCAGCTCAGTCGGGCTGATCGGGACCATTGCGATAAAATCGCGATGTCCTGATCAGCTAGCATGCGAGCGGAGGTCCCCTTACCTTGCTCTGTCACATCCGATCGGCGATTGATTGCTCCAAGCCTGAGATACAGGCTTGAGCAATCCACTGTCTGTAACACTGATCAATGCAAAGCTATGGCTTTGCAATGAACAGTGTAAAATATCAATGTGTGCAGTGTTATAGCCCCCTATTTGAGCTATAACACTGCAAAAAAAAGTGAAAAAAAAGTGAATAAAAGTCATTTAACCCCTTCCCCAATAAAAGTTTGAATCACCCCCCTTTTCCCATAAAAAAAAAAACAGTGTAAATAAAATTTTAAATAAACATATGTGGTATCGCTGCGTGTGGAAATGTCCAAATTATAAAAATATATTGTTAATTAAACCGCACGGTCAATGGCGTACGTGCAAAAAAAATTCCAAAGTCCAAAATATCGTATTTTTGGTCACTTTTATATCATGAAAAAAGGAATAAAAAGCGATCAAAAAGTTCAATCAATGCCAAAATGATACCAATAAAAACTTTAAATTATGGTGCAAAAAATGAGTCCTCATACCGGCCCGTGCACAGAAAAATAAAAAAGTTATAGGGGTCAGAAGATGAGAATTTTTAACGTATACATTTCCGTGCATGTAGTTATGATTTTTTTCAGAAGTACGACAAAATCAAACCTATATAAGTAGGGTATCATTTTAACCGTATGGACCTACAGAATAAAGATAAGGTGTCATTTTATGATTTTCTTTCCATTTCGCCATGGATTTTTTGGTATAATGACTAATGTCACTGCAAAGTAGAATTGGTGACTCAAAAAATAAGCCATCATATGGAATTTTATTTGCAAAATTGAAAGCGTTATGATTTTTAGAAGGTGATGAGGAAAAAATGAAAATGCAAAAATGGAAAAACCCTGTGTCCTTAAGGGGTTAAGTACCAGGTCGCAAGGGCATACAGGTTAAAGGGTTTAGTGCTAGACAGACTGGGGTATGGAGTCTGGGGAATCCCCTGGTTTTCACTTATGTCTCACAAAATAAGAGTTGAACTTGATCAGTAATGGCCACCATCTGGCAGGTGGACATAGCATCAATTTCAGAACACACACCAGAGAAGACATGGAGTGTAAAATTGGAGAAACTAAAAGCATGGACACCAGAAACGGGTCATGAATTAGAACCAGGAATAGGGCAATACTTTGGATACCACTGTATAGCTGGAAAGTGGACACAGTACTGTACTGTACTGAACACAGGGTTGTAGAACAACAAGTGCCAGGCTTGCTATTTAAAAGGGCTAGGCAAATTCAGCAACAGGCCGAGTTAGAACCTTATAAGATGAAGAACAAAATTTGGGACAGATTGACTACAAGGTACAGGAGCTGGACGGAACAAAAGCAGAGTCTGTACTGTGCTGTCAAATGAATGAAGGTTCATGTTACATTATGCGCTCCGGCCACACGCGCTGGCGGGGCTGGGATTTGCATCACGGGACGTGCCCACATGCGAATGCCAGCTCGTCACTCACCTGGTGTTTCTCTTGCCCCCGCCTCTGCCTCTTTGCTCCGGCACGCGTGTCCCATCCCCTAGGGCGCGCACGTGCCGGAGCTTTAAGATTTAAAGGGCCATTGTGTTCATTAGTGAAGTAACACCTGTGACTCATTGATAAATTCCTCCACCTCCCACACTTCCCTGCCAGATCTTTGTTGCCCTAAAGCCTTAGAGAAAGCATTCCTGAGTATTGCCTTGCCGTGTATCATACCCTTGCTCTGTGACCTTGCTCCTTTGCCGCGTGCCTACTGACCATTTGCTATGTTCCTGACTACTCTATTTTTCCGCCTGTCCTGACCTCCTGCTATCAAGACCATGAGTTGCCTAATCCCACCTGTGCCTCGTATCTCCTCAGTCGCCTGTGTGGTCGAGCCGTGCCAGGGGTAGCGACCTGGGTGCCGCCTGCCGCAGCAAGTTCATTCAGCTTTGCAGCAGGCTCTGATGAAAACCAGAGGCACCTTAGACTCCACTCCCTGGTACGGTCTGAGTCATCTACCACACAGGTCCAGCGGATCCACTATCATCTGTGTTCCAGTCTACTGAACCGTGAGTGTTACTGTCCATGTGGCAGAACATGATGACGTAATCTTTAAAATAGGCCAGGAAAGTTAAATGTTGCATAGCATTAGAGTCCAGGCCAAAGTAAAAGTTAACTTTGCTTGCTGGTATAGCGTGGTGAGGCTGTGCAATGGAGATAAAACAACACAGGAATAGCTCACTTGAAAAGGCTACCAGAATTAAATAGCATTCTATCTGGATCAACCACATTGGTGGATGTTATCATTGTAACAACCTGTTCCTCCTTTTGATCTCAAAAGAAGTTCAGCAATGTTTTGTTATATGTGAGAGAGGCCTAATCTCGAGGTCTAAATTAGATAATATAGATAGTATTTAAATGAAAGTCTGACTTTTGCAGAGCATTTAGGGGGAGATTTATCAAAACCTGTCCAGAGGAAAAGTTGCCCATAGCAACCAATCAGCTTGCTTCTTTCATTTTTAACAAGACCCTTTCAAAAATGAAAGAAGCAATCTGATTGGTTGCTATGGGCAAATGGACAAGTTTTCCTCTGGACAGGTTTTGATAAATCTCTCCCTTGGACACTGATATGTAATATATAACTCTTATAATGTAACTCTTATAGCTTGTATCTTTACAGACAATGGACAGTGGAAATGGCTAAATGTATATGTTGTCAGCTAATACAGTTTTTTTTCAATAAGGACATGCACAATCATTATCCATTAAAGAAGAATTCCAGCCAAATGATATTACCTTTATATAGCTGGACATGTTGAAGTTATATAACTTTATAAGTGTAATTTTTGCTTAACACATATCCTGTTTCTCTCAGTTTTTCCTCCAGGTAGGAAGTTGAGTAGATCTTATCACACATGATGACTAGGGTCTACCAGTAGACAAGACTTTACTTCTCCCTTCTCCTCAGCTCAGAGAACGATGCTTCAGTGTACTGTGTGATTGTCTCTAATTGGCTTAGGCACACACACCCCTCTCATCTATCTGCACTGCTTACTCTCTGAAGGCAGCCCCATCCTGGAGCTCACACACAGCAAATAAGTGCAGGGGCATATGGTTTGCTTAGTTTTTTGCCTCACTCAGTAGGATTTTCAAAGGCTGTTTATGTGAGCAATGGGGGTCCAATTCTGAAACAAATCAGCTGGGATGTCTTGTATGGTGAGCATATACATATCTTTTCAGTATTTATTTATTTTTACCACTTTGGCTGGATATCTCTTTTAAGCCATGAGCATGGATTTGCTAGGTTACTGGTAGTGTCCTTTAGCTTTTGCAACATGGACTACAACAAGTAACTTGCACCATTTACCATTCCAGCACATGAAGAAAGGGCAATACGGCAACATTTTCTAGGAATTGCATGTACATTCATCTATACTTTTGGGGTATGACAGGGATCAGTGTGGCTCAGTAGGCAGTTCACAGTAATTGCATTTCCAGCTCATATGTCCTTTATAAACATATAAGTGTAGGTAAAATCAATATGCCTTGTATATTGCTTATTTACAAAGAACAACCTCTTTCCTATTCTCTAACTTGTACTGCTCACCATCCCCATTTCTTTGCTACCTGACTTGCTTAAGTTCCCTGTTGTGCAAACTACTGCTATTCTAAATGACTGAAAAGATTGCCTTTTATGTCTGTGGGTTTAGCTAGATTTCATTGTCTCTGTGTCTTTCAGAGGATGTTTTTTATTGTTTGGAAGTCTTGAAAAATTGAATGATATGAAATATGGTTTATGTGAAAGAATTTGCGTGGGTGGATCAAGAATAAAAAAATGCATTTAAGCCTTTCTGTAAACAGCAGAGACAACACAGGCCAAACAACTCAAAGAAAGGGGAGATCAATCTCAGCTGCAGATGTTTAAAACCCTTACATTACTTATTTAATTTGCTTTTGTATTTATAATCTTTAATGTAACCCAAATATAGAAATGTCCAACCCAAGACTTATTGATAAGCATTGCTCAATCTAAAGTGGCATTACCATGGGCATTGCTCCCAAGTCGTGTTTTACTCAGCATTTTTATCCAAAACCAGGAGTGGGTTTAAAACATAGAAAAGGTAAAACATTTTCAAATGTAGTATTCTCTGTGTGCATATGCATGCTTATGTGCATGTGAGTATGCATTTGTCATCCTAAGTCCTGGTTTTGGCTAAAAATACTGACCAAACTACTGTAAGCAAACATAGTCATTAAATCATTAAATGTGTTCTCTTTTGGTCATAGACACCCTGTTGCCTTTGGTTGGGTAATATCTGGGGCCTACTATGATGCATTATTATACCACAGAAATACAAAAAGATCAACGCAATAAATAAAAAATGGGTATCATGATTTATTAATATATACGGTTTCACCAAAATACCAGCAGTAATTGCAGAAAAGTCTGAAACTTACAGTCAAATTAGTCAATTTGTGTGGGCTAGCATGACAGTTATGAGAAAAGAAACATCTTTAGTACTTGTTTATAATGTTTACTTTTGTGTTAAAGGAGTCTTCCAGCATTAATATAAAATGTTATGGTGCTGAGGCCATAAAAAAAAAAAAATTACCCCTGGTCCCCCACAGGTTCTGCTGCAGCTCCCATTTCCTCGCTGATCCTATTTTTTGTCTGCTTCTGAGATGAGAACTTGGAGCAGGGCCTGTAGGCTCATCCAATCACTGGCCAAGACGGGACACCACTAAGCTATTGACTGGCTGTGTGGGCAGATTTTGCTCTGAGCTTTCATCTGGAAAGCGGGCAGAAGAAAAGAGAAGCGAAAGAAATAGCAGCTGCAGCGGGATCAGTAGAAGACTGGGAGGAGGCACAGTAGGGGTGATTTATCAAAACCTTGTCAGAGAAAAAGTTGCTGAGTTGCCCATAGTAACCAATCAGATCGCTTCTTTCATTTTTCACAGGCCTTTTCAAAAATGAAACAAGCGATCTGATTGGTTGCTATGGGCAATTCAGCAACTTTTTCCCTGGACAGGTTTTGATCAATCTCTTCCCCCAAAATCCCCCCCCCCCCCGTATGTATAACAAAAAAAATTCTATATCTCCATTGCTATAGCAATTTTTTTAATTTTTTATTCCAGAATACCACTTTAAACCGTTGGATATAATTTGTTTGATATACCATGTAACCCACATAAATTGCAATTGTTGTTCTTATCATTGGATATTCACTTTAAATGCTATGCATACTTTTGCACACATTTGTATTTTCTTAAATAAAGCCTATTTACTGTTGGTTTGGACAGTTTTTACTTGCCATTCAATGCTTATTCCACCAGACAAGTTCCTTATCAGGTGAGATTGCTTCCCCTATTTCTGTTCTTCTGGATGTTAGACCTGAGACTTTCACAAACAAATAAAATACAAGTAAATCAGATATGATGCTAGCTTAGATTGACACTCAGGAGAGCAGGGAAGGGGGTTATAAACTCATCAGATTGGGACTAGCATTATATTGTATGACATTCAAGCTGCAGAAGAAAAACAATCCAACGTTTTAATTTAAACTCTATTATCTGTTTTATTTATTATGATACAATGCAATTAAAATGTCTACAAAAGTGCCCATAGCCTTTATTTGTGTTTTTTATCTAGAAAATTAATTTGATGCATTTGAATTTAAGATACAACGCTAGTTATATACTTATAATAGGAAAGAACACTGCTGTAGTTTAATTTATTGTCTGGTCGTCTCACTCTCTAAAAGAAAAGATGCCCAAATGTTTTAGAATAAACAAGTAAATTTTGTTCAGACAGTGATTTCTTCTAGAGCAATTATGGTCAGACAGCCATATGGCCATAATTATGAAGTAGTGACCCACATTTGAAACTACAAATAATTCCCTGACATCTTTTTTCACATTAGATATCACTAAACTGACATATATTTGAAGCTATGCTCTACTCTCTGACTTATATTTGTCATTAAAAATCTATAATAATGACATTAATTTAAAGTTAAATCCCAATGAGAAGAAACGGAGAAAGGCTTATAGCAACATTACAGCCAATGATCAAGACTGAACAGTAAGTCCAGCCTTGTCAAACTTATGGTGCCATACATACCACCATAATGAGGCAATAAGTGCTAATTTGCATAGAACTAAACGTGACTCATAATATAAATGAATATGTACAATATGCACAAATGAACAATGAATATTTAATCAAGTGGATGTCCCACATTTGCATAATTGCTTCTGAGACTGTCTATCTATATTTTCTTATATAATGATCTAGTAACAGTCATGTTTTAGGATAAAATAACCTTTCAATCAGTACTATGAACAAAATACAAAAGCACAACTTCAAATTTAATTACTAGAGCATAAATTGTTTTTCTTCTATCTATCCATCCATCCATTCATCATCCATCTATCTACAAGCTGAAGGAAAACAGCACTGATGGTGGGTGTAAGTGATTAAGACCACCACTGTATATCCGTAAGTACATAGAAAGGAAGATCACAGCATATCAGAAGATTCCAAATGAAAGCAAATTAAGTGTTTATTCACTCGTGCAATGTTTCAGCTCACATTCTGAACTTGAAAAAGGCCCTTGAGTAAGCTCCAAGTGAAACGTATGTCAAGCATTTGGTAAGGTGGACGCAGTTCATGCTATTTCACTTAAACTTCATTGCTTGTTCATTTATTAAGGTGGACATTCTGTGTGCACAGGCGCCGATTGATTCAGGGTTCACCGTTTGGTTTGTGGCGAACAAGCAATGAATTAAGCCTCAAAACACGTGTGTAACACTGCCTAAGAGCACTAAAGACCTGTACAACACTGCTAGGTATGTATTCAAGTAGTTTTAAAGTGGTTTTAAAGCTATGAGTCACGTTTAGTTCTTTTTTTTTTTAATTTTTTTTTTTTATAGTAAATCTTTATTGAAGTTTTTCAAGGAAGTATAAGTAGAATCACAGGCAAACAGTGCCGGCAACCGGCAAAAATACAAGAACTTTAGCAATAGCGTAGTGACATATTAACAAACGGGTCCAGATTATCTGTGCCTGACAGTTGGGCGTAATGCTCATGAGTCTCACAGTCGTGGCACTCCGTGACAAAAGGCAAGTAGACAGTTCAACAAGTGCACGTGTAACATCGTTACGGATATCCTAACTAGAGTAGAAAATAGCAGGTGTATGTAAACCAGGACTACTAAGATGTCTACTAAGGCACTACTAATGCATGCAACAGAATGTCAGAGTACATGGGAGAGGAAGGAAGAAGAAAGAAGAAAGGAAAATGAGGGTAGGGAGAATGGAGAGAGAAGAGAGAGAGAGAGAAAGAGAAGGGGAGGTGAAGGTGGCGGATGAGTCACGTTTAGTTCTATGTCAAAGTTAAGGGGGCATTCAGTAACAATTGGTAACAAACAGCTTGTTTAAAAACATACTGTGCCAGCGGATTATGCATGCTTTTTGTATACCTGCCAATGTTAAAATGCACACAGAGATATCGCAAGACACGGTGGCTTTTTCAAAGCTTTCCAAAAATTCTCCCTGTTTGGAAGTTGCAAAAGGATTGGTAACAGTGTCTCAAAATAGTAAAGAGCTTGTAGATTGTGAAGAAGAAATAGCTTTTTTATTGAAAAATTAAAAAAATATGAAACATTCTCCCCTTTGGGAGTTTGGCAAATGAAGACTCAATGGATTTTTCAAAGCTTTCCAAAAATTCTGCCTTTTGGGAGATGCAAAAGGATTGGTGTTCCAAAATACTTAAGAAGAAGTAGCTTTTGTATGAAAAATAGAAATAATTATCTCTTTTTTGGGGGATTATGGTTGTTTATGTGTAGGCCTAGCTGGTAGTAGTAGCAGCAGCAGCAGCAGGAGTCATGGTGGATTGGTGGTAGTTGTAGCCAGCGGACAGCAGATAGTGATGGACTGGTGGGAGTATAGTAGTCAGCAAACAGCAGGCAGTGGTGGACTCGTGAAAGAGAAGTAGTAGCCAGCATACAGCAGGTAGTGGTGGTCTAGTGGGAGTTATAGAATCGAGTGGACTGCAGGCTATGGTGGACTGCTGGAATGTTGCAGTAGCCAGCAGACTGCAAGCAGTGGTGGACTGGTGGAAGTTATATTAGCTACCGTAAAGTAGGCAATGGTAAACAGGTGGGAGTTGTATTAGTTAGCGGGCAGCTGGCAGTGGTGGACTAGTGGGAATTGTAGTAGCCTACAGATGCAGTAGCATCGCCGTCACCTGAGCCGATCAGACCAGTACGCCCACAATTGTTATGTTTGACAGGTGTTCTGGCTCAACGTCATATTGTCAAACTCTTCTTCCCCTCCTGAGAAGACCTCAAACCAGCCAACCAGTTCACAAGGGCCGCACTATGCTCGAAACCATACAACCCTTGGAAAAAAGTGTGACATTTTGCTTGTTGGCACAACTGCTACTACCATCAGGCAACAGGCTGCTGCTGCTACCTGTACTAGTGCTGATACTGCCACCAACATTCTTACTAGCAGAGGACAATGCAGGGATGTTCTTTCCTTTACTCCATCCAACATCCCTGCTTGGGAAACACTACCATACACACAGCGATCTCTGCCTTCAGTTCAGCTCCTCACCCTGCTGGTCATGTGATTGCAGACAGAGGCCTGCTGGGATCAAAGGAAAGACCAGAGTGCAACAGAACAGATGGTTATGGCATGGCTGGCAGGTTACATAAGTAACTCTATAAATACTGTGCCCTGACCCCTGCCAATCCTCCCTCTCACCCCCCCCCCATTATGAGTTCTAACCCTGTAATGTTCTGTAATTGTATATTAACCTTGAACTATGTATTATCCCTCTACAACGACATTACTGTGTGTATTGTCCCTGTACTGTGACATCACTGTGTATTATCCCTCTACTATGACATTGCTGTGTTTATTATCCCTGTACTGTAACATCACTGTGTGTATTACCCCTGTATTGTGACATCACTGTGTATAATCCCTGTATTGTAACATCATTCGGTGTATAATCCTTGTACTGTGACTGGGACTTAGGGATTTTGTGAGACACCCGTTCTCTACATGACAGTGTGATGTATATGTATTTGCTCCCTTGATCATATCATGTGACTTGGTTATTTGATTTATTTATTGTTGCAGCAGCAGTGTATGGATTGTTAAGCTTTGTTGATGTAGAAACTGCACTCTTTGCAGCAAGACTGTATACATTTTTACCCATAAGAGCTGCCATTTGTGTACCCTAGAATATACTGTGTTGGGGCCAGAAGTCACAGGGGGATTATTGCACCTTATTCTTTAGACATATAGATATTAGACGGGTGTCTTTGTTTGTGGGGGGAGTACCAGATTAAGTCTGGGATCCTTCCCTATGGCTTTAGGTTGGTCCGAGATGTTTTGTGGACCTCCTTTTTAAATGTTTTTAATATTATATGGCTATTTTTTGTACAATAAAGAATTATTTTGATATATATATATATATATATATATATATATATATATATATATATATTTATTTGGTGTGCTATCACTTTCTGCTTTTTCTTTTTAATTTTTTGGCTGTACATTTTGCTTTGAAGCAGGGATAAGCACCCATTACTAATAAGAGTCTTTGTGGTTGAGCCCACTTATTTATTAATAATCCTTGTACTGTGACCTCATTGGGTGTATTATCCCTGTGTTGTGACATAACTGGCTGTGTTATCCCTATATTGTGACATCATTGGGTGTTTTATCGCTGCACTGTGACATCACTGGGCATTGTTATATTTTATATGTAGGGGTCACAGGGCAGGAGGCATAATTAATATATGTGAGGGGCACACAGTGTTTTGCATTTCAGAGGCATGGTGTATCATGTAAGGAATTTCTGCGGTGATACAGTCTTTATGTGCTTCAATATGTTGCAGTATTGTATTCAGATGGTTTACTGTATGGCAAGGTTATATTTAGAGGCACAGTGTGGAATAGTATTGTATTCAGAGAGTGCAGTGTGTGGTGGTGTTATATATAGAGGATACAATGAGATAGTGTGTGGTATTATTATATTCTGAAGGTACATTGTGTGGTAGTATTATATTCAGAGCGCACAATGTGCAGTATTATCATTTTCAGAGGATACAATGTGCAGTAGTATCATATTCAGAGAGTGCAGTGTGCTGTAGTATTATATTCAGAGAGTACAGTGTGTGCCAGGTCTATATTCAGAGAGCACAGTGTGTAGTAGTATTATATGTTTTGAGGGTACAGTGTGGGATAGTTTTCTATTCAGAGGATTAAGTGTGTGGCAGGTTTATAATCAGAGAGTGCAGTGTGTGGCAGTTTCATATTTACAGCATAGAGTGTCTGGCAGAGTTATATTCAGAGAACGCAGTGTGTGGCAGTGTTATACTCAGAGGATACAGTGCCTGGCAGCATTATATTAATTATCAATTTTATATAGAGGATCAGACTCCGTTGACACAGTGAGGAAACATCTAGGTGTCAAGTTTTGCAGTGAGAAGATTTAGCTGGACCCAGCGATATGTACATCTGAATTAGATAAGCAAAGACTATAGAGAAGATGTCACCTGAAGTCACTGATATCATTGTGTATTCTCCTCACTCTGTCCCATCAGAGTTGTAGTCACTTGATAGTTATAATAATGGGTGAAACAACAACTCCCAGCACACCATTTTCTGCCTCACCGGGTGACACCAACGCTAGCAACGCCACTGCGTCCTAAGGCTTTGCGTGACTTTCCCATCACACAGAAGCAGAGAATGGTGGGAGTGGAGCGGAGGATCATGCTACTGATTTGAGCTGAAGTGAAGTCAGTAGCAGCAGAGTAGACTAGAGAGGCCAGAGTAGAGTGTGAGTTTCACAACATATATGAGGGAACTGTATATACGTGTGCACTGTATATATATTGAGCACTATATGGGGGCACTGTATGTATGGGGGCAGCTTGCAGGGGCACTGTGTATATGGGGGCACTGAATCTATTGGGTACTATATGGGGGCTGGGGATGCTGTATATATGGGACCTTGGGCATTATATAGGGGCACTGTATATATTGAGCACTATATGGGGCACAGGCACAATATGGGGGCACTGTATAGCGGGCGGGCGCGCCAAAATGAAGATTCGCTTGTGTAGGCTAAAATCCTTGCACTGGCCCTGACTCTATCTTACCTCCATATACCTTTGATTTCTTGCATACATTGTGTATATATATATATATATATATATATATATATATATATATATATACATATAACCCTACAGAATAACATTTTCCGTGATCATTTGAACTCAGAGCTATTCTCCCCTAGATGAATTGCTTTTAAGAAAAAATATCTCCCTAAACTCAAAGCTCAACTGAGCCTATATAGCAACGTAGAGGCTTTACAGTTCTGCACAAAGGCATATGTCCTCGCTCCATGCACAATACAATCTCTGTAGCAGCGTACATGAGCCCTTATCTGGAGTAACAGTATTGCAAATATGGCAAATAGAGCAAGTGACGATGTCCTAATAGAAATTTCTTCCTCGCTTTTTATCACAAAAAAGGGACACATTTCTGCCACTTTTCTTCTTTGAAAGGTATCGATCAATGACAGGTGAGACTTGGTTTTGTTGAAAAGAACTGTGCACACTGCTATGTACAACAAGTCAGTGCTTTCAGATAAAAAGGACCAATTTCTAAGTGATAATGGGGGATGAAGAAATATAGTGTAGGTATAAAACTTTATTTACTAATACATAAGAATACAAAATGTTATTTCTGTAGTGAATTCAGAATGATCATGCTCTGTGACTCATCTATCGGCCCCTCACTGTGCACATCTAGCCTACTGACTCAGTGTAGCTCTATGGTTGGGACCCACTGCCATAAAAATGGTACCACCTCTGTGGTTCTAAGTTATTGTCTCAGCCTGTAGTGTCACAGTGAGTATAGCATCTGCACCCAAGCATATATAAGTCAAATGTATGGGTAGCATACGAATACAGTATCCATATTGCCATACTGGCTCTATATACACCCCAGGTGGAAGGTAAAAAAGAGCCAATGCTAATGTGATGAATAGGTCGTGGTCATACAGTATTAGACCAAAAGATTAGTGGTAAATATTCTATACGAGTGCTTGTGGATTACAATGACTCAACAAAGCATTGCTAGTACCTTCACACTGTGGCTCAACACCTTACTATATTTCTAAAATAGCAATTGCTGTATTCAATACCACCTATTCGTGTTCAATGTTTAAGGAATCCATTGGCTTATAGCTAGACACTGTACATCATTTTACACCTAAACAAACTTAATCTCTGAGCATAATAGTTGATTGATATTTCCTATTGGTATAGCCAAAGCTACAGTGCGCCAATATAGCCAGATAATGAATGTATCATTAAATGTATATCTTGATATGCACACGGTTAAGAAAAAAAAAAAAAAACAATAGCTTGTATGGGTTGGTATTAATAAAAGTCCAGTTACCGGTTGACCAACAGCATTCTGATACAGCCAGGCAGGGGCGGACATATCACTTGTTCAGCCGGTTCGGCTGCACAGGGGCCCAGCGTGTTAGGGGGCCCACCTAGTGGCCCAGGTCACAGCCTAGCCCCCTGCCAGTACTTCATACTCTATGCTGCAGCAACAGGTCCCGGACCTGCCGCTGACAGCAGTAATTTACCTTTAAACTGGCCGGGCGAGAGGACAGGCCAAGGGCTGATGGGAACAGACGTGCCCCGCGCAGGCACGCACGTCTGTTCCAAGCCCCTGACGTCACTTGTCATGGCCTCTGACCCCGGCAGAAGCGACAGGAGCAGCAAACCCTCCCGCCTCACAGCCACATCGCTGAGCAGATAAGGTGAGGAGAGCGACGATCGGGTGCAGGGCGGTGGGGGAGGGGATTGTAATGATGATGAAGAGGACAGGAGGGGTGTTGAAGAGGTTGGTGGTGTAATGATAAGGAGGATTGGGCGTCTGGGAGAGCGTAGTGTTGATAAGGAGGACCAGAAGGGGGGTCAGGGGTGTAGTGATTAGGGGATTTAATGTTGATGAGAAGGACTGGGGGGGTGTCAGCTGTGTAATACTGATGAGGTGCTTAAGGTATATGGGGTGATGAGGAGACTGAGGATGGGGTGCATGGGGTGTATGGGGGTGATGAGGAGACTGAGGATGGGGTGCATGGGGTGTATGGGGGTGATGAGGAGACTGAGGATGGAGTGCATGGGGTGTATGGGGTGATGAGGAGACTGAGGATGGAGTGCATGGTGTGTATGGGGGTGATGAGGAGACTGAGGATGGAGTGCATGGGGTGTATGGGGTGATGAGGAGACTGAGGATGGAGTGCATGGGGTGATGAGGAGACTGAGGATGGAGTGCATGGGGTGTATGGGGTGATGAGGAGACTGAGGATGGAGTGCATGGGGTGATGAGGAGACTGAGGATGGAGTGCATGGGGTGTATGGGGTGATGAGGAGACTGAGGATGGAGTGCATGGGGTGATGAGGAGACTGAGGATGGAGTGTATGGGGGTGAGTAGGAGACTGAGGATGGAGTGCATGGGGTATATGGGGGTGAGTAGGAGACTGAGGATGGAGTGCATGGGGTGTATGGGGTGATGAGGAGACTGAGGATAGAGTGCATGGGGTGCATGGGGTGATGAGGAGACTGAGGATGGAGTGCATGGCGTGATGAGAAGACTGAGGATGGAGTGCATGGGGTGTATGGTGTGATGAGAAGACTGAGGATGGAGTGCATGGGGTGTATGGGGTGATGAGGAGACTGAGTATGGAGTGCATGGGGTGATGAGGAGACTGAGGATGGAATGCCTGGGGTGTATGGGGTGATGAGGAGACTGAGTATGGAGTGTATGGGGTGATGAGGAGACTGAGGATGGAGTGCATGGGGTGTATGGGGGTGAGTAGGAGACTGAGGATGGAGTGCATGGGGTGATGAGGAGACTGAGGATGGAATGCCTGGGGTGTATGGGGTGTAGAGGAGACTGAGAATGGAGTGCATGGGGTGATGAGGAGACTGAGGATGGAGTGCATGGGGTGTATGGGGTGATGAGGAGACTGAGGATGGAGTGGGTGGGGTGTATGGGGTGATGAGGAGACTGAGGATGGGGTGCGTGGGGTGTATGGGGTGATGAGGAGACTGAGGATGGAGTACGTGGGGTGTATGGGGTGAGTCAGTGGTTGGTACAGTGGTTGGCAGTATTATATTCAGGGGTACAGTGGTTGGCAGTATTATATTCAGGGGTGCAGTGGTTGGCAGTATTATATTCAGGGGTACAGTATTTGGCAGTATTATATTCGGGGGTACAGTGGTTGGCAGTATTATATTCAGGGGTACAGTGGTTGGCAGTATTATATTCAGGGGTACAGTGGTTGGCAGTATTATATTCAGGGGGTTGAGTATTTGGCAAGGTTATAATGATTATTGTCATCATACAGAGGATGAGGATCTACTGACAAATTAAGGAACCAATGATGTCCAGGTGTCAGACTCTGCAGAGAAGATGGAAGAAATCCTGGTGTCTGGACCAGATGAAGAAGAAAAGTAAAGACAACAGAGAAGACGTCACTCAGGTCAGTGATATCATTGTGTATTTTCCTAACTGTCCCATCAGAGCTGTAGTCACTGATATCATTGTGTAGTCTCCTGACTGTCCCATCAGCTGTAGTCACTTCAGACATGATGGGAGTTGCAGCTTTCCAACATCTGGGGAGCCACTTGAACCAAGGTGATTGGTGGGGGTCCCATGAGTCAGACCCCCACTATCAAAATGGGCAGTTTATTTTAAAATGCCTGGGCCTATTTTTGGTCCCAGTCTGGCCCTGCCTGTAAGTCACTTCTATCACTAAGGATAAGAAGCCAAGGAACCAGGGGGTGCCAAGGGGGGTCGTGCTAAGTCCAGGGGTGCGAATGTAAAGGGGAGCACTGCCCTCTGCCTCCCAGCTAGATACGGGTCAGGCTGACCTGGGGGAGTGTTCACGGAGCCTGGGCCGCACACTGAGAGGGACAGGGGCCACCCGGAGCCCACCTCACGAGCCGTTCCATGCACCTGTGGTGGACAAGGCAAGTGGCGACACTACACACTCGGGGTAAGTGGAGGCCCTCTGGTGGGGTCTATGTACATGAGGGGGCACAGTGCTGGGGGGGGGGGCAGGCACATTCTTTGCACAGGGGCCCTCTGCTGTCTGTGTCCGCCCCTGCAGCCAGGGATTAGAATGCTTCAGATAATGCTTTAGATAAATCCACTAGAGATAGTGGGGAAGATTTATCAAAACCTGTGAAGAGGGAAAGTTGCCCATAGCAACCAATCAGATTGCTTCTTTCATTCTTAACAAGGCCTTTGAAAAATAACTATAAAAGAAAAAAATGAAAGAAAAACTCCAAAAGAAGGCGCTATCCCATATAGGTAAAAAATGACTATTGTATTAACATAACCATACTTTACTGGGTTAAAAGACAGTCAGCCAAAATATCCATAGCAAGACGCGTTTCGGTTATATTACGCTTTTTCAATTGCAGATGTCAATATCTGCAATTGAAAAAGGGTAATATTATACCCGAAACGCGTCTTGCTATGGATGTATTGGCTGCCTGTCTTTTAACCCAATAAAGTAAGGTTATGTTAATACAATAGACATTTTCGACCTATATGGGATAGCACCTTCTTTTGGAGTTTTTTTTTTTTCTTTTCTTTTATACGTACTGTATATTACTGGAAACCGCTGTCACGGCTCCCGGTCAAGCTCCTACGGCTTGCAATCCAAGGAATATCCCTATTACAGGGGTTATATGCTTATTTATCTTGACCTACCAGGTTAGAGTTCCTGATTCAGTGCTGCCCTCCATTTTCTTTTTTATCTTTCTCTCTACTCTGAAAAATAAAAAAAGTGATCTGGTTTCTATGGGTAACTGGGCAAATTTTCCTTTACACAGGTTTTGATACATTTCCCCCAGTGTAAATAGGTACTCATAATGGTTTGACCTACTGACTAAGGCTGGGTTTACATATGGCCATCATCCGGCACATGTAAACTCCTATCTCAACGGAACTGATGCCGCAACTGATGACAGCGTGCATCTGTTGTCATCATTTGTATGGCATCCGGTGTCCATTGTTTCTGGTCAGGGACAGGGGAACACAGCAAACTGCATTCCCCTGTCCAGTGCTGTCCAACTATCCAACGTCAAAATTGAGATGCTGGATGATTGTGAACTGTCCCATTCAAATGAATGGGATCCGTTTTAGCATCAGTTTCCCTCCGGTGCACACTGGAGGGAAACGATGACAGACAACTGATATATGTGAACCCAGCCCAGAAGTCAGCGCCAGTAGGATCAGCCATTTCAGCTAGTATGCAACACCAGCTAAGCATTTTGTCTACTGACAGTACAACATTTACACACACTGGCAAGAAAGCAGTTCTCTATTATAGTAGAAACCTGTCTAATCCTGTGACGTGTGCCAGTGCTAGCTAGAGTGTTGGAGTTCAATAAGGTGGAGCATGAATTGAAACCATTTACATGCTGCCACCTCAACGTTTTTCCAGGTCTCTGGCTTTTTAAAGGTTTAGGCAGGGGGGAACTGTGCACACTGCTCCCACAATTGGTAGGCCACTTTTCCTACATAACCAGCATTATGTTTGGACAGTGATCACAGACCATATGGCAAATATTTGAGGCTGTAGCTTTATTTTCCTGTCTTTAAAATCCAGAAATGGGATTGTGGGATGGCAGTTGAGCTTGTGAATTACTTATTTATTAGCAAGAACAGTAACTCACAATATCGATATTGTTTATAAAAAAAATGATAAAAGTAATAACTACTGATCTTGCTTTATGATTTAAAAATTCATAGTCAATCAATATACAATTCTAAAAATCAATAAACTTAATAGTATGCTCATTTTCTATATAATATACAGCATGGTATGCTTACATGCAGTGAAAACATCATATTTTGCTTTTTTTAGTACATGGTCAAGTATTAGTAGAGAACTGCAGAATAAATTGTAACTAGTATTTTAACTTTACAAAACTGGAATAAAATGGACTGAAAGTTAAAAGAAAAAAATAACAGAGCATGTCCTTTGTGAGTACCTAAGGTGAACCATGTCTGTAAATCTGTGGGACCCTGAGGCATCATTGAAGCTTTGTAATGGATAATTTCTCATGTGATCCAGAATTTCAATAAGCTATGTTTGTGTTATACTAGAAAGACAAAGCCTCTAAGAGAGTCTTTAGTCCATGAAGATATTGGGCTCAAGAGAATTACAGGTCAACATGTATTTGTCTATCTATTCCCTTGCTTGAAACCAATGGGAAAATCACTCAAATACAGTTTAACGTGTTCTCTTTAGGCTGCAATTTAATTGTATTATTGCTTAATATATGCAAGGGAGAAGGCGGCAACAAATGCTGCTTGGATCAATCCTTAAATGGGTTATCCACCATAAGGTTATTTTAGTACATACCTGCCAGACAGTAATGGACATGCTTAGGAAAGATCTGCGCTTGTCTTGGGGCTAAATGGCTATGTTGTGAGATTGCCTTAATACTGTGGCTAGCTTTTTGTGAACTGGTATTTCCTGCTTGAGTTTTCTTTTTTTGACTACAAATCCTATATTTCCATTTTCCTCCCTCCCACATATCAGCCACCCCACCCATTGAAACATAAATGAGCTGCATCCATTCAAAAGACCTGTGGTTTTCAATCAGGGTGCCTACAGCTGTTGCATTAGTTGTAGTCTCTCTCCCACCAAGTGATCGCTCCACCCATTGAAGCAGACAGGCTCCCTGTCATCAGCTGACTAGAGAGTCAGGTCTCGGCCGCATTGCAAACTGGGAAAAATCTGAGACAACAGTCATTTTCTATGCTGTTAAAAATAAATATTGGGGTGAAAATCAGAGAAGATTTGTGAGAAAACCTTCACACACAGTTACAGACACACAGTTCAGGTTTTAAACACTGAAAATAAAACTTTTTAAAACTGAAAAAAAAAATAATAATAATAATAATAAATAATGGGGGTCCACAGTTAGGAGAGCACTTCTTTATAGGGGAGCACTGAATCAGAATGTAAGAATCCCATTAGATCACTAGTTAAGAGGTAACTGAATACTGACGTATCACTAACGTATCACTAATGCAATTTTTTTCCTACTTGGTAAGTAGGGTGCAGCTTTATTTTATTCTCTAGTCTGGTTTGCTGCCTGAAAATCTCTTGAAAAGATTCTGGTTGCCAGGCCATTTACCCCCAATAAATGGATAGTTAGATTTGACTTATTTATACGACACCTAGACAGAAGTATTTTGTGGTTAAAGTCATTCTGCAGAAGCCAACAGCAGAATGCAAGAAAGCATTTGCCTTGAATCAGAAACATATTTTTTTTTGTTCAGGATGGTGCTGTCAAGCAGGTGCTCAACTGGTATATCCAGCAGCTCTGATATGTAGTGTGGCACTCACCGATCATGGGATCACCAGGTCCAATAGCGTAAGTGAGTAAGTGATATTGCCACTTTTTCTCTCTACTACATAGCACTCATTTAGCATTATGTAGACTGTTAGAGGGAAATTGGAAGTTTTTATCTCCTTGGGTCTCACTGCTGGCTTCATTATAAATGACTAGTGTTGCTCACGAATATTCGCAATTCGAATTTTAATCGCGAATATTGCATATTCGTGAATTTGCGAATATTGCGAATATAGCACTATCTATTCGCAAATTACGAATAAACAAACTTTTTTTTTGTTCACAGTGCAAATCACAGTGATCACTGATCATCCCTCTCTGCTCTTCGCATAAGCGCATATTCGCGAATATTGAGCCCTCCCTTCTTTAATGGTATAGGGAACTAATGGGCTAGTGCATTAACTCTGTGATTTTTTTGCCACTGAAACCATTAGGCCCATTGTGGTCTATGGGGCTCTCATGGTATGTAAAACTGTACTGCAGGAGGGACTCGGCAGTACAGTGTATGGAAGACCCGTGCGGTGGTTCGAGTCCCGGGATGGGACGGAGTGTTACAGTGTTGTGGTTTAACATTTTTACTCGTGATTGAAAAATGTAGGTCAATTGGTAATTAAGAAAGCCTTTGAACCATGTGAACTAGGTCAATTGGCAGTTAACTGAGTGCTTGAACCGTGGGAACTAGGTTAATGGGGTGCCAAATATGGGTGTTGTGGTTAATTGAAACTGGATGTAATGTGTAAGGCTGGGTATGAATGAATGAATGAATGGGAGGTTAAGGAACATAGGGGAAGATTCATCAAAACCAGTATAGAGGAAGATTGGTGCAGTTGCCCATAGCAACCAATCCGATTTCTTCTTTCATTTTTAACAAGGCCTTTGAAAAATTAAAGAGGCAATCTGATTGGTTGCTATGGGCAACTGGGCAACCTTTACTCTGCACAGGTTTTGATAAATCTCCCCCTATGAGGGAGATTTATCAAAACCCATCCAGAGGAAAAGTTTCTGAGTTGCCCATAGCAACCAATCAGATCGCTTCCTTCTTTTTTCAGAGCCCTTTTCAAAAATGAAAGAAGCAATCTGATTGGTTGCTATGGGCAACTCAGCAGCTTTTCCATAAAAATCTTCTGAGTGGCCCATAGCAACCAATCAGATTGCTTCTTTCATTTAGCAGAGGCCTTGTGAAAAATGAAAGAAGCCATCTCATTGGTTGCTATGGGCAACTCATAAGCTTTTCCATGAAAATCTGCTGAGTTGCCCCTAGCAACCAATCAGATTGCTTCTTTCATTTAGCAGAGGCCTTGTGAAAAATGAAAGAAGCGATCTTCTTTTCCAGGAAAGTAAAGTTTAATCACTACACTGTGTCCCACCCCAGCACTCAAACCACCGCACGGGTCTCCCATACACTGTACTGCCTAGACCCTCCTGCTTATCTTACAGTTTTACATACCGTGAGATCCCATAGACCACAATGGGCCTATTGGTTTCAACAGGAAAAAAGTCACAGAGTTAATGCACCAACCCATTAGTTCCCTATAAAGAAGGGAGGGCTCAATATTCGCAAATATGCGCATATGCACAGCGATTTTCGCATGTGCGCATACATTTTTGCATATGCGCATAAAAAAACAAATGTAACGAATATGTGAATTTCGTGAATATATGACGAATATTCGTCCATATATTCGCAAAATATCGCAAATCCGAATATGGCCTATGCCGCTCATCACTATAAATGGCATGTCACTTATTTTTACGGATGCAAAAAAACAATATTCAGACACTGTGTTAAGTAAATTTTTTAAGTGTGTGTGTTTTTAGCCTAGGTTCACATCTGCATTGGGCTCCATTCAGACAAGCTTTGCTGGCTAATTCTGTTAAAGCTACTGGACTTGAGCAAAGAAAAAAACAAAACAAAGCAAGAGGTAATTCTTTTTTCTGCTCAACTCTTGTGATACAACGGACACCTGACGGAAACCAGACGGACCCCATTCAAAGTCAATGGGAGCCTTTTGGACCTGGCAATGTCTGTAGTGCTCTTATTCAGGGTATGTTTGGAGCAAAAAGAAAAAGCCAAACGGACTTACCGTATATACTCGAGTATAAGCCGAGTTTTTCAGCACGATTTTTCGTGCTGAAAACACCCCCCTCGGCTTATACTCGAGTGAACTCTCGACCCGCAGTGGTCTTCAACCTGCGGACCTCCAGAGGTTTCAAAACCACAACTCCCAGCAAGCCCGGGCAGCCATCGGCTGTCCGGGCTTGTTGGGAGTTATAGTTTTGAAACCTCCGGAGGTCCGCAGGTTGAAGACCACTGCGGCCTTCGACATCATCCAGCCCCCTCTCACCCCCCTTTAGTTCTGTACAGTACTCACCTCCGCTCGGCGCTGGTCCGGTGCTGCAGGGCTGTCTGGAGAGGAGGTGGTCCGGTGGGATAGTGGTTCTGGGCTGCTATCTTCACCGGGGAGGCCTCTTCTAAGCGCTTCGGGCCCGGTCTCAGAATAGTCACGTTGCCTTGACAACGACGCAGAGGTGCCTTCATTGCCAACGTACTTCTGCGTCATTGTCAAGGCAACGCCTCTATTCCAGGCCGGAAGCGCGGAGAAGAGGTGCCCCCGGTGAAGATAGCAGCCCGGAACCACTATCCCACCGGACCACCTCCTCTCCGGACAGCCCTGCAGCACCGGACCAGCGCCGAGCGGAGGTGAGTACTGTACAGAACTAAAGGGGGTGAGAGGGGGCTGGACGATGTCGAAGGCCGCAGTGGTCTTCAACCTGCGGACCTCCGGAGGTTTCAAAACTACAACTCCCAGCAAGCCCGGACAGCCGATGGCTGCCCGGGCTTGCTGGGAGTTGTAGTTTTGAAACCTCTGGAGGTCCGCAGGTTGAAGACCACTGAGGGCGGATGATGAGAAGAGGATGATGAAGGGGGGGGTGTGGGATGATGACAAGAGGATGATGAAGGGGGGGGTGGGATGATGAAGGGGGGTTTGTGGGATGATGACAAGGGGATGATGAAGGGGGGGGTGGGGATGATGACAAGGGGATGATGAAGGGGGGATGTGTGGGATGATGACAAGGGGATGATGAAGGGGGGATGTGTGGGATGATGACAAGGGGATGATGAAGGGGGGATGTGTGGGATGATGACAAGGGGATGATGAAGGGGGGATGTGTGGGATGATGACAAGGGGATGATGACAGGTGATGATGATGAGGGTCTGGATGATGACAGGCGGTGATGATGATGAGGATGTTAATGACGGGTCTGGATGATGACGGGGGTCTGGATGATGACAGGGGGGGATGATGTATTTCCCACCCTAGGCTTATACTCGAGTCAATAACTTTTCCTGGGATTTTGGGTTGAAATTAGGGGTCTCGGCTTATACTCGGGTCGGCTTATACTCGAGTATATACGGTAGCCCAATTCATCTTTTTTAAGTAATTTTTTCTTCCCAAATATTTTTCACTTAGATGTTCTACTAGATGTTAATAATGGGAAAATATGAAGTTCTTAACACACATTACATTTTGGTTTCTGTCTTCTTTTATTTTTAATAAGGAGATTACATTAATAAATGCACCAAAAAGAACATTTGTCTAGTAAATATACATATATTTTACATTTTATATAGTTCATCCACCGGGGCTGTGCTTGTGCATCTTTTTCTTAACACACAATTTAAAGTCAATCTTTAAAAATACCCAAATATTTACTCATTACAGGCAGATTTTCCATAAACTCAACAGGTCGCTGATTGCAGTATATGTCTTGTCCGACCGTTTTAAATTATATCTTGAAAGAAGTAACAATTTGCTTAATAATACACTATTTCCCTCCGAAATGGTGTTTTTGCTCTTGCAATAACGTCATTTGCTGATGTTCTAAAATTGAAATGTCTGTGTCCATATGGACTGCATCAATGACAGATTGTGCAATAATATTCGAACATTTTGCTTCTTCATCATATGTTAAAGCAGGTATTCTTGTATACATAGAAAACCCTAAAATGCACAGCCAGCTCAGTAAATTTCCACTGAATATATTTTATGTTCAGCGGTCTGGAAAATTAAAGACTATGAACAACATGTATAATTTTACATTTATTTAACAGTCAAAAAAATATCTGTGTGCACATATATGCAAAAAAGTTCATAATATAAGTAAATATTTTATATTTACATGACAAGCTATTACTCCCATATGCCTTAAAAGGGTACTCTGCCCCTATCCTTTGTATCCCTTTCCAAATGATAGGGGATAAGATCTAATCCACTGCATACAGTGAGCTCCACTTGGGGCTATATTACAGGCGACCACAGCCACTTCCATTTAGGTTTACAGGAAGGGGCGTTACAGCCGTGGTCGAGTGACACGTCCGCTCCCATAGACATGAATGGAGGGGGCGTGTTGTGCTGTCACAACTTGGGAGTTCTGAATTAAATGTTTAGAATGCCAGGGTGCCAGTACAGAGATAGCAGGGGGAGAACCCGTTTAAGAGGGCGATTCACACATGGCCTTTTGTAGCAGTTTTTCATTTCATTTTTTTAACTAAAATGGAAAAAATAGAGATAGGGCAGAAAGATGGAATGGTAAAATCAGGAGACAGTCATACGGGCAGGCTATGTGTGTGAGGTCAGGACAGGGGGGCTCTTTAAAGACTGTGTAGGCTTTATTAAGTCATGCATTGCATGACTTATACTGTACTGATCCTGAGTTACAGCTTGTATTATCTTCCAAAGCTGCACTCACTATTCTGCATGTAGAGTCATTGGGGGACATATATCAAAGAATTTACAATGTTTTTGTGTGTAAATTCTTGCGCAAAATTTTGCGCAAGCTGTTTTTTGCGTATTTTTTTTGCGTACATTCTGATAGAGCATTTCCTCCTGATGTCCTGATATGGGGTACCTTGGAGTGACATCTATAGTAGGCACGGATTTATTAACTGCATACTTTTCCTTTACACCCCAAAATTTTCCGCAAGTACCTTTTTTTGAACACAAATATAAGCCATCCTGGACTGCACTTAGCTAGATGCTCTAAATCATCCATGTCATTTTTCAGAGCGGATTGCGGAGATTACTCTGCTTCTGCCGCCAGTCAGATTATCTCTGTGATACTTAAAATCTTTCCATGTACCTTTTAATAACAATATAATGATTACGGACACTTGTGATCACCCGTTCACCCGCAGTCTAACCCCATACACCCGATAATACACCGGGTTATAGTGCGGGTGAAATACTTCCCGACACAGTTCAGACTTCACACTGTGTAAAATTCAAACTTCCCGCTGTTCTTGATGAGTGCAGGAGAATGTAATGTAGTCCAGGGGCTGAGGTGCAGATCGCAGCAGGTCATTCTGCAGAGACCCGCTGCGATCCGCATTTATTATCTTAAAAAGCCGGCGGCACATGCGGCTCCACTGCGCTGCCCGCGGCTCTTGTATACACTGTCATTATTCATAATCCCCGCCGCCGGGATACAGGAGCTCTGATTGGCCAATAGCTATCCACCAATCAGAGCTTCCCTCTCCCGGCAGGGATTATGAATTATAAGAACTGTATATAGGAGCTGGCGGGCAGCGCAGTGTAGCCGCATGTACCGACAGCTTGTATAGTTAATAAATGCGGATCACAGCAGGTCTCTGGAGAATGATCTGCTGCGATCTGCCCCTCTGCCCTTGGACTACTACTCCTATCATGAGTCTGTCCCATGATGGGAGTAGTTGTAGTACCACAGCGCTGAGGGATGGCACTTGCACATCCCCCGGCTGCGGGACTTTATAGGGCTACTACTCCCATCATGGACAGACTCTGCCCATGATGGGAGTTGTAGTACAGGGGCTGAGGTGCAGATCGCACCGGGTCATTCTGCAGAGTAAGTAAGTTAGGAAGCCGGGCGGTACATGCGTCTACATCACGCTGCCCGCGGCTTCTATATACACTGACATAATTCATAATCCCCGCCGGGAGAGGGGAGCTCTGATTGGTCAACAGGTATTCTCCAGTCAGCGCTCCCGTGTTCCAGCTGCGGTGATTATGAATTATGACAGTGTATATAGAAGCTGCAATGTAGACGCATGTACCGCTTAATAAATGCTGATCGCAGCAGATCATTCTCTGAAGATCCACTTCGATCTGCATTTATTAACTATACAAAGCAGCGGTACATGCGTCTACATTGCGGCTTCTATGTACACTCTCATAATTCATAATCGCCGCCGCCGGGAGAGGGGAGGTCTGATTGGTCATTAGCTGTTCTCCAATCAGAGCTCCCGTGTTCTGGCGGTGGCGATTATGAATTATGACAGCTGTTTATAGAAGCCGCAATGTAGACGCATGTACCACCACTTTGTATAGTTAATAAATGCAGATCGCAGCGGATCTCCAGAGAATGATCTGCTGCGATCCGCAAGTAGGTTAACAAGCCGGGTGGTACATGTGTGTACATCACGCTGCCCGCGGCTTCTATATACACTATAATTATATAGATTATATATAATTATATAATTCATAATCCCTGCTGCCGGAAGACGGGAGCTCTGATTGGAGAATAGCTATTGACCAATCAGAGCTCCCCTTTCCCGATGGGGATTATGAATTATGTCAGTGTATATAGAAGCCGCGGGAAGCGTTCTGTAGACGCATGTACCGCCCGGCTTCCTAACTTAAATGCGGATCGCAGTGGGTCTCTGCAGAATGACCCTGGGTGATCTGCACCTCAGCCCCTGGACTACAACTCCCATCATGGGCAGAGTATATCCATAATGGGAGTAGTAGTCCCAAAAGGCCCGGGGGATGTGCAAGTGCCATCCCTCAGCAGCACTGTGGTACTACAACTACTCCCATCATGGGACAGACTCTGTCCCATGATAGGAGTAGTAGTCCAAGGACAGAGGGACAGATCTCTGTTCACATTATGTGTTTTGCATAATGGGAACAGAGCAGTGTGTTCCCAAACAGGGAGACTCAAGCTGTTGTTTAACTACTGCCATCCCCATGATGGGAGTTGTAGTTTAGCAACAACTGGAGGCTCCCTGTTTAGGAACACGCCACATTATGTGCGCTCTTCCCAGGGGAGAGCGCAAAAAATGTACTAACCCATATTTCTTGTAGAAGTCAATGGCCCTCATTTACTTAGAAAATCGGGTTGTAAGTCTATCTTGCTTTCTTACCCGACTGCTTTTTTCCCCTGGTATTTATTATTATGTCGCATCCTGTTTGTCGCACATGGGTTTTGTTAGTTTTGGTTTCCAACTCCTCTGAGTTGTCGGGAAAAAATCCACAACAATTCAACAAATTCGGGTTGGAAACCTTTATAAATACATGGGAAAGCTCAGAAATGTCGGGTTACGCCCCTTTTTCGGGTTTGGGAGAATCCACATCGGGTCTGTCGGGAAAAAATGTTGCATCGTGTCGCAGACTGGCGCACAATGTCTGCAACATGTCGCAGACAAAGATGCGTCAAAAAAACCAGACAAAAGAAGTCGGGTTTAGAATAGTAAATGAGGGCCAATGTATAGATCAGCTCACCCCAAATCCACAGAACTGAGCACGGAAGGGAGTGGACCATCCACAATTAGCAATGCAGAAAGAAAGAAGGATTCCAGCTCGTTCTTAGATCTAATAGCCATCTTTATTCACACATAGTTATTCAGATCACAGGTACAAGACAGGATGTGATGCATTTCGGCCAGGTGCTGGTCTTAGTAGGTACTAAGGCCAGCACCTGGCTGGAACGCGTCACATCCTGTCTTGTACCTGTGATCTGAGTAACTACGTGTGAATAAATACGGCTATTAGATCTAAGAACGTGCTGGAATCCTTCTTTCTGCATTAACCCATATTTCTTGTTTTTCTTTTCTTCTCATTTCAGATACGTGAATGTGGAGGACTACATCAGATTCGGTGGACTGCGACGATGACCAGCGTTTTTTTTTATTTCAATAAAATGGTTAACGAGGGCTGTGGGGGAGTGATTTTTTTTTTTATAATTTTTTTTTATTAATGTGTCGTGTTTTTTATAATTGAATTTTCAGGCTTATTAGTGGAAGCCATCTTATAGATGGAATCCATTACTAAGCCAGGGCTTAGTGTTAGCCCCAAAATCAGCTTGCGCTAACCCCCAATTATTACCCGAGTACCCACCGCCACAGGGGTGTCGGGAAGAGCCGGTACCAACAGGCCCAGAGCATCAAAAATGGTGCTCCTGGGCCTAGGCGGTAACAGGCTGGCATTATTTAGGCTGGGGATGGCCAGTAACAATGCTCCTTACCCACCCTGGTAATGTCAGGCTGTTGCTGCTTGGTTGGTAGCTGGCTGATACTGCACATAGGGGGAACCCTATGCGTTTTTTTTTAATAAATAAATAAAAAAGTGTGTTGTTCCCTAATTTTTTCAGTATCAGCCAGATACCAACCAAGCAGCAACAGCCTGATGTTACCAGAGTGGGCGAGGACCATTGTTTTTGGCCCTCCCCAGCCTAAATAACTCCAGCCTGTTACCACCTAGGCCCAGAAGGGCCATTTTTGATGCTCCGGGCCTATTGGTACCAGCTCTTCCCGGCACCCCTGTGGTGGTGGGTACCGGATTAATAATTGGAGGTTAGTGCTAGCTGTTTTGGTGCTAACGCTAAGCCCTGGCATAGTAAATTTTTTGTTTCCACACACCAGCAAAAATGCAATTAAAAAACGCAAGAAATACTGACAAAATACAGGAAAAAGCTGTGACAGTTTTTCTGGGGTTTTTTGTTGATGGACAAAAAACCTCTATGGAATCCTGTCTCAAAGCAATAAAACAAAATCCATAAGTCCAATTTTCCTGTGAGGTAGAGAAGTAGTGTACAGTAGAGTGAGGGGGGGGGGGTGTTTCTATATTTGCACAAGATTTATCAAAGGAGTGCACAGCCTTAGTAAATTCTGAGTAAGAGTGTACAATAGACAAGCAGTGTAAAGGGGTAGAACTGTGTCTACAATAGACAAATAATGATACATGTCCCCCATTGTGTACATACATGACATCCTTATAAATTTACTGTATTTGCTTCAACCAATTAGTATCTCATATGTGTACTTTGTGGTGCAACCTGCAGACCTGTAGACTCATACAGAGTATTCCGGTCTTCAGTGAGGCGGGCACACTGATATGTTGCAGGGACAGCTCTGTACTGTTGCTGTGGATGTCGCACACCTACTCTAGGATAGGCAACTTACTGCTGGTGCACACACAGCCAGTGATCCTCTGAACATGACCGTGACTCCAGCTCCTGCTGGGTGACCGTGAGGCAGAAGCTCGGATGACGCTCCTGCTCCACATCCGGCAGTTGCTGGTTTTCTGATATCTTCTCCTGTTGCTGTCTATATAGGGAGATGTCATTAATGCGCACTATGAATACAGACAGATGTGGCTTCGGTGTTGCCACCAGATGAGGGATGGATCCAGAATCCCCCAAATTCATCCCCCAGATTGCTCTGTCTTCTCAGAGTCCTCTCCTACAGACCCATGTCCACTGATTCCTCTCCTCCAGACCCCTTTTCCTCAGACCTCTGTCCATAGACCTCTGTCCACAAACCCCTGTCCACAGACCAGTGGCGGATCCAGGGGGGGGGCAACGGTGCAATTGCCCCCCCCCCCCGAGATTGCTGCCCCCCGCTACCTAGCATGGTGGAGCCGAAGCTGTAAGCCCCGGCTCCACCATTCACTAACCCAGTGTTTTTCAACCACTGTGCCACGGCACACTAGTATGCCGTGACATAGTGTAAGGTGTGCCGTGGGAAAAACACCCGCCGGGTTTTTTGCCGCGGGACATCTCTGTGTCCCGAAAGTTGCTTTCGGGACACAGGGAGGCCTCTAAGTTTTCTTTTAAAAACGCGGGGACCGCCGGGAGGTAGCGCACGCAGGGACGTCACTGACGTCCCATGCGTGCGCCCATAGCAACAATCGCAGAAGACCCGAGCAGCGAGGAGGACGCGCGCTGTCAACTTGGTAAGTGTTACCAGCGGCGCGTCTCCTTCGGTGTTCCGAGCACCGCTCCTCCGGTCCCGGGACCTACTTCTATAGCCGGACCGGAGGAGCGGTGCTCGGAACACCGAAGTGGGGCAGTACACAGGCACACAGCCTTCAGTAATACACTGTATGGCTGTAGGCTGTATGTCTGTGGGGGAACTGCACCTAATGTGGGGGGGACTATACTGGGCCTAATGTGGGGGGGACTATACTGGGCCTAATGTGGGGGGGACTATACTGGGCCTAATGTGGGGGGACTATACTGGGCCTAATGTGGTGGGACTATACTGGGCCTAATGTGCGGGGACTATACTGGGCCTAATGTGGGGGGACTATACTGGGCCTAATGTGGGGGGGCTATGCGGGGCGTAATGTGGGGGGACTATGCGGGGCCTAATGTGGGGGGACTATGCGGGGCCTAATGTGGGGGGACTATGCGGGGCCTAATGTGGGGGGACTATGCGGGGCCTAATGTGGGGGGACTATGCTGCCAACCTAATGTGGGGAGACTATACTGCCAACCTAATGTGGGGGGACTATACTGCCAACCTAATGTGGGGAGACTATACTGCCAACCTAATGTGGGGGGACTATACTGCCAACCTAATGTGGGGAGACTATACTGCCAACCTAATGTGGGGGGACTATACTGCCAACCTAATGTGGGGGGACTATACTGCCAACCTAATGTGGGGGAACTATACTGGACCTGATGTGGGGGAACTGCAAACTAATGTGGGGGAAAATAAGATATATGCAAGATAAGATATATGCAGTGTGCATAGGAATTTGTTCATATATATATATATATATATATATATATATTTTTTTTTTTTTTTTTTTTAACTATAGTCCGGTCCTCCAAGGAGACAAGTGCAGTAAGTACTGAGTGACAGTGAGACAAATAAATAGATATAGTGCAGTGCGTTTTTTCCCTTTTTTTTTTTGCTCGTCAACCTCGGTAGCGGTGCCCCGCGAAAAAAAAAATTTCCGAGGTGTGCCTCGACCCGAAAAAGGTTGGGAAACACTGCACTAACCTTACACACACGCTGTGAGTACACAGCGTGTGAGCTGCGGGGACAAGATCCACTAAAGGCCGGCGCGATGACGTCACATCATCGCGCCGGCGCCTGGAGGACCCGTCCCCGCGGCCTGCATACTGTAAGTAAGGGTATGCTCAGGATCCAGGGGATTATGGAAACAGGATAAGCGCCACTGTTAGGAGGAGGGGGGTCAGAGAAAAGGGAATATTTAATGAGGGTCTGCAGGGCAAAGCACAGGGGGCATTATATGTGAAGAGCACATGACAGGGGGGGCCCCTGTCCTGTGCCCTTCACATATAATGCCCCCTGTGCTGTGCCCCTCACATAATGCCCCCTGTGCTTTGCCACACATATAAATTATATGTGTGGGGCACACAGCACAGGGGCATTATATGTGTGGGGCACAACACAGGGGGGCATTATATGATATAATGCCCCCTGTTATGTGCACCACACTTATAATGCCCCCTGTGCTGTGCCCCTCACATATATTGCCCCCTGTGCTGTTCCCCTCACATATATTGCCCCCCCGTGCTGTGCCCCTCACATATAATGCCCCCTGAGGGGACAGGACATGGGGCATTATATGTGAGGGGCGCATGATGGGGGCATTATATGTGCGGGACGCATTATGGGGGCTTTATATATGAGGGGCACATGATGGATGCATTATATGTGAGGGGCAAAGAATGGGGGCATTATATGTGAAGGGCACAGCACAGGGGGCAATAAATGAGTGGGGCACATGACAGGAGCATTGTATGTGAGGGGCACAGCACAGAGGGCATTATTATGTGGGGGGAACAGGACGGGTCACATTATATGTAGGGACACAAGATGGGGCATTATTACTATATGTGAAGGCACAGAGTGTTTTGCCTTTCAGAAGTATAGTGTATATTATGAGGAATTTCTGGGGTGGTAGGTTTTTTAGGGGCCACAATACATTATGGTATTTTACTTAGAGGGTAGTTACAGCACAGCAAGTTATATTCAGAGAATGCACTGTGTGGTAGTATTAGATTTAGAGGGCACAGTTTGTGTTAGTATTATATTCAGTGGGTACAGTGTGTGATAGTATTATATTTAGAGGGTGCAGTGTGTGATAGTATTATATTCAGAGGGTGCAGTGTTTGGTAGTATTAAATTTAGAGGGCACAGTGTGTGGTAGTATTATATTCAGAGAGTGCAGTGTGTGGTAGTATTATATTCAGAGGGTACAGTGTATGGCGGTATTATATTCAGAGGGTACAGTGTGTTGTATATTCAGGGGGTACAGTATGTCAGAATTATATTCAGAGGGTGTGTGCCAGTATTATATTCAAAGAATACAGTGTTTGGCAGTATTATAATAATTATTGTTTTCAAATAGAGGATCAGAATGCGTTGACATACTGAGGAGACGTCTGGGCATCAAGTTCTGCAGAGAGAAGATTTAGCTGGAACAAATCCTGGCGGTATGTACCAGCTGAATTAGATAAGGAAAGACTATAGAGAAGACGTCACCTGTAATCACTGATATCATTGTGTATTCTCCTCACTATAGAGAAGACGTCACCCATAGTCACTGATATCATTGTGTATTCTCCTCACTATAGAGAAGACGTCACCTGTAATCACTGATCTCTATAGTGAGGAGAATACACAATGATATCAGTGATTACAGGTGATGTCTTCTCTATAGTGAGGAGAATACACAATGATAAGACGTCACCTGTAGTCACTGATATCACTGTGTATTCTCCTCACTATAGAGCTTTAGCACTTTCCCATTCTGTAGCAATTGGTATATTTGATTATTATTCTGACATATGAGCACGGCCTAAGAGTCTTAAACAAGGTTAGGACTGTATGATACATTTAATAATATTGTAAGTTCCGTAATCTTATTTTCTGTCAGCCAACACAAAATACTCTAATAGTGCCCCTCCCGAGACTCGACTCTGGATCTGCCCCTGCCACAGACCCCTCTCCTCTGGGCTCCTCTGTTTCCCATTGACACTAGAGTTAAATCACAGGCCAAAGGGGAGTTGTGACACTGGCGCCAGCTGCCACATCAATGTACACAACATGCACTAACAGGGGGAGGAGGGCACTAAAGAAACAGGCTGCCTTGAGAACATATTGCCTCACTGCGCTGGCTCCTCCTCCCTTTGTAAGCTTATGCCACATGGCATGCTGAACTCCAGGAGCTGAATCCACTGCCTGCATTCCAACTTTTTAAGTTAGGACTGCAAGCACAGGATCCCATTCTGCAGCTCATAGACCACAAGCTTGAAATGCTTGTAGCCTATGTGACTACAGGGGTTAAATGGTTTTTGAGAGCTTCTTACCTGTACAGTATGTTGTATATGATGTATTAGAATAAAGATTTTGCACAATATTGACATGGCCATTTTAGAGTGTTTTTCTTTTTTCTTCTTCTTTATATACCATGTGTTATTAAACGCTTAGGCAGACCGCTGTGAGTAAGAAGTCTCAGAAAAGCTGGTCTTGGTAAGAAACAGGAGCAGATCCAGAATCTGGAAGAAACCTTACAGATGGTTTCTGCTAAATTGGCGCAAAAAGAAGAAGAACTACATCACCTTACAGAGGAGAAGAAAAAACGCTTGCAGACTTTAAGACAGAGCAGGAAGCGAAGATTCAGCTGGAAAAAGATATGGAGCACCACAAAAGTGAGTTTGCGGCTCTGCAGGATGAACTGTCCAGCTCCCAGGGTCTTGTGACCAGCAAGGAGAGTGAATTGAAGAGTCTGGCAAAGCAGATCTCATTCCAGGAAGAAGTGAGTGTTCTGCGTGGTGCATATCAGGCTCTACGGAGTGATCACAAGGCTAGGCTGGTAGCCATGGAAGAGCTGGAGAAGGAGAAAGTGATAATGGCTCATAAGGTGCAGAGCCTAGAGGCACAGAACGAAATGCACATTAAGTCATATTCACTCAGCTACCTTGGATTTGCTGGGAAGGCAGCTCTCTGAACAAGAGGCTCTGCTAAAAGACTATGAGCAGTTGAGAGAACAACTGCTGTCCCTGGAAGATACTGTCAAAAACTTGACAGAGTTACTGGACAGTGAGAAGATGAACTCGGCTAAGCTCAAAAGTGATCAGCTGAAATATTTAAAGCTGGAAGGAGATATGAAGGTCCTAAAAGAGAGCAGAGACCAAGCTGTAGCAGAACTGGCTGAAGAGAGGATAAATGTGTCTCAAAGGAAACTGAGGCCAAAACCACAGCCGTCCGTGTAGATGAAGAAAGGCTGTTTGTGAGGCAAAAGCTACTGGCAACAGGAATACTTTCTCTAAAAGTAGTTAGTCTGAACGCCATGAGAAGAAGCTATATGAGAAGTCCTCTGAAGTTGAGACTGAAGTGAAACCATATGTGAAGTCCTCTGAAGCTTAGACCGAGGTGAAATCATATGGGAGGTCCTCTGAAGCTGGGAAGATAAGGACATTGGTTAGTGAAAATGCTGAAACAGAAAAGTTCTCTGTGGCAGAAGCTAAACCTAACATAACTGTAGAAGTCCTGCAAACTGGTGATACAGGCTTGATTGGCCACCAGCAAAGTTTGGGCGATGGCCATACTGGTGACATAAGAAGACAAAGGACAGGAGCATCTGCCTTGTCCGCATCTATTGTCAAGAGCCCTGCACAGACCAAGGTGAACAACCTGACGTTGAAGAGGTGTAACCTGAGTGGAACCTTTGGCAGGGAATTTGTCCTTGAAGCTGGTGAGAGTGTGTATGAAGGAGGGAGGCGCCTTTAGAGTGGTGCAGGTGAACGCTGCTGAAGAAGGAAGCCAAGGACCTTAGAACCTGTTGGACAGAGTTGTCCAGGAGAAAGGAAAGGCAGTTGGACTCTGCCTTTCCAATGCAAGTGCTCCTTCCCACTGAGCAAAGGGGGGGATATGTGATACTGTGGCAAGGAAAGGGTGTATTTCACTGGCTCACCCTGGAGAAACCTCCACCTGTGGCCTAAGAAGCTCACCAGTTATTAGTCAGGGCATGCTGATCTGTTTATTTAGTGACTAGATGGTCTAGGATTTTGTTTTGTTCCTGCTTTATGTTTATTTTTCCTGCAACGTGTCTAATAAAGCTGAAAAGGTGCCAGACTTGCATTAAGAACTGTTGTTTGCCGGTTGGTTTATTGAGAGGAAACGTGTCCTGTGGCGGTGTCCAGGACGATCCCAGAGCTATCCCCAGGGAGGAATACTTACAATGGATAATACCGCCATACTGTACTGAATAAAACCACTATACACAGACCAGTATACTATAAAGGATCTGTATACAATATAAGTGATTATAGAAAGGACCAAATGGTGGTAGATAACAGCTGTACACCATATAAGTTATTACTGTTACATTTTGGGACTCACAATTATGTCTTTTCTGATCACCAGCGTCTTTTTTCCTTTTCTTCTCCGTCCGGATAAGACCGCCATGTGGATCTCTTAACATCTGCAGGACAAACAGGTCAGACTCAGCATTCTTCCAATACCCTCCCCTCCTCTATACAATCTTTCCATTTATAGGCCCACAAACTGTAATAATGCCCTCCTTGGTGTCCTGCACAGTAAAAGGGCAGGTAGGTAGCCAGGTAAATAGGTAACTAGGTAGGTAGATCAGGAAGCCAGATATGTAGGTAGGTGACAAGCCAGGTAGGTAGAGGGTTAGCTAGGTAGTTAGGCAGCCATGTATGAAGGCCAGGTATGTACATGGTTAGGTAGCTGGGTATGTTGGTAGTTAGATAGCCTGGTATGTAGGTAAGTAGTTAGGCATCCAGGTATAAAGTTAGGTAGCCCCCCCTTCCCCATAGGTATATGCAGCAGAGTTAACCCCCCCCTTCCCTGCAGGAATAGGCAACAGAGTTAACTCCCCCTTCCCTGTAGGTGTAGGCAGCAGAGTTAACCCCCCTGCCCCAAAAGTATAGGCAGCAGAGTAAGCCCCCCACCCTCCCCATAGGTATAGGCAGCAGACATAACCCCCCTTCCCCATAGGTATAGGAAGAGAGGTAACCCCCTTTCTCCTTAGGTATAGGCAACAGAGCCCCCCCCCTTTCCCCATAGGTATAGGTAGAGTTAACCCCCATTCCCCATAGGTATAGGCAGAGTTAAACCGCCTTTTCCCCATAGGTATAGGCTGGGTTACCCCCCCCCCCCTGTTCCCCATAGGTACAGGCACAGTTACCCCCTTCCTTTCCCCATTGGTATAGTGGTATAGAGAAGATTTGTATTAATGTGCATAAAGAAGCCAAGGAAAGATGGAAAAATCTCCAAAAGACATCAAATTACAGATTAGACATTCTTATAATATGTCAACAAAAGTTAGATTTTATTTCCATCATTTACACTTTCACAAAGCTGGAGAAGGCTATAAGAAGATAGCAAAACATTTTCAGATGTCAATATCCTCTGTTCGGAATATAATTAAGAAATGTCAGTCAACAGGAACAGTGGAAGTTAAAGCAAGATCTGGAAGACCAAGAAAAATATCAGACAGAACAGCTCTCAGGATTGTGAGAAAAACTATTCAAAACCCACGTTTGACTGCACAATCCCTCCAGATAGATCTGTCAGACACTGGAGTTGTGGTACACTATTCCACTCTAAAGAGATACTTGTACAAATACGGTCTTCATAGAAGAGTCATCAGAAGAAAACCTATTCTATGTCCTCACCACAAAAATCTGTGTTTGAACTTTGCAAATGAACATATAGACAAGCCTGATGCATTTTGGAAACAAGTTCTGTGGACCGATGAGGTTAAAATTGAACTGTTTGGCCGGAATGAGCAAAGGTACGTTTGGAGAAGAAGGGGAACAGAATTTAATGAAAAGGACCTCTGTCCAACTGTTAAGCATGGGGGTGGATCAATAATGCTTTGGGGTTGTATTGCAGCCAGTGGTACAGGGAACATCTCACGAGTAGGAAGGAAAAATGGATTGAGCAATAACATTTCAGCAAATTTTGGATGCTAACTTGATGCCATCTGTGAAAAAGCTGAAGTTAAAGAGAGGATGGCTTCTACAAATGGATAATGATCCTAAACACACCTCGAAATCCACGGGAGATTACATCAAGAGGCGTAACTGAAGGTTTTGCCATGGCCTTCACAATCTTCTGACCGAAACATAATTGAAAATCTATGGATATACCTTAAAAGAGCCGTGCGTGACAGACAGCCCATAAATCTCAAAGAACTGGAAGACTTTTGAAAGGAAGAATGGGCAAAGATACCTCAAACAAGAATTGAAAGACTCTTGGCTGGCTACAAAAAGCGTTTACAAGCTGTGATACTTGCCAAAGGGGGCAGTACAATATATTAACTCTGCAGGGTGCCCAAACTTTTGCAGATGCTATTTTTTTTGTTGTCTATTATTTTGAAAGTGTAAATGATGGAAATAAAACCTAACTTTTGTTGACATATTATAAGAATGTCTAATCTGTAATTTGATGCCTTTTGGAGATTTTTCCATCTTTCCTTGGCTTCTTTATGCACAATAATACAATTTTTTTACCTGGGGTGCCCAAACTTTTGATCCCCACTGTATAGGCAAAGTTACCCCCCCCCCTTCCCCTTAGGTACAGGCAATTATCCCCTCCCCCTTTCCCCATAAGTATAGGCGGAGTTACCCCCCCTCTTCCCCATAGGTATAGGCAGAGTTACCCCCCCCTTCCCCTTAGGTACAGGCAGTTACCCCCTCCCCCTTTCCCCATAAGTATAGGCAGAGTTATCCCCCTCTTCCCCATAGGTATAGGCAGAGTTAAAGAAAAAAATTATGCTCACCTGATGTCTCATGCAGCGATTTCCTCAGCAGCAGGGGCCCGCGTCCTCTCCCCTCCACAGTACAGGCGCAGACGAGTGACGTCATCAGCGCTTATACTGCGTGCTGCATGGGGGCGGAGGTCACATCTCCTCCATGTAAGCTGCAGATGCGGCGTAGGGACGCCTTCTCCTGTATGTGCGTGTATCGCACATACCGAAGAAGGCAACAATGTTTGCTGGGACGAGTGTCCTGGATCCTCAGTGGCGGCGGCGGAGGGCGCTTAACCTGGCCGGGCCCTCGGACGACGTCCGATCGGGCTGGCCGGTCAGTCCGCCCCTGGTTACTGTCATTTAAAAAAAAAAATATTTGACATATTAAAAGCTGTGTTTGGTCTCAGTCTGTGTGCCAACTCGCAGCATGCACAGCCAAAGGGCATGCTGGGAGTTGTAGTTTTGCAACAGCTGGAGTTCCAACTACAACTCCCAGCATGCCCCTTGGTAGTCTGTGCATACTGGGGATTGTAGTTATGCAACAGCTGGAGATTTTTTCTGTGAAAAGTGTGCATCCAGCTGTTGCATAACTACAACTCCCAGCAGGCACAGACTGCCAAAGGGCATGCTGGGAGTTGCAGTTTTGCAACAACTGGAGTTCCAACTACAACTCCCAGCATGCCCTTTGGTAGTCTGTGCATACTCGGGATTGTAGTTATGTAACAGCTGGAGATTTTTTCTATGAAAAAGTGTGCATCCATCTGTTGCAAAACTACAACTCCCAGCATGCCCTTCGACTGTCAATGCATGCTGATTGTTGCAGTTTTACAACAGCTGGAGAAACATTGGTTGTGAAACCAAGTTTGTTACCTAATTCAGTATTTGGCAACCAGTGTGCCTCCAGCTGTTGCAAAACTACAACTCTCAGCATGCACTGAGAGACTGTACGTGCTGGGAGTTCTAGTTTTGCAACAGCTGGAGGCACACTGGTTGCAAAACACTGAGTTAAGTAACAAACTCTGTGTTTCGCAACCAATGTGCCTCCAGCTATTGCATAACTACAAATCCCAGCATGTATGGTCTGTCAGTGCATGCTGAGAGTTATAGTTTTGCAACAGCTGGAGGTTTGCCCCCCCCCCATGTGAATGTACAGGGTACATTCACACGGGCGGATTTACAGCGAGTTCTGCTGCAAGTTTGAGATGCGGCAAATTTTCCGCCGCAGCTCAAACTCCCAGCGAGAAACTCATTGTAAACCTCTGCCCATGTGAATGTACCCTAAAAACACTACACTACAGTAACACATAATAAAGGTGAAAACACTAGATATACACATACCCCTACAAAGCCCCCCCCCATTTAAAAGAAAAAAAATTTATTGTACAGCAGTGTTTCCAAAACTGAGCCTCCAGCTGTTGAAAAACAACAACTCACAGTATTGCCGGACAGCCACTGACTGTCAAGGCATGCTGGGAGTTTTGCAACAGCTGAAGGCACCCTGTTTGGGAAACACTGCTGTGAGTTATTTTTGTGGCGGATTTTGTGGCAATTGCTTTACAAATTTTGGGGGACTTTTTCTCCTTTTACTCTTATGAAAAGGTAAAGTTGGGGTCTACACCAGCATGTTAGTGTTAAAAATATATATTTTTACACTAACATGCTGGTGTTGCCCCATACTTTTAATTTTCACAAGCAGTAAAAGGAAAAAAAGACCCCCAAAATTTGTAATACAATTTCTCCTGAGTACAGAACTACCCCATATGAGGGCGTAAAGTGCTCTACGGGCGCACAACATGGCTCAGAAGTGAGAGCGTGCGGTCTAAATTTTGAGGTCCAAATTGGAGATTTGCACAGGGGTGGCTGATTTTACAGCCGTTCTGACATAAACGCAAAACAATAAATACCCAGATGTGACACCATTTTGGAAACTACACCCCTCACGCATTGTAATAAGGGGTGCAGTGAGCATTTACACCCCACAGGTGTCTGACAAAGTTTTGGAACAGTGGTCCGCGAAAATGAAAAATTGAATTTTTCATTTGCACAGCCCACTGTTCCAAAGATCCGTCAAACGCCAGTCGGGTGTAAATGTTCACTGCACCACTTATTAAATTATGTGAGGGGTGTAGTTTCCAAAATAGGGTCACATATGGGGGAGTCCACTGTTCTGACACCTCGGGGGGCTTTGTAAACACACATGGCCTCCAACTTCTATTCCAATCAAATTCTCTCACCAAAAGCTCAATAGCGCTCCTTCTCTTATGAGCATTGTAGTTCTCCCACAGAGGGGAGTAGTTTCCAAAATAGTATGCCATGTGTTTTTTTTTTTTTTTGCTGTTCTCACACCATAGGCGCTTCCTAAATGAAACATGCCCCCCAAAAACCATTTCAGCAAAATTTGCTTTTCAAAAGCCAAGTGTGACTTCTTCTCTTCTGAGCATTATAGTGCGCCCTCAGTGCACTTGATGTCCACACATACTCCATACTCAGAAGAGATGGGGTTACAAATTTTGGGGGGCATTTTCTCCTATAACCCCTTGTAAAATTTAAAAATTTGGGGGAAAACCAGCTTTTTTGTGAAAAAAAAATTCATTTACACATCCAACTTTAATTAAAAGTCGTCAACACCTGTGGAGTGTTAAGGCTCAGCGGACCCCTTGTTACGTTCCTTGAGGGGTTTAGTTTCCAAAATGGTATGCCATGTTGTTTTTTTTTGCTGTTCTGGCACCATAGGGGCTTCCTAAATGGAACATGACCCCCAAAAATACATTTCAGAAAAACTCACTCTCCAAAATCCCATTGTCGCTCCTTCCCTTGTGAGGCCTCTAGTGCACCCACAGAGCACTTGACATACACATATTAGGCATTTCCTTACTCGAGAGAAATTGGGTTACAAATTTTGGGGGCTTTTTTCTCAAAAACTGGGTCTACAAGAACATGCGAGTGTAAAAAATGAAGATTTTGAATTTTCTCCTTTACCTTGCTGCTATTCCTGTGAAACACCTAAAGGGTTAACACACTTTCTGAATGTCATTTTGAATACTTGAGGGGATGCAGCCTTTATAATGGGGTCATTTATGGAGTATTTCTAATATGAAGACCCCTCAAATCCACTTCAAAACTGAACTGGTCCTGGAAAAATTCAGATTTTGAAAATTTTGGGAAAAATTGGAAAATTGCTGCTTAACTTTGAAGCCCTCTGATGTCTTCCAAAAGTAAAAACATGTCAACTTTATGATGCAAATATAAAGTAGACATATTGTATATGTGAATCAATATATAATTTATCTGGAATATCCATTTTCCTTACAAGCAGAGAGTTTCAAATTTAGAAAAATGCTAAATTTAATTGCCAGAAATTTAAAAGATTTGTAAATTACTTTTTAAAAATCTTTACCCTTCCAGTACTTATGAGTTGTTGTATGCTCCAGAGGAAGTTGTATTTCTTTCTGGAGTTCTGGACTTTGACCACAGTGCTCTCTGCTCACACCTCTGTCCATGTCCATGCAAATCCCCATAGCAAACCTCTCCTGCTCTGGACAGTTCCTGATACGGACAGAGGTGTCAGCAGAGAGCACTGGGGTCAGACTGAAAAGAACTCCAGAAAGAAATACAACTTCCTCTCTAGTATACAGCAGCTTATAAGTAGTGGAAGGATTAATATTTTTATAAAGAAGTAATTTACATATCTGAAAGATTCAATAAAGAAAAACGTAGGTGCACTCACCACTCAGCGGAGACTACTGCATGCCGGGGTCCGGTACACGGGGAGCTGGATCTCAGCGAAGGCGCAGGAAGAGTGGCGCTCGGAGGCTACGCTGGCAGTTTCGCATGTGCTGAGCGGTGAGTGCACCTACGTTTTTCTTTATTGAATCTTTCCGATACTTGATGCTTGTATGTTTGCATCCCGCAGGAGATATGAAAATAGGTACCGGGGTTTAACCGCAATCCAGTCCAGTTGATATATGCCCTCAGAGTGCTCTCCCCTTTCTTGTCTTCACATATTTAATTTACATATCTGTTTAACTTTCTGGCACCAGTTGATTTGAATTTTTTTTTCCACCGGAGTACCCCTTTAAGGGCAGGGTCACATGTAGCTGCGCAGGGAGAAAGATGCTGCATATTCTCCTACCAGCCAACACACAGAGCTAGTAAGGCTTAGAGCGGGGCCAGTGCATCAAAGCCATGTTGGCACGCTGGGCCCGCCTCCCAAATTAACTGCACACACAGCGTTGCCACCGGGTATCCCTGGGCATATGCTCATAGGAGAATACGCAGGGTATTTCCCGCTGTGCTTCAGACTTTGCAGACTGTGTATATGCTATGTATGACCCTACCCTAAGGGTCCACATGGCAGTTTTTTTTTTGCTGAAAACTGCCACTGCAGTTTTTGAGCCAAAGCCAAGAGCACATTCAAAAGAAATGGGAAATATAAACTACCCACTCATACTTTTCCTTCCTGCTAGATCCATTTCTGGATTTTGCTTCAAAACTGCAGTGGTAGTTTAAAAAAAAAAATGCTAAGTGGAAATCCAGACAAAGAACCTACAGCTCTGCTTTAAATACACACAATTGTAATAATTTTTTAAGATGATATTTTTTTAACCTCTTAAGGAACAGGCCATTTTACAACTTAGGACCAGAGCGTTTTTTGAACATCTGACCACTGTCACTTTAAGCATTAATAACTCTGGGATGCTTTTACCTATCATTCTGATTCCGAGATTGTTTTTTCTTGACATATTCTACTTTATGTTATTGGTAAAGTTTTGTCGATACTTGCATCGTTTCTTAGTGAAAAATGTCAAAATTTTATGAAAAAATTGAAAATTTAGCATTTTTCTAACTTTGAAGCTCTCTGCTTGTAAGGAAAATGGATATTCCAATTAATTTTTTTTTATTTACATATACAATATGTCCACTTTATGTTTGCATCATAAAATTGACAAGTGTTTACTTTTGGAAGACACCAGAGGGCTTCAAAGTTCAGCAGCAATTTTCCAATTTTTCACAAAATTTCCAAAATAACAATTTTTCAGGGACGAGTTCAGGTTTGAAGTGGATGTGAAGGGTCTTCATCTTAGAAATACCTCACAAAAGACCCCATTATAAAAACTGCACCCCCCAAAGTATTCAAAATGACATTCAGTCAGCATTTTAACCATTTAGGTGTTTCACAGGAATAGCAGCAAAGTGAAGGAGAAAATTCACTATCCTAATTTTTTACACTTGCATGTTCTTGTAGACCCAATTTTTGAATTTTTACAAGGGGTAAAAGGATAAAATGTATAGTTATATTTATAGCCCAATTTCTCTCGAGTAAGCACATACCTCATATGTCTATGTAAATTGTTCGGCGGGCGCAGTAGAGGGCTCAGAAGCGAAGGAGCAACAAGGGGATTTTGGAGAGTATGTTTTTCTGAAATGGTTTTTGGGGGGCATGTTGCATTTAGGAAGCCCCTATGGTGCCAGAACAGGAAAAAAAAACACCTTGAGGAACGTAACAAGGAATAAAGTCAGCCTTAATACCCGAAAGGTGTTTCACGACTTTTAAAAAAAATTCACTAAAATGTCAAATGTGTTTCCCCCCAAATTTCACATTTATGCAAGGGTTAATAGCACAAAATACCCGCCAAAATTTGTAACCCCATCTCTTCTGAGTATGGAGGTACCCCATAAGTTGACCTGAAGTGCACTACGGGCAAACTACAATGCTTAGAAGAGAAGGAGTCATATTTGGTTTTTTGAGAGCAAATTTTGCTCGGGGGGCATGTCGCATTTAGGAAGCCCCTATGGTGCCAGGACAGCAAAAAATACCCACATGGCATACCATTTTGGAAACTAGACCCCTTGAGGAACGTGACAAGGGGTACAGTGAGCATTTACCCACCCCCCACTGGTGTCTGTCAGATCTTTGGAACAGTGGGCTGTACAAAATTTTTAATTTGCACAGCCCACTGTTCCAAAGATCTGTCAGACACCAGTGGGGTGTAAATTCTCACTGCACCCCTCATTACATTCCGTGAGGGGTGTAGTTTCCGAAATGGGGTCACATGTGTTTTTTTTTTTTTTTTTGCGGTTGTCAAAACCGCTGTAACAATCAGCCACCCATGTGCAAATCACCTCAAATGTACATGGCGCACTCTCCCTTCTGGGCCTTGTTGTGCGCCCCCAGAGCACTTTGCGCCCACATATGGGGTATCTCCGTAGTCGGGAGAAATTGCATTACAAATTTTGTGGGGTGTTTTTCCCTTTTACCTCTTGTCAAAATGAAAAGTATGGGGCAACACCAGCATGTTAGTGTAAAAAATATATTTTTTTACACTAACATGCTGGTGTACACCCAACTTCACCTTTTCATAAGGGGTGGAAGGAGAAAAAGCCCCCCAAAATTTGTTAGGCAATTTCTCCCGAGTACGGCGATACCCCATATGTGACCCTAAACTGTTGCCTTGAAATACGGCAGGGCTCCAAAGTGAGAGCGCCATCGCATTTGAGGCCTGAATTAGGGATTTGCATAGGGGTGGACATAGGGGTATTCTACGCCAGTGATTCCCAAAGAGGGTGCCTCCAGCTGTTGCAAAACTCTCAGCATGCCTGGACAGTCAACGGCTGTCCAGCAATACTGGGAATTGTTGTTTTGCAACAGCTGGAGGCTCCATTTTGAAAACAGTGGCATACCAGATGTTTTTCATTTTTATTGGGGAGGGGAGGGGGGCTGTGTAGGGGTATGTGTATATGTAGTGTTTTTTACTTTTTATTTTATTTTGTGTTAGTGTAGTGTAGTGTAGTGTTTTTAGGGTACAGTCACACGGGCGGGGGTTACATCGATTTTCCCGCTGCGAGTTTGAGCTGTCGTGCAAAATTAGCTGCATCGCAAACTTGCCGCTTGCAGCCTGATACTCACTGTAAGCCCCCTGCCCTGTGCATTCACAGGGGGGGGGGCTCCAGCAAAACTGCAACTCCCAGCATGCACAGTCTATCAGTGCATGCTGGTAGTTATAGTTTTGCAACAGCTGGAGGCACACGGGTTGGGAAACACTGAGTTAGGAAACAGACAATGTTTCCCAACCAGTGTCCCTCCAGTTGTTGCAAAACCACAACTCCCAAACATTCTCAGGCATGCTGGAAGTAGTAGTTCGGCAACATCTTTAGAGCCAGATGTTGCCGAACTACAACTCCCAGCATGCTTGGAGTTGTAGTTTTGCAACATCTGGAGGACTACAGTTTGCAGACCACTAATACAGTGGTTCCCAATCTGTGCCCTTCCAGATGTTGCAAAACTACAACTCCCAGTATGCCAAAACTGTCCAGGCATGCTGGGAGCTGTAGTTCTGCAACATCTGAAGGGCCAGATGTTACAGAACTACAACTCTCAGCATGCCTGGACAGTAAGGGCATGCTGAGGATGTGTAGTTTTGCAACATCTGGAAGGGCACAGTGGTCCCAAAACTGCGGACCTCCAGATGTTGCAAAACTGCAACTCCCAGCATGCCCAGACGCCAAGGGCTGTCTGGGCATGCTGGGAGTTGTAGTATACAGGGTCCCAATACAGCAATGCATGTCGCTTTACGGCGACGTGCATTGCTGTAAAGGGCCCGACCGCGGCTGTAGAGGAACTCACCTGTCGCCGCCGCCACCGTCTTCATCGCCGGGATCCGGGTCTTCAGGGACGAGGTAAGTACCAGGGCCGGTCCCCAGCACTCCCCCGTCCCCCACCGTGTCCTCCGGTCTTCCTCCCGTCCTCTCCGGACTTCCAGGGGCCGGGCAGGGCGGGAGGAAGTAACCGGCCCCCCCCTGCGATTGTTCGGTTAACTAACCGAAGAATCGCAGGGGATAGGAGGAGGTGGCAGGTTTGCATGGTCCTGGCTGTCTGTGACAGCCGGAATCATGCAAAATTATCGGGCGGTCGGGTCCCAGAGACCCGATCAGCCCGGTATCGCCGCAGATCGCAAGGGCGATTTCCCTTGCGATTTGCGGCGATGGCCGACATGGGGGGCCTACATGGCCCCCCTCGGCGTTTTCCCTGGATGCCTGCTGAAGCATTTCAGCAGGCATCCGGTTCCAATCTCTGCCCGGTGAGCGGCAGGGACCGGAAAACGCCATGACGTTGTGGAACGTCATTGGTCCTTAAAGCCCAGGGACCAACGTCATTGGTCTTTAAGAGGTTAAACAGAGGAGAAAATGTGCATGCTGTCTAAACCTTGCAGAATAAAGAGCCAGGAAAGAAAATAGGAAGCGTTAATAGGTCTAGAATACAAAAAAGGTGAGAAGAGGTGTAAGTAAAATAGACAATTTAGGAGTTTTATGGCGACTTTTTCTACATTTCTTTGTATGTGCAGCAGTTTGCTATTTTGCAAACTGCATTACATCAAACCCATATTGTTATTGTTGTTTTCTGCTCAGCCTATGTTTGCAATATAAACATAAAAGAAAACTTTTTTTTTTTAGAGTAAATTGATGTTGTGTCCCTGATTGAAGTAAATTATTTAAGTATCGCCACAATGTTACTTTATCCAGGTGGCTAGGCAATATTCCATTATTAAAGTTATCCCCATACAAGTAAAGAAATGGGACAATTCAAAATTACAACCCATTAAAGCACAGCAAGGTCACTTACGCTTGGGGAGTATGCAGGGAATTGGTTACTATGGTGACCTGGAATGCGGCTAAAAGGGATATGGCAGTAAAAATTGTGTTTAAAATGTGTAAACGGTACAAATACGGTAGTTCTACGAAATAGACGGCAGCAGCACATGATAATTCACAAAATTGAAAGACATTAAAAATTTAAGGCGTTTGATTTATCCTTAGCGTCATTCAACTGGAAGGTAATTGAAAGTGTCTCTGGATTTGTGTGAATTCATTATCCTACAATGATACCCAGCACTGAATAATAAATATCTATACTATATACATTTCCAATGCCAGAATTCTGGGTATGAATTACAAGGATATCTGGACACTTGGCAGGACTTAGAAATTGACTTGCTTCAAGCCATTTAAATGTCATGTTATTATAAGGTCTATATTTCTTCAGAAGATCACTGTGGTAATTCCTGCCTCCAATTTACCATATTAAAAAGCATTTGCACCTGAAAAAAATATAAAACGTTCCAAAAATGTCATCTTTAATGTTAATGAGTGTTACTATTTTAATTCACAGTTCCTGAGTTATTTTGCATTTACACAAAACAAACACATAACAACCATTAGTGTGGCCAATCCAGTTGCCAAAGCAGGCAGCTTACACAGTATGTAAACTAGGTAGATTTATACATTTATAAACTTGTATATATATATATATATATATATATATATATATATATATATATATATATATTATGAAAATAGGAAATAAAGCATAATTAATTAAAATACTAAATAAACATTAAAATGGATTGATAAACACCATCAGTGTGTATTAGTATAGGTGTTGTTTATGTGGTATTTTTTCTACTGTGTTTTTCTAAATACAAGTCACAAATTTTTCATCATGTGATTCAAGGATTTCTATTGAAGAATTGAAGGAAATGACATACACTCACATACATGTACACATTGTCACGCTCTGCTCTCCGGCCACAAGCTCAGGCCGTGAGTGCAGTGTCCCGGGGCCCCATCTGCCAGCGGGGCTGGGATTCACATCGCGGGACGCGCCCACATGCGAATCACAGCCCGTCACTCACCCCACTCCGCTGCCTCTGTGTCTCAACTCCATGCATTAGCGTCCCCGTCTCCTAGGGTGTGCGCGCACCGGAGCTCTGAAATTTAGAAGGCTATTGCGCCCATAATTAGTGTTTGCACCTGACACCACATTATAAGTCCCTGCACCTCCCACACTTCCCTGCCGGATCTCCAGTACCCCTAGCCTGAGATAAAGCGTTCCATATTGCCTGTTTGCCTTACGTTATTTGACTCCCACCTTTGCCGCCTGCCTTGACCTTCTGCTACATTTGACTACGCTACTGCCTTTTCCTCTGGTACCTCGTTGCTCAGCTACCTGTGTGGTTGAGCCATGTTGGGGGTAGCGACCTGGGTGTCGCCTGCCGCAGCAAGCCCATCCTGCTGTGAAGACCAGCGGCACCTTAGACTCCGCTCCCCAATACGATCCGTGCCATCAGCCACACAGTTTAGAGGATCCACATCCAGCTTCGTTACACACATGCATCTTTTTCTGGTGTTTTTTCAACTTATAGAGGTCTGGAAAAAAAGCCTAAATTCAGAGCATTCAGCAGTTTTCAAAAACTGCCACTAAGCTAAAAACGAACACCATGTAGGCATGGCATTTTATATTTCCTATGGACTCTCAGTTTTTTTTTTTTTCACCAAATGTATAAAGTTTTATTCAATTCCAACAACTTGGTTGATTTATTATTTTTTTTTTTTTGTCAATGAGTGTATGTTTGATACATAATATAGCTCTTTGGATGAGAGTCTTTAATATTTCCTAGGTTTTTCATAGGTATTTAAGAAAAGTTAGGGCACATGCGCATTGCTGATGCTCCCAGTGCCTATCTGTACGATATGAACCTATATATTACCATACAGTGCTACAATAAAGGCCTCTTTTCTTTTCTAGATCAAGACAATATTGTCTTGTGGGACAATATTCTCAAAAATACCACATTTGATGGAGCAGGTGTACATCTGTGGAAAAAATCTAAAACTCTGTGCAAAGGTTTCATTGTACCTTAGCTAAAATCTTGAGATCAGGTACCTTTTTTGCTTAAAGCCTTAGGCTTAAAGCCTAAAACAAATCTACATATTTACAAATCTGCTGGTAGTGTAATCCACTGCTGATTTTCCATAAGCAAGTCTGCAACAGATAAGGCCCTTGTGAAAACACCCTCACAAATATTTAGATAAAAACCCTCTGTATTAAAGCAAAAGTACTCATCCTTAATGAACCAATTTAAGTAAGATGAGGAAAAAACCTCTAGGTCAAGTTCAGGCAGCTTAAAAAAAAGCATCAGTATTTTGTTTACACTTGCATTTTAATTTAGCGTCTTTTTTTCTATACTTGGCAAATTGAAGCCAAAATTATGGCTGCTTATTCACACCAAACTAAAATATGAGTCTTTTTTACATTGTGTGAACCCAGCCTTACAAATACAGTAACCCCCCGACATGCGATGGCCCCGACATATCATAAAATCGACATACGACGGCCTCTCAGATGGCGATCTCAGCATCGACATACAATGCTTTTATATGTCGGGGCCATCGCATTAACTGCTATCCGACAGCGCAAAAAGCTTAAGCTGCTGTCGGATAGCAGTTTAAGCATCCCAAACAGGTACACTTACCTATCCCCGTTGCTCCGGGTCCACTTCGCGATCCTCCGGCATCTTCTGTATCTTCTCCAGGGTCCGGGCCTCGCTTTCCGGCGTCATTATTATGTCACTACGCACGCCGTGCCGGCGCAGCAACGTAATAACATCACATGAAAGCGAGGCCTGGACCCTGCAGAAGATGCGGAAGAAGCCGGAGGATCCCGAAGAAGACGTCGGAGCAGCGGGACAGCATCGGGAGCCCCTGGGACAGCATCGGGAGCGGTGAGGACGCGGTCCAGAGCGGTGGGGACAGGTGAGTATAACTTCCTATACTTTACATTGCACGGATCCCTCAACATACGATGGATTCGACAAACGATGGGTCGTTTGGAACGAATTACCATCGTATGTTGAGGGACCACTGTACTGATACAAAATATTGACCAAATTATTATCAAAAAGTGAGCTAAATTTAAAACTGTAAATTTCTTATGAGAGAAAATGCATATTTCTGTGTGTTATACCTTTTATGTATAGTTTTGGTGGGAGCTGAAATATATAATAGTGTATTTCCACAATATAATATGAAAAATAGATTTTTTTTTGTTGTGTAGTTTTGATCAAAACACATATTTTTAGGTTTCTTTATGTTTCCAACAGGTGAACAGAATAAATGAACTATTTTTGTCTGTTATTACTGCTTAACTTGGTTGGATTGTTATGGTTTTTTGTTCTTTTTCCTTGCGGTGTAGTAGATAACAACCCATAGACACGTTTACCTGCATTAATTTTTAATACATTTAATCTTCTGTATTTTGTTTCTCAGAGAAAAACAGACAGGAGATATATGGTGATGTGTATGCCTGCAAAGTTTTCCTTTTAATGAGAACAAGAAAAAAAAAACTTTTTTATGTTTCATATCCACTCTTTCAAACCAAAGGACTCAAAGAAAGAAAGATGTAGGCAAATCACTGTGTTAATGGTCTGTCTCAAATTCCTTCCTTTTCATTATTTAAGGAAAATCAATTTTGAAGCTGTTGAGCTTTAAATAAGTTCCATTAAAAAGATAATTTTCTTCAGGGCTTCAGCGATATTATACTATGTAAATAGAACCATATATTTGCTTATATAAGTAATCCTTTCATAGAAACGCTTTTATATATCAATCAATCTTTTTATCACTGCACGCAGTGAAATTATTCTCTGCCACCATATGAAGATAAGTCTAGAAATCCCTTGCTGTTACTTCGTATCTAGAGTCATTTTAATCAACTTAAGATGGCTCTTTCATTGTAGCTCTGTTCCCCTTCAGGAAAATTGTCTTTTGCCAGAATTTCAACTACTTTACATATCCTATGCAAGGGCTTTTTTTCTTCAATTGTGCTTCTCTGTATGGGAGAGAAGAGTGCAAGTGCCATTGGAACCTTTTATAGAGGTCTCTGCAAAATTTCCATCATTATGCTCTTCTGCTATGGCTCTTTTCTGCCCTAAGGACTACTCAGTTTCTATCAAGAGACATTCAATGATAATTTAAAGGGGTTATGCAATGATTCAGAGTTGCCTTACATCCTAAAAGTAGCACATATGGGGTATTCCACGCCCCGTGAACTGGTTAGGGCAGATATTTATTGAATATAAATGGAATATTTATTAAAATAAATCAATTCATTAGTGAAAACACACCCACAATACCCTGTATAAATAGGAGGGCCACCCTCTGTCCCCTTGTGTTTTTTTCTGTCCTCCCGGACAGTTGGACAGATAGTGATTCTCCCTTTTTTCCTAAAAGATTGCTGGGGGTCTCTTTAGTTACCTGCTAAGGCCATTTGCCTTTCTCTTTTCCACCAATTTTTTTTTTATCCAATATTCTGTAACTAGGGGACTTTTTTCTATTTGGAATCTATTGTTTCCTCCTTGTTAGCACTTACCTCTGTCGGCTTCTCTACGGTGCGCTCATCTCGCGATCCCGTTTCCAGAAGTGCATCAGCTGCATCTAACGTCACTTCCCCTTTCTCCCTTTTAAGTTCAGTGCAGTTGGTTTGCTAGCAGTACTGTCTTTCTGAGATTTGAAGCTGTGGTTCAGTGCAATCCTTGTGGATAGTACCTTATTTGCTAAAATTCCTTTTGTCTGTCTTCCCAGCATTTCTAAGCTTGGATATTTGTCAGCTCTATTTACTTAGCTGCTCTATTGAGCTTCCTGCCTTATATAATTGTTTCTCATATTCCCTTAGATCATGTCTACGGAAGGCTCTGCTGACCGTGAGGGCCCGACTAAAAGAACCACCAAACGGAAGCACCTCTCTTGCCATGAATGCAACATCCTGCTTGAGGATAATTATGAATTTTCCAGGTGCCCATCTTGCAGAGTGAAGCCGAGGGGGGTGTTTTCAGCACGAAAAATCGTGCTGAAAAACTCGGCCTATACTCGAGTATATACGGTAATTGTTATTGACTAGTTTTTCCTTGCAGTTCTTCTATTTTATTACACAAGGGGACAGAGGGTGACATGCCTATTTATACAGGGTATTGTGGGTGTGTTTTCACTAATTAATTGAATTATTTCAATAAATATTCCATCTGTCCTAACCAGTTCGCGGGGGTGGAATACCCCATCTGTGCTACTGTTAGGACTAGGGGAAAACAAATTATCATTAGAAATTAACGATTATCCCCTATCCACAGCATAGAGAATAACTAAACGGAGAAAGCGGGGCTGTATGACTGCTGGGCCCCACACCAATCTTGGGAACAGAGGGCTAAAACTCCCATGAAAGAATGATGCTGCAGCAAACATGCTTAGCTATCACTCCACTTATTCTCTGTGAAGCTTTGCCCTATTAGGTAGATGCCCCCCAGAAGGTACCTAATTCCCTCCATATTAGAAGCCCACATTGGTAAAAAAAAAAATAATAATTCAATTGCGCAAATCGCTTCATTAAACTCAATTTAGTGCAGTCCAGACTCCAGGGCATCTAAAATGGCGGATCCACATATGAGGACATGGGGCAAAGAATCCTGGGAAGGCGGGAACAAGGGTAGGCGGTATGACCCTGAATCACATGCAGCATGCTGCCTATCAGCAGCCAGTCACCCTTGTGATGTCACAGCCCTATATAATCAGCAGCCAAATTGCAGCCAGTCCCTTCAGCCTTCCATTGCAGAGAAATATATAGGAACAGACAGCGCTGTGTGTTGTCCAGAAAAGCTTTTTTCCAGCAGCGATTCACCTCCTAGTCACATCAGAGTTCTGTTGCACAGAGGGACAGAGAGCAGTCTGTGTTGCATGGAAAAGCATTCTTACTGCAGCGATTCTCCTCCCAGTCACTACAGCGTTCTATTACAGAGAAGGACAGAGAGCAGTGTGTTGCACAGAATAGCAGTGATTCAGCTTAAACACAAATCCTGCCTAGAAGCACTGATAGGGAAGGGAGTGAGATTGAGAGAGAAAATGCAATTTTGGGTTTAGTACACAGCGATTGTGTGCTGCAGCACTGGTGTGTACTGCTGGTGTTGTTCACAAATAGTTTTTTAAGCATACTGTAGCACATTGCCCTCATAAGAGCATACCACATACTTACATCTAAGTGGTGTACAAGGGCCTAGATACTGTGAAAGGTCAGGCAAAAGTACTCACCGGCAGATGTTATACACAAATAATTTTTAAAGTATACCGTAGCGCATTGTCCTCCCCTCATAAGTGCATTCCACATACGTACATCTAAGTGGTGTACTATTTTGTTCCTGTTAAAGTCTCAAGGGCCTAGATACTTTGAAAGGCCAGCCAAAAGTACTAACTCTCTGGTGTTGTACACAAATACTTTTTTAAGCGTACTGTAGCGCATTGTCCTTCCCTCATAAGTGCATACCACATACCTACATCTAAGTGGTGTACTATTTTGTTCCTGTTAAAGTCTCAAGGGCGTAGATACTGTGAAATGCCAGGCAAAAGTACACACCTGCTGGTGTTGTAGATAAATACTGTTTTAAGCGCAGTGGAGCGTATTGTACTGCCCTCATATACGCACTAAGTATGTCAGGCATAGAAGTGCCAGGACATGCACAGAGGAGTGGCAGAGGCCTTAATTCATCAGGCAGAGGTTGCAGCAGACTAGGGGCGAGTGGCAGCAGGAGTCACAGTGAGAGGTCTGAGCTCCCGGTATCAGCTGGCGGTTGTGTCTCGACCAGAAACCCATCTGCCGTCATCGATTGGTTAACACGGTCATCCACTTCATCACAAGTGACATCTGACACCCCCAGTCAACAGTCAGTGGGTTCCTCAGACACAACCCTCAGTTGGCATGGCCCATGAGCAGTCCCTGTCCTCCCATTGCCTCTGTCCTATGCTGTTATGCTGCTCCACTATTTAGTGAGGACGATCTAGAGGACAGTCAGCAGCTACTGCCCAGCCAACAAGTGGAGGAGACATTCACCGCTTCCACCGCTATGCAGGCAAGTAGTAGTGAGGAGAGTGGCATGGGAGGTGGTGTTGCGAGCGTTCAGGCTCCTGAAGCAGACACTGTTGAGAAACCTGAGGGGGACATCAGTGACGTGCAGACACAACTTGATGATGATGAAGCCGATCGCACTTGGGAGCCGGGTGCAGAAGGGGCTTCATCATCAGAAGAAGAAGAAGGTTGCAGGTTGCCTGTGAGGCAGCAGCTGAGCCAACAAGGTGGTAGCATGGTTGGCAGTCAGCATGGTGGCAGAAGTGGAAAGTCTGGAGCCAAATGTGCCCCGGGTAGACCACCTGCTTCGCAGCAGCCTACCTTCCCGGAAGGTAGTGGAACAGGGGTAGTAGCAGTCAATCAGTAGTAGTAGCAGTCAATCAGTGCGGGCTGTTGATAGGAAAATCGTGGTGTGTCCTTTTTTCATCAAGCCTCCGGAGGAGGTTTTACATGGCCACATGCAAGATGTGTCGACAGAAGGTCAAGCGTGGCCAGGGTCCCAAATTTGGCACCACGGCCCTGCTTCAACATATGCAGCATATCCATAAAGAGGCCTGGGAGAACCGTGGCTCCGATGAGGTGGTCCAGCCTGCTGCATCACCCAGTGGCACGCCGCTCCCTCTTTCAGCCAGTCAAGTCTCCACCGCCTCAGCCGAAGGGAGCTATGTGTCATACCCATCTTATGTCCCTCCAGATGCTCCTGCTCCTCCTTCTTCAAGTCATTCATTCCACCAGCAATCTCCATCAGTAAAGCCATGTCTAATTGACAACAGTATGCACCCACTTATCCAATGGAGCAGAAGCCTAATGTGCTCCTGTCCAAGTTGCTGGTGCTGCAGTCCCTCCATTTTCAAGTGGTGGACTCTGCACCTTTCAGAGAACTGATGGCTTGTGCAGAGCCGAAGTGGAGAGTCCCAAGCTGTCATTTCTATGCAAAGAAGGCAGTACCAGCCCTGCACAATTTTGTGGAACAAAAGGTGGGCCAGTCCTTGAGCCTGTCGGTGTGTACCAAAGTGCACGGCAGCACCGATGTGTGGAGCTGTAACTACGGTCAGGGACAATACATGTACCTTACGGCCCACTGGGTGAATTCTGTTCCTGCGCAACCAAAACAGCAACTTGGACAGGTCACGCGGCTTCAGCCTCCTCGCTGTCAGGCCGTTGGTCCTTTGACAGTGTGCGACTCTGCCTCCTCATCCTCCACCATCTCCTCTGCCTCCACTTCACGGACAAGTCTCAGTGGCCCTTCAGCATACCACGTGTGCAGGGCACGGCACTGTCATGCTGTTCTTCACATGGTTTGTCTTAGCAAACAGAGTCACAAAGGGGAGGAACTGCTAAAAGTAATTCATAAAGAAATCAGCCAGCCAAGGCTCCACCACCTCAGCCGAAGGGAGCTATGTGTCCTACCGATCTTCTGTCACTCCAGATGCTCCTGTTCCTCCTACTTCAAGTCAGTCATTCCGCCAGCAATCTCCATCGCGAAGCCATGTCCAAGAGACAACAGTATGCGCCAACCTATCAAACGTCGCAGAAGCCTAATGTGCTACTGTCCAAGTTGCTGGTGCTGCAGTCCCTCCCTTTTCAAGTGGCGGACTCTGCACCTTTCAGAGAACTGATGGCTTGTACAGAGCCGAGGTGGAGAGTCCCAACCAGTGATTTCTTTGCAAAGAAGGCAGTACCAGACCTGCACAACTTTGTGGATCAGAAGGTGGGCCAGTCCTTGAGTCTGTCGGTTTGTACCAAAGTACACAGCAGCACCAACGTGTGGAGCTGTAAGTACGGTCAGGGACAATACATGCTCTTTACGGTCCACTGGGTGAATGTGGTTCCTGCACAGCCACAACAGCAACTTGGACAGGTCATGCTTTTTCAGCCTCCACGCTTTCAGGCCATTGGTCCTGTGACAGTGTGTAACTCCGCCTCCTCATTCTCCACCATCTCCTCAGCCTCCACTGCATGGACAACTTTCAGTGCCCCTCCAGCATACCATGTGCGCAGGGCACGGCGCTGTCACACTGTTCTTCACAAGGTTTGCCTTAGCAAATGGAGTCACACAGTGGAGGAACTGCTAAAAGTCATTCATAAAGAAATCGAATCATGGCTAACTCCACGAAAACTGGAAATGGGAACCATGGTAACCGACAACGGGAAGAACATCTTGTCTACGCTGCGACAAGGAAGCCTGAGCCATGTGCCCTGCATGGCACACGTGTTCAATCTGGTTGTCAAGCAATTCCTGAAGTGTTCCCCCCATCTGCAAGACATCCTAACACTGCAAAGCACACACTCCTTGAGCTGCAGCGTCAGAACAGCATCTCCCAACATAGTCTGATTTGCGACATTTCCACGCGTTGGAATTTCACCCTCCATATGTTGGACTGACTAAATGAACAGAGAAAAGCCATCACCGATTTTTTGATCATCCAAGCAGATAGGGGGACTCCCCTGTGTAACTTCAGTTTCAACCAGTGGCAGCTCATGGGTGAGACCTGCCATTTTCCCAGGCCCTTTGAGGAAGCCACCTAATTAGTCAGTCGCCAGGATTACAGGATGAACGACGTCATTCCACTGCTTCATTTCCTACAACACGTGTTAGAAACAATGACTGGCCAGGGCACTGGAGATGTGGTGACTACATCTAACGGCCACATGAGCCCTGTGGGGGCTGAACTGGAGGAGAAGGAGGAGGGGCACAGTGAAGCACAGTTTAGGTTTTGCCAGATGGGCGTTTTTTTTAGTCATCTGACAGGAGAGGAGGGTCAGGAGCAGCCAGAGGAGCTAGAGGGTTATGAGAAAGGCGAGATGCAGAACCCAGACACACTGTGGCAGTATGCAGTGGAGTTGGTGGTAGGGAGTCCCTCCGAGTCATTTGCACAAATGGATGCATGCTCACTTGCTCACTTGCTTGTGTAGAGACTTCCGAATTGTCACCATTGGGCAGCGGGATGACTTCTGGCTCTCCACCTTATTGGACCCTTGCTACAGGCACAAAATGGGGGCCTTTTTTACACCCAGGGGGAGGACAAACTGACCTACTACAGAGTTATCCTATGTAGTCAGTTGGCCGATGCCTATCTGCCCCATCATCCACCTTCTCACAGTTCTAAATCGGGGGGCCCTCTGCGCTCACCTTCCACTACCATGGCTGCTGGGGAGGAGTGGGTTGGCAGGAGCAGTACCAGCTCCATCAGCAGCAGCCTAAGTCTACAGTCGCTGATGTGTAGCTTTTTTCACCCGCATAGTGAAGCAACTCATCAGCAGCAGGTACACCTGGAGCAGGACCTGAACCAGCAGGTGATGGCATTCCTTGACATGACCATGCCAAGACACCTTGAAGATCCGCCGGACTTCTGGGCAGCCAAACTTGATTTGTGGCCGCAACTAGCAGCGTTTGCCCTAGAAAAGCTGTGCTGCCCAGCCAGTAGTGTGCCATCAGAGCAGGTGTTTAGTGCGGCGGGGGCCATAGTAACCCCAAGGAGAACTCGTCTATCCACGAAAAATGTGGAGAGACTGACCTTTGTGAAGATGAATCAGGCATGGATCAGTCAGGATTTCCATCCACGAATGCCTGAGACATCAGAGTAGATTGACCATGGTGACACACCAACACTTTACAAATATGGATAGTGCAAAACATGTTTAAGGTGCTGATCCCCAGTTTCAGACATTCCTAGCCATCAGACCACAAGTAGGTATTGAGGATATGCATTAGATAAAACTTAACTTTTCTTAGGATAAAATATATGTACTCAATTTTTTTTTATTAAACAAAAAGAAAGGTGTGCAAAAAGCACCATGTGCCACCTACACCACCAAGTATTGATGTGATGCAAAGACCTCTAAAAGGTGGAAGGGAACAATGTATGGTCCATTGTAACCAGTGGGGGTAAAAACTTCCCTTGTAAGGTCCTACTCTCGCATTATTAATTCCCTTCTTGGTAAGTGTTACTCGCCCTAAAAAGGGCGGCCCCACACAGGAACCTCGCCCTATTTCCCTCTACAAACACTGCAAATTCCCAGGGTTTTTAGGTGGAAATAGACAAAGTTTCCTGTTAGGGGCCGCCCTTTTTAGGGTGAGTAACACTTGCCAAGAAGGGAATGAATAGGGCGAGAGTAGGTCTTTACGGGGAAGTTTTTACCCCCAATGGTTAAAATGGACCATACATTGTTCCCTTCCACTTTCTAGAGGTCTTTGCATCACATCAATACTTGGTGGTGTAAGTGGCACTTGGTGTTTTTTGCACACCTTTCCTTTTGTTTGATTTAAAAAAAAAAAATTGGGGTCCACATATTTTATCCTAAGCATATTATTAAAAGTTACATTTTACGTAATGCCTATCCACAATAATTACTTGTGCACACTAACACTTTTACAAAAGAGACAGTTTTCTCCTCTCTACCTGCCTCATCTACTATTCTGATTCTGCCACCCAGATGCCACACATCTGATGCCAAGTTCTCCTTTTTTCACTCACCTTAGTCACCAGGTACTGGCATTGCCACCCACTGCACCACTCTGTCACTGGGTCACTTTCAGAACTCCTGATGCGGCTGCTGTCACCTCCAGGCTGTCTCATTCTGCCACCATATGTTCTCCTCATGCTGATGCCAGCTCCAGGCTGTCCGAATTCTGCCACTATATGTTCTCCTCATGCTGCCGCCAACTCCAGGCTGTGTCATTCAGCCACTATATGCTTCCAGCTAACTCCACGCTATGTTACTCAGGCACTGTAGGTTCTCCTCATGCTGCTGGGACATTACCTAAAATTTTTTATGGTGGCACTAGCTACCAAAAATCTTCAATTAAACTTAAAAAAATGTATCTTTTATTCTTTGGAATTGTGAGGCCCTATGGTCTTGTCATGCTGCTGCTACCTCCAGGCTGTGTCATTGTGCCACCATATAGTCTCCTTATGCTGTTGGCACCTTAGATTAAAACATTTCCATTTATCTAAAATCTTCAATTAAAATTTTACAAAACATCTATATCCCCTTCCTGCAGAATGCCTTATATAAATGGCATATTGTGCAGGACCTTCGCGCATTCCGCCATTTATATGAGGCATTCGCTTACTCCGGTGATGCGCGGCATTGCACGGGTTAACCAGCAGAAGTCCCACTGTCACCGGTGGGAGACAAGTTCTGCCTGACATCCCAGGGCCATCTGTGATTTGTCCTGGCCAGAGAGCTATGTGATTGGTCCCTGTCGACCAATCACAGTGTCTATGCTTCTTTGTTACAGTAACGCCAGCTCCGAAGCTCTCACTTCTGAGTAGCGATCGGAGCCGGAGTTAGTGTACAGAAGATACAGTGTACAAAAAGCTTTTATAAAAGCTGAAGAAAACTTTGTTAGACGGCATTCACACTTTGTTTTTACATTATGGGTACTGGATCCGGCTGGGGGAGGGGAAAACTGGGCTCTCCCTTACCCCAACCGGTCGGCTCATTAAAATAAATGGATTTCAGCGCTGGTCCGGCAGGGGTACGGGAGAGCCTGGTTTGCTCCTCCTCCAGCCGGATTCGGCACCAGTATAGTAAAAACGAAGTGTGAATGCAGCCTAAAAGTGCTATAAAACAGTGTCCCTGCAGTGCCCCTTACTGCAGCTGCTGTCCTCCCCATCTGAAGTCTGCAGTCTGTGTGATCTCACACGCTGCAGTGAAGATTCTTGCCACTGTCACGGATAAGTGACAATATAGTGCCCAGCAGTGCCCAACAGTGTCCTTGCATATCCTCTTACCCTGCTGCAGTTCTCCCTGTCTGAAGTCTGCAGCCTGTGTGATCTGACAGGCTGCAGTGAAGATCCTTGTGACTGTCACTGAATATAATAGTAAAAAAAAAAGTGTCACAGTGCCCGGAAGTGTCAAAGTGCCCCTTACCCTGCTGCTGATTCATTCATTCCATTCATTCATTCATTAATCAGCTGCTGTAACCTATGATAGTGAACAGGCTATGGTGAAGAGATTGAAGTCTTGCTTTTTGTTTGTTTTTCCGTAGTTACAAAAAATATAAAAAAGTAAAAAAAAATATATAAAAACATAAAAGATATATATATACATATATATCAAAAGGAAAAAAAAAATTGATATATATATATATATATATATATATATATCCAAAACAAGGTAGAAGTGGCACTCCAATGTCACACAAAAACATGGTTTATTCACTCATCTGTCTACAGCAACATTTTGGCTTATCAATAAAGCCTTTCTCAAGCTTGAGAAAGGCTTTATTGATAAGCTGAAACGTCGCTTTACACAGATGAGTGAATAAACCACGTTTTTGTGTGATATTGAAGTGCCGCTTCTACCTTGTTTTGGATATTACATTGGGGGTAGGTCTGCTCCTGAACCTGAGCACCCAAACGGATCCTACACGGTGCTTCACCTTCCTCTGTTTTTTATGTGTATATATATATATATATATATATATATACTATATAAAAAAAGAACGAAAGAAGATGTAGCGACTCACCGGGAGATGAAATGTCTTTATTGTGGTAGCCTCGGCGGGACACACAAGACAGCGAGATCGTGCGGGTGAGGGAGTGGGAGGGTGTAGCTAGACAACAGCTCCACAGTCCACAGGCATGTCATGCTAGGCCTTACCAGTGGACGCCAACCAATTCACTAGAGCTAAAAAAAAATGTGCCCTTTTTTTTAAACATTGGGATAGTTAAAAAGCCCACAATTCATTCATATTGGAGTAATTATATGATTTACCATACTCCATTGTACCGTTCTGTCATGCCAAGGGCTCGGATTGAAGTCCTCCTCAAATTTCTACACTATGCTTATAATGAAAATTGCCCACCCCCCAGCGATCCCAATTTTTTGTTCGCATATATAAAATTCGGCCCCTTATTAACTATTTAAACCAAACATTTTCTGAAGTGTACACCCCAGAAAAAGAGATTGCAGTGGACGAGTCTCTTGTGCACTACAAGAGAAGATTGCACTTTAGGCAATACCTGCCTAACAAAAGGGCCAGGTATGGAATGAAACTTTATAAATTGTGCGAGAGCGCAACAGGCTACACGCACAAATTTAGAGTCTATGAGGGGAAAGACTCAAAAGTAGAGCCCCCAGAGTATCCCCCTGCACTAAAAACAACAGGAAAAATAGTATGGGATCTAGTTTACCCCCTGCAAGATCAAGGGTATAATATCTACCTTGATAATTTTTATACTAGCGTCCCATTACTACAATGCCTGCTTGCCAAGGGTACTATGGCCTGTGGTACCATTAGGCGAAACCAAAGGGATCAGCCTAAAATTTTTGTACCGCAAAAAATGAAGAAGGGGGAAAGTAAGGCTGTGTACCAGGATAACATGATGCTTGTCAAGTACAGGGACAAGCATGATGTTCTTGTACTAACCACCATACACCCAGACAGATCCACCCCTCTCCAAGTCTGTGGAACCACAGATAGAGCCCCTAAACCTGTGTTTATCCAGGACTATAACAAGTTCATGGGAGGGGTGGATCCGTCTGATCAGGTCTTGCAGCCGTACACTGAACTTTGCAAAATACGGGCCTGGTATAAGAAATTGGCACTGCACCTCCTCCAAATTTCCCTGTACAATGCATTTGTGCCGTACAAACGTGCAGGAAATAAAAGGTACATTCCTGCAATTTCAGGAAAATGTTATCAAGGCCTTTTTGTTTGGGGATCAGGAAGGGGAGGGAAGCAGCGTCAGAGGATCAGCAGAATAGTACCAGGGCAACATTTTTCTGGAGTAGTTCCCAGTAAAGAATTGGGGAGTAGGCAACAGAAAAGATGCCAATGTGCTTTAAGCGTGGCATTAGAAAAGACACCATATACCACTACGAGACATGTCCCCTCAAGCCTGGTCTGTGCATTCAAGACTGTTTCAAAATTTATCACACATCTTTTGATATCTGAATTTGTCCCCTTTAATTATTTTTACAATGACTTTGGATAACCCTAAACTCACCCTTAGTGAGAAATTCAGTAATTTCCCCATTTTCTTCATTACATTTTATTTCCAAAAATCAAATTGGCAAATCCCTAACAAAACTAAAAATTCATATTATGGGGGGCGTGGCTTGGCGCGCTGGCGGTCGGCAGCGGTTTGTGAGAGCTCCTGCTGGGACTACTACTAAATGGGCTTCTAGTGTGAGATGGGAGGCAGAACCAAATCCAAAAAGAAGCACCCTGATACCGGAACACCCAGAGACTCGGCTGGCTCAATTGCAGCTTTCTTTGTGCCCCGGAGAAGTGCCGAAGCCCCGCAGACGCAGCGGCCCTCTACCAGCCGGACTCCGAAGCCTCACCGGAACACAGTGGCGTCGGCTCACATACCCGCCACTGCTATAGCGCACTTCCCAGCCACCACGAAGGTGCACAAAGGATCACCCACCTTACAGAGTGACTCCTCCGATCCACACCTGAGTGACCCGCGCGGGGAACCGGGAGCTGGAAACATGCAGGTACGCTCCTCTCCCCCGCTGCAGCCTCAATGCGCACCGCTGCGCACGAATGCGAACAAGCCTCCTGCCTCGAGAGGGGATAATAGTCAGACGCCCCACTTTGAGGAGGCCTCTATTACTTCAGAGGGGGCCGTGTCCGATGACTGGCATTCACCAGGAGCCCACACTCCAGCATTACATGCAGCAGCGAACCCTGCCACCCTTACTACAGCTCCTGCTGCAACCATAATCCCTGAGCCGTCCCCCCCCCCAGATGACCCTGGACCTGCCACAGCCTCCATCTTGGCCTCATCTATGCCTGTGGGAAACCATGTATGCGCGCCTGCACTGCATGACTCTGGCCCCTCGTCTCAGATCCCCTCCTGCCAGGACGCTTGGGCTCTGGGGCCTCCAGCTCGCTCGGTCACTGACTGGGCTGATGATATGGAATCTGATGATACGCCACAAGAGCAGAGCCCTCATGGCTCCACGGATGGGAGCGACACTCCAAGATTCTGGGAGGATAGTCCACCAGCTAAAAAGAAACTCTTCAAGACTCCCCTGAAACATGCTGCCCACCTGGCGGCTAATAGGCACCATTCCTCTTCAGACGATTCCCAAGAGGGGAGCAAATCCGTTCGGGACCGCTCTATCCCCCGCAAACAACCTGTCTCACATACATCATATCCAGACCCGAGACAGGTGACGCCTGCCCCCCACCTGCCATCACTTGAAACGGCTGCAAACACCCTTAAGAACTTTCCTGAGCTGCAGGCTCTACTGGCATTCCTACCTTCTAAAAACAACCTGCTCACATTGGCCTCTGACCTGAAGTCTGCGTGGCAGCAAGATCTGAAACCGGTTAAGACTGATGTCGCTGACCTACAGACTCGAGTTCAGGGACTTGAGGACTTTCGCTCTTCAGTAAATTCCCAGGTACAGTCACTACAGCAAACGGTCCAGGCCCTCTCGCTCCAGCAGGCGGCAACGGTGGAGCATTTAGATGATATGGATAATCGCAATCGGCGAAACAATATTAGAATCAAAGGCTTACCAGAAACTGTACTGCCCCAGGAGGTTACTGGCACGGTGCAAAGAATCTTCAATGAGGTGTTACAAAAACCGCTTGACAGTCCCTTAGAGTTGGATAGAGCGCACAGAGCCCTCAAGGCGAAAAATCCGGATCCCAAAAGGCCAAGGGATGTTATATGCCGTGTGCACCACTACGCGCAGAAGGAACAAATCATGCGAAAAGCACGTGCTTTAAAGAACCTTTCCTATAATGGAACTGCTATACAACTGTTCCCAGATCTCTCCCTTCGCACTCTGAAACTAAGGGCTGCCTTACGGCCCCTCCTACACCTGCTCCTCAACGCACAGATCACTTACCGATGGGGCTACCCGTTTTCTCTTGTGGCCAGGCACGGGACTACCACGGCCACGTTGCGTCGTCCCGAAGATGTCGCAGGTTTCCTCGCGACTTTCCGTCTTCCTTCTGTTCAACTACCAGACTGGGAGAATTTGTTTCGGCTACCTCCACCTCAACAATTGGTGACCCCACAACGCCATCACCTCCCAGAAGATCGACGACCTACCCGACCTTCACTGTCTCAACCGCAGCAGCAAAAGAGGAAGACTTGACTCCCCACGGGACTTTAAGTATCTTTTGACACTTCTTATTTTACCCGTGTGGTCTTCCCCTGCGAGGGAGCCCCCTCTCCAAAATACGGGCCTTGTGCCTGGGGACTGCCTCGTTGGGGAACGTTCCGCATTTCAGCCCAGAATTGAGCTAGACCCCCTCGAAACCCGTGTTGCCTGTACTGGATGTCATCAGCTATACTAATTTTGGGGGGCTCTTACTTACCCTGCCCCCATGATCTACATTTACTGATGTGTTCTATGCATTTTAGTTAACTATGTTGCTCACAGTATTTCCACTACTGCTACTTGCAGTGGTTCTGCCTCCCACCCACTTTTTTGTTGTTCCAAACAGCGTTTGAACCATAGCCCTTTATACACCGCTCCTCCCCGCCTATAGGGGCCGGGAGGACCCCATAGCTTAATTAGGTCCCTAGCTTGTACCTGTCCCTGACACGCCGCCTACGTGACTCCCCTACTGTGCCTGATAATGGATTCGCTCCCTGTCTGGCGCTCCTTCTACGTTACCCCCAATAGGTCACAGTGCCGGCTGGTCCCGTCACTGAATTTGGCCCTTATGGCCGCTTCTTTTAGTCCCTTTGCCTCCACCTTTCATTGGCTGCTTTTCCCTCTATTCTCCCATTTACCCTTGTATCACACTTTTTCTTCTACTCCTTGCAGGTCCGCACCCTCTCCTCCATCTCTGCCTTATGGACCGGACGGCTCGGTGTCCTCCAGGTCGGTCGGTGAGTACAGTCCAACACCTCACTGTCACAATGGCAGCTGACATTAAATTGATGTCCCTAAATGTGCAGGGTCTCAATACTCCGGAGAAAAGGGCCCAACTACTTTATTCGCTACACAAACAAAGAGTACACATATTGGCTCTACAAGAGACGCATTTCAAGACAGGTCATCTCCCAAAAATTAGTGATAGGTACTTTTCCCAATGGATACACAGTTCCAATCCAGACGCACGGACGAAAGGAGTTTCCCTGGCGTTTCACCGGTCCCTGCCTATTATAGTTACTTCCTCACTCATTGACCCACACGCTAGGTACATATTTGCCAACTGTGAACTTGCGGGACAGAAACTGACGATAGCGTCCATATATGCACCCAACCGAGACCAAGTCCCCTTTATCATGAAAACCCTAGAAGCCCTCTCCTCATTTGCGTTAGGCCCAATTTTTTTATGTGGAGACTTCAACCTCCCACTGTCCCCTACTGCGGATACCTCATTAGGACGTTCGTACATTTCTCACAATAAGCTTCGTGCCTTAAAACGTAAACTGCACTCCCTTCAGCTTAGCGATGTCTGGAGGGCTCTTCACCCCCAAGGGCGTGACTATACCTTCTACTCTCACCCCCAACAATCTTATAGCAGACTTGATTATATTTTTTGTCCTCATCACCTCCTCACCTCTGTTCTCTCTTCCACCATAGGGATAATTACACATTCAGATCATGCCCCTGTGTCCTGTACATTTGCCCTTCCCCCTTTCACTAAACCGCATTCCACATGGCGTTTAAATGAGTCCCTCCTCATGGATTCCCTATGTCTCCAGGAACTCAAGGACTCTGTCGCCCACTTTCGTCAGGACCACCTCGCTGACCCAACATCCCCCATGACCCAATGGGAAGCCCTCAAATGTGTCTTAAGAGGGGTCCTGATGAAACATGGAGCGCGATTGAAGAGGGAGTCGTCGGCCAAACTGCTTACACTTACAAATCTATTACATACTTTGGAATCCCAACACAAACAGTCTCAACTAGATAGGGATTATAGAGAGATAATCAAAGTCCGACACAACCTCCTTGATCACTTAAACAATAGCCACAGATACTACAAACAGATCACAGGCAAACTATACTATGTCTGGGGCAATAAGTCCGGACGCCTCCTGGCTAATGCCCTCAAAGTGAAAAAATCTTCCCTATATGTGCCTGCGATACGCACCCCCTCGGGTTCCACTTCCCACCTCACCCCTGACATCCTGTCCGCCTTTCGTGACTACTATGCCAGTCTTTATAACCTACCAGGCCCTCGGGTCCCGGTCTCGACCACTGCGGCCTCGCCCTCCTTAGAACAATATTTGAACTCTACCGCGCTTCCTCCGCTCTCCCAAGAAGCGATCCAATCTCTCGAGGAGCCGTTCTCACAGGAGGAGTTACAGATGGCGATTTCCTCCCTGCCGGGTGGTAGAAGCCCGGGACCCGATGGATACACAGCAAAATTCTACAAATCCATAGGCCCAGATCTATCTCCAGTCTTGCTTTCTGCTTTCAACTCCATTACTACTGACTCCCCACCACTGCCTTCCTCGTTTATGCGTGCCTTCATAACGGTCATCCCAAAAAGCGGCAAAGACCCCTTGCTATGCCCGAGTTATCGCCCAATATCGCTGATTAACAGCGATGCTAAACTATACGCCAAATTAATAGCCAATAGATTGTCTGAACACATGAGATCCCTAGTCCACCCAGATCAGGTGGGCTTCATACGGGGAAGGGAGGCCAGGGACAACACGCTCCGGACTTTCTCTATCATACATAATGCTCGTTCTCGTAAACTACCTCTGTTCCTACTCTCCTTAGACGCTGAGAAGGCGTTCGATCGCGTGGACTGGGGATTTCTTGAAGCAACACTCTCTCAGATTGGCTTGGGTGCCGTTATGAGGTCACGCATTATGGCGCTCTATAGACACCCTCAAGCTCAAGTCAGGATCAATGGTCACTTATCCCCCCCTTTCGACATTTGCAATGGCACGAGGCAGGGCTGTCCTCTCTCCCCACTCCTATACGTGTTATGCATGGAACACCTACTAGTGGCTATTCGACAGAACCCTGACATCAAAGGGCTCCAATTGTCCTCGTGCCATTGCAAATGCTCGGCTTATGCCGACGACCTCCTACTCTTCCTTTCCTCCCCTGTTACTTCCCTACCCTCCCTTATGGCCACGATTCGTCTCTTCTCATCATATAGCAATTATAAACGTAATCCCTCCAAAAGTGAAGCTCTCAATATAACACTCCCATCGAACACTGTCCAACAGCTTAAAGCATCGTACCCCTTTCAATGGCAATCACACTCACTCACGTACCTAGGTATCCAAGTACCAAGAGATCAGGATGACACGTTTCGCTTAAATTTCCCTCCCCTTCTACGTATCCTAAAGTCGGACCTCTCAAATTGGGAGAGAAAAGATATCTCTTGGATAGGTAGGATAAATGTTTTCAAAATGAACGTGCTCCCGCGTCTTCTTTATCTCTTTGCTACAATTCCCACACATGTGCCCCGCTCCTTCTTCGCTGAAATCTCCTCCATACAGAGGAAATATGTCTGGGCTCAGAAACGTCCTAGACTGGCGAGGTCTGTTCTCATTAGACGGAAAAAAGAGGGTGGACTGGCCCTTCCAGATGTCCTGTCCTACTATTTGGCGGCGGTCCTCACCAGAGTACTGGACTCCTTCCGTGGCGCGGATAGTAAACCGTGGGTAGCTTTAGAACATGATATTTCGGGTAGAGACCCTAGAGCGGCCCTATGGTTGACGGCCAATACCCTATACCCTCAAGGTTCATACAGTCCCCCACCTATAGTGGCTTCCATCCTCAAGACCCGCGCCACCTACCACACTCGCTCCTCTGTAGTACCGCCCAACGGACCACTCACACCCCTATTCGACAACCCGGCCTTTGCACCCGCACTCCAGACCCGCACCTTTCTCTCCTTTCACCGTTCAGAAGGTACAGTTTTTCATTCACTACTAGATACTACAAATCTGAAACCCTTAGAAGATCTCACTGCTACCTCTCCCCCCACACAGTATCAAATCTTTCAATATGCGCAACTCCGACACTTCTATGATACTAACAAACGCTCACTCTCCCTTCATCGGCCTCTGACGGATTTTGAGCGCCTTTGTATGTCGTCATCTCCACCCCCCAAGCTGATTAGCGCCCTTTACGCTCTTTTCCTAAATGACTTTGCCACTCCCCCACTTCATTTCCGCTCCTCATGGGAGAATGAACTGGGACATCCCATCCTAGATGAGGAGTGGCGAAGGGCGCTCTCTCTCTGCCATAGGACGACTGTCTCAAGTAAGGCTCACGAGACTAACTACAAAATACTGACACGATGGTACAGAGTCCCGTCCTTGTTGTCTCGAATCTACCCGGGGGCTTCGGATGTGTGCTGGAGATGTGATGAAGGGAGAGGCACGATGACCCATATCTGGTTCGCGTGCCCGAGACTTGATCGATACTGGAGTGAGGCGCTTGCCCTCATGTCACGCATGGTCTCCAGCACGCTCCCGAGGACCCCTGAACTTGTCCTCCTGTCGATACTCCCCAGCACCCTTCCTAGGGCTTCCGCTAGCTTACTACACCACATGCTGATAGCAGCACGCACTGTGATTCCAAGACTATGGCGCTCACCCCAACCACCCACCTTCTCGTCCTTACTTCAGGAAATTTCCCGTATATGTAGGTTAGAAGAATTGCTTGCTGACTCTAAACGTCAACACGACAGATTCCGGGCCGTCTGGGGCCCTTGGCTCTCTTTTCTAACATCGCCGGAGTTTGATTCCCTGCACTTGGGACACTAACGTGACCTACCTGACACCATAATGAACTGCTCTTTTCATGACTGCTGGTGCGGCCGACCTGGGCGGAGGACCGAGCTGTTCCGGTCCGGGAGGTAAGTGTCTCCAAAAGTGACCTGCTCTTTCTTCCTTCTCTCTTTCCTTTCTTCCCCTTTCTCTCCCCGTCTATTCCTTTTCCTCCTCTTTCTCTTCCCCACTTGTTGTACTGCATACATCTCTCTTCTCCTTGGTAACTGAGATTAGAATATAACACCCCAAATCCTGAACAACATGGTTTGGTACCCATGTGATCCCTGGAGAGTGTACACCATTCGCAATGTTATCCCAGCTTTAAAATGGCGAGATAGTTTTATATTTTTTTTATTTATTTATTTTTTTTTCCCATGGCTTTCTCTCGCTCTACATGGATACATAGATCGAACTAGAGAGATTGTTCTACATGGCTTTACTGTTATGTGATTGTTCTACATGGCTTTACAGTAATGTGATATTTGTTACTATATATTGCCATATTGCCTTGCCAATTGTTTTTTCATATGTTAAAAACAATAAAACTTTACTTTGAAAAAAAAAAAATTCATATTATACCCCTAGATGAATACTTTGTCCGATGTAGTTTTTATTTTCACCATCTTGCTAAACCCCTAACAAAACTAAAAAAAAATCTCATTATACCCCCAGATTAATACTTTGTCCGGTGTAGTTTTATATTTTCACCACCTTGATAAACCCCTAACAAAACTAAAAATAATTCTCATTATACCCCTAGATGAATACCTTGGCAGGTGTTGTTTCATATTTTTGTGAAAGTGAAAAAAATTGATGCTAAAAGTGCAAAATATGCATCCAAATTTGAAATTTCATTTTCACTGCTTAGTTTTACAAACTTTCCTCAAACACCTCAAATGTCAAAAAAAACTTTGCTACTCCTAAATGGAGTCTATATGGGGTGTAATTTCCAAAATGAAGTGTTATGTGTGGGGTTCCCACTGTTCTGGCACCATGGGGGCTTCCTAAATGCGACATGACTCCCAAAAACCATTTCAGCAAAATTCTGTCTCCAAAATTTGCTCCATCCATTCTGAGACCTGTAGTTCGTTAGCAGAACATTTCACATCCTCATATGGGGTATTTCCTTACTCGAGAGAAATGGGGCTACACATTTTGGATGATTTTTCTCCTATTTCCCCTTGTAAAAAATGCAAAATTTGGGGTAACACCAGCAATTTAGTGTAAAAAAACACATTTTTCATTTAAACCTCAAACTTTAACGAAATGTTGTGAAACATCTGTGGGGAGTTAAGGCCCACTGTACCCCTTTTTACATTCCTTGAGAGGTATAGTTTCCAAAATTGAGTGCCATGTGTGGGGTTCCTACTGTTCTGGCACCATGGGGGATTCCTAAATGCGACATGCCCCCAAAAACCATTTCAGCTAAATTCTCTCTCTAAAAGCCAAATTTTGCTCCTTCCCTTCTGAGACCTGTAGTTCGCCAGCAGAGCATTTTATATTCTCATATAGGGTATTTCCATACTTACAAGAAATGGGGTTACAAATTTTGTGGGGCTTTTTCTTTTGTTACAACTTGTAAAAATGAAAAAAAAAATTTGGGCTAAAGTGTTAAAAATGGAGACTCAAGTTTGCAGCTATTCCTGTGAAACACCTAAAGGGTTAATAAACTTACACAATGTCATTTTGAATACTTTTAGGTGTAAAGTTTTCATAATGGGTTAATTTATGGGGGATTTATAACTTAATGGCTCTAGAATTCACTTCAAAACTGAACTGGTCCCTGAAAACTTCAGATTTTGAAATTTTCCTGAAAATCTTGAAAATTGCTGCTAAACTATGAAAGCCTAATGTCTTCAAGAAGTAAAAACATGTCAACTTTATGATGCCAACATAAAGTAGACAAAATGTATATGTGAATCAATATATCATTTATTTGGAATGCTAATTTTGCTTACAAGCAGAGAGTTTCAAAGTTAGAAAAATGCTAAATTTTCAAGTTTTTCATGAAATTATGGATTTTTCCGCAAAGAAACGATGCAAGTATTGATGAAAATTTACCACAAACATACAGTAGAGTATGTCACAAAAACAATCTCAGAATCAGTATGATATGTAAAAGCATCCCAGAGTTATTAATGCATAAAGTGACACAGGTCACATTTGCAAAAAATGGCTTGGTCCTTAAGGCCAAAATGACATCGGTCCATAAGGGGTTAACCTTTTCTATTGTGAGGACCTATGGTCTCCTCATGCTGCTGCCATTTCTAGGCTCTGTGATTGTGCCACCATGTGACTCGTTGTTAGATTGGGTTTTGTGGTCATACAGTATTAGTTCAAAGTAAACGCTGGGACACTAAACTTGGGAATCTAATTTAAATCTTAAATAGAAAAGAAATTCGACGTATTTGGGAATGCTCTTCCATCACCGATTATTGGATCAAAGTCCAAAATATTATTAGGCAGAGTTTGGGAAATATTATTCCCTTAGATCCCGCAACATTCCTCCTTAATATGCTCCCTATAGAGCTGAATAAGATACAATCTAGACTTTTCCTACATATGCTGACAGCAGCAAAATGTGTGATAGCGTGCTGGTGGAAAAATACTTCACCTCTTCCATTTACTGCTCTAATGGAAAGAATACGGGAGATAAGAAGAATGGAATTTCTCTCCGCTTCAATTGAAAATACTTTACCCAAATTTCATAAAATTTGGCAGAGGTGGGAAACATATAACATATAAGGAGACTGCAGACCTACTTGATGCGGATGAGGGGACCAAGCAGATTTTTGCTTTTTTCTTCTTACTTTTTCTTTTTATCTATTTCTTATCTTATCATTTATTTTTATCTTTTTTTTCTTTTGACTATTTTTTCTTCTTCTTTTAAATTTTCTCTCTATGCTTCTTTGACACATTTAACTGGGCCATAAAATATCTTTTTGCTCCATAAATTCCTTTTTTTTTTCTGCCATGAATATAATCTTACATTCAAAAACTTAGATACTGGTAAGAATTTATATTACCAACACTAAGATATGTCATGGATAAATATGGTCACATTTACTTATCTTTTTTTTTCCGTGTCATACTGTAGAGAATTGTTCTTTATGTTTATACATATTCTTGATGTCTTGATGTCTTTTTCTTGTATATGTTTTACTTTACCTTTCATGGAAAATTTTTTAAAATCTATAAATAAACAGTTAAAAAAAATCGATGTAATCTTTTCAAGACTGAGGCCCTAGAGTCGTCGCCGTCATATTACCTGTAGAATTACCGCAAGAATCCAATGAAACAGCTTGGAGCGATAACAATGAAACATAACTGATTAAATGAAACAATCTCACTTTCACAGTGAGGGGGGTGCTGAGAGGCAGGGGCTGGAACAGGTGGTATTTCGCCTGGCGGAGGGCCACCAGCTCAATGCTCACCAGAATGGGTACTCAAAAAATGTAAAATAAATTTAAATTAAATAAACATTACATAAAAAATCTCTTTATTCTCTTTAATTTTGATGTCACATGTTCTCCCTGCTGCCACATCCAGATGCTCTGCGGCAGTGATTCTAATAGCAATGCCTGTAATCTGCATGTCATACTGAATAACAGTATTATTTCACTAATACAAAACACTCCCTATGCATGTTAGGAAAAGGCAAAGTGTTCTACACCCCTATTAAGTCCATATGGTCTCCTCATGCTTCCGCCACCTCCAGGCTGTGTCATTCAGCCACTATATGGTCTCCTCATGCTGTCGCAAACTCCAGGCTGTGTCATTCAGCCACTATATGGTCTCCTCATGCTGCAGCCAACTCCAGGCTCTGTCATTCAGCCACTATGTGGTCTCCTCATGCTGCCGACACCTCCAGGATTTGTCATTCAGCCATAATATGGTCTCCTCATTGTTAGGATTCGACAGGCTGGAGTTGGATCCTCTGTGTCAGCGAGGAATTGGCGTGGACCGTGTCGGTGGACCGGTTCTAGGTTGCTACTGGTATTCACCAGAGCCCGCCGCAAAGCGGGATGGTCTTGCTGCGGCGGTAGCAACCAGGTCGTATTCACCGGCAACGGCTGAACCTCGCTGACTGCTGAGAAGGCGTGGGACAGAAGGACTAGACAGAGGCAAGGTCAGACGTAGCAGAAGGTCGGGGCAGGCGGCAAGGTTCGTAGTCAATGGAGATAGCAAGAGGTCAGGAACACTGGTAAGGCAAACACTGTAAACGCTTTCTCTGGCACAAGGCAACAAGATCCGATAAGGAAGGGAAGGGGAAGTGAGGTTATATAGACAGGTGCACAGGTGGAAGCTAATCAGACTGATTGGGCCAGGCACCAATCATTGGTGCACTGGCCCTTTAAATCTTAAAGAGCTGGCGCGCGCGCGCCTTAAGGAACGGAGCCGCGCGCGCCAGGACATGACAGCCGGGGACCGGGACAGGTGAGTGACTTGGGATGCGATTCGCGAGCGGGCGCGTCCCGCTAAGCGAATCGCATCCCCGCCGGCAGTATCAGTGTAGTGCTCCCGGTCAGCGGGTCTGACCGGGGCGCTGCAGAGAGAGGAACGCCGCGAGCGCTCCAGGGAGGAGCAGGGACCGGGAGTGCTCGGCGTAACAGTACCCCCCCCCCCCCCCCCTTAGGTCTCCCCCTCTTTTTGTCCGGTTGTCGCTCCACATGGGATGAGGACATTGGGAGCGATTGTAGAGTCTCCTTCTGGAAGACAGAGAAGTCCTGGGTATACTCATCAACGGCAGGCAGTTCAGAAGGAGTGGGAATGGGGAGGGGGGGCAGAGGGTGAAGCTTGGCACGGGGCAGAGTGTTACCAGGACGGGGGCTATGAGGAGGAGACACAGAGGTTTGACTGACGGGACTGGGAGCCGACGTGAGGCAATTTTTGTGGCAAGAAGCACCCCAGCTCTTGATCTCCCCGGTGGTCCAGTCAAGGGTAGGAGAGTGGCGTTGGAACCATGGCAGACCGAGGAGGACTTCAGATGTGCAGTTGGGCAAAACAAAAAATTACATTTTTTCATGATGCTGTCCAATGCTCATGAGCAGGGGTTCTGTGCGGTAACGCACAGTGCAGTCCAATTTTACTCCGTTGACCGAGGAAATGTAGAGCGGCTTGACGAGACGGGTCACAGGGATGTTGAACTTAGTAACAAAAGAGGCCAAAATGAAATTTCCCGCAGAACCAGAGTCCAAAAAGGCCACAGCTGAGAAGGAGGATTTGGCAGAAGGAGAAATCCGCACGGGCACAGTGAGACGTGGAGAAGCAGACTTCATTCCAAGAGACGCCACTCCCACGTGAGCTGGGTGCGTGCGTGCGTTTCCCAGACGTGGAGGACGAATAGGGCAATCCACCAAGAAATGTTCGGTACTAGCGCAGTACAGACATAGATTTTTATCTCTGCGGCGAGTCCTCTCTTCATGGGTCAGGCGAGACCGATCCACTTGCATAGCCTCCTCGGCGGGAGGCACAGGGGTAGATTGCAAAGGATGCTGTGAGAGAGGTGCCCAGAGATCAAGGTCTTTTTCCTGGCGGAGCTCCTGGTGTCCTTCAGAAAAACGCATGTCAATGCGGGTGGCCAAATGGATAAGTTCATGCAGTTTGGCAGGAATTTCTCGTGCGGCCAGCACATCCTTGATGTTACTGGATAGGCCTTTTTTAAAGGTCGCGCAGAGAGCCTCGTTGTTCTAAGATAATTCAGAGGCGAGGGTACGAAATTGGATGGCGTATTCGCCTACAGAAGAATTTCCCTGGACCAAGTTCAGCAAGGCAGTTTCGGCAGAAAAAGCTCGGGCTGGTTCCTCGAAGACACTACGAACCTCAGCGAAGAAGGACTGTACAGTGGCAGTGACAGGATCATTGCGGTCCCAGAGCGGTGTGGCCCATGACAGGGACTTCCCAGAAAGGAGACTAACCACGAAAGCCACCTTCGACCGTTCTGTAGGAAATTGGTCCGACAACATCTCCAAATGTAGGGAACATTGTGACAGGAAACCACGGCAGAGTCTAGAGTCCCCATCAAATTTGTCCGGCAGGGACAAGCGGAGGCCAGGAGCGGGCACTCGCTGCGGAGGAGGTGCAGGAACTGGCGGAGGAGATGGTTGCTGCTGCAGCTGTGGCAGAAGTTGCTGTAGCATGGCGGTCAACTGCAACAGCTGCTGTCCTTGCTGGGCAAACTGTCGTCCAAGTTGCTCTATCTGTTGAGACTGCTGGGCGACCACCGTGGTAAGGTCAGCGACAACTGGCAGCGGGACCTCAGCGGGATCCATGGCCGGATCTACTGTTAGGATTCGGCAGGCTGGATGTGGATCCTCTGTGTCAGCGAGGGATTGGCGTGGACCGTGTCGGTGGACCGGTTCTAGGTTGCTACTGGTATTCACCAGAGCCCGCCGCAAAGCGGGATGGTCTTACTGCGGCGGTAGCAACCAGGTAGTATCCACCGGCAACGGCTCAACCTCGTTGACTGCTGAGAAGGCATGGGACAGAAGGACTAGACAGAGGCAAGGTCAGACGTAGCAGAAGGTCGGGGCAGGCGGCAAGGTTCGTAGTCAATGGAGATAGCAAGAGGTCAGGAACACTGGTAAGGCAAACACTGTAAACGCTTTCTCTGGCACAAGGCAACAAGATCCGGCAAGGTAGGGAAGGGGAAGTGAGGTTATATAGACAGGTGCACAGGTGGAAGCTAATCAGACTGATTGGGCCAGGCACCAATCATTGGTGCACTGGCCCTTTAACCCCTTAAGGACTCAGGGTTTTTCCGTTTTTGCACTTTCGTTTTTTCCTCCTTACTTTTTAAAAATCATAACCCTTTCAATTTTCCACCTAAAAATCCATATTATGGCTTATTTTTTGCGTCGCCAATTCTAATTTGCAGTGACATTAGTCATTTTACCCAAAAATGCACGGCGAAACGGAAAAAAAATCATTGTGCGACAAAATCGAAGAAAAAACGCCATTTTGTAAATTTTGGGGCTTCCGTTTCTACGCAGTGCATATTTCGGTAAAAATTACGCCTTATCATTATTCTGTAGGTCCATACGGTTAAAATGATACCCTACTTATATAGGTTTGATTTTGTCGCACTTCTGGAAAAAATCATAACTACATGCAGGAAAATGTATACGTTTAAAAATGTCATGTTCTGACCCCCTATAACATTTTTATTTTTCTACGTACAGGGCGGTATGAGGACTAATTTTTTGCGCCGTGATCTGAAGTTTTTATCGGTATAATTTTTGTTTTGATTGGACTTTTTGATCACTTTTTATTCATTTTTTAATGGTATAAAAAGTGACCAAAATACGCTTTTTTGGACTTTGGAATTTTTTTGCGCGTACGTCATTGACCATGTGGTTTAATTAGTTATATATTTTTATAGTTCGGACATTTACGCATGCGGCGATACCACATATGTTTATTTATTTATTTTTTTACACTGTTTTATTTTTTTTATGGGAAAAGGGGGGTGATTCAAACTTTTATTAGGGAAGGGGTTAAATGACCTTTATTAACACTTTTTTTTACTTTTTTTTTGCAGTGTTATAGGTCCCATAGGGACCTATAACACTGCACACACTGATCTTCTACACAGATCACAGGCCTGTATTAACACGCCTGTGATCAGTGTTATCGGTGCTTGACTGCTCCTGCCTGGTTCTCAGGCACTGAGCAGTCATTCGCCGATCGGACACCGAGGAGGCAGGTAAGGGCCCTCCCGGTGTCCGGTCAGCTGTTCGGGATGCCGTGATTTCACCGCGGCGGTCCCGAACAGCCCCACTGAGCAGCCGGGTCACTTTCACTTTCGCTTTAGAAGGGCGGTCAGCTTTGACCGCTGCTTCTAAAGGGTTAATACCGCACATCGCCGCGATCGGCGATGTGTGGTATTAGCCGGGACCCGAGATTAGCCGTTGATGAGCACCGGGACCGACGCGATATGATGCGGGATCGTGGCGCGATCCCGCTTCATATCGCGGGAGCCGGCGCAGGACGTAAATATACGTCCTGCGTCGTTAAGGGGTTAAATCTTAAAGAGCTGGCCAGGACGTGAAAGCCGGGGACCAGCTAAGCGTCCCTCTAAGCGAATCGCATCCCCGCTGGCAGTATCAGTGCAGCGCTCCCGGTCAGCGGGTCTGACCGGGGCGCTGCAGAGAGAGGAACGCCGCGAGCGCTTCGGGGAGGAGCAGGGACCCGGAGCGCTCAGCGTAACACTCATACTGATGCCACCTCCAGACTCTGTCATTGTGCCGCTCTGTGACAGTGATTCTAATAGCAACACCTCTGATCTGCAGTTCATACTGAATAACAGTATTATTTAACTAACCCAGCACACACCCTATGCGTGTTACAGCAAGGCAAAGTGTTCTACACCCCTATTGAAGCTCTCAGTAGGCCAGAAATAGATGTTTTTAATAGCGATTAGCCACAAATAAATTCAGACTGAAACAAATTTTTTCTGAAAATTTAGCGAATTGCCCAAATCAAATTTTTCAAAAATGTGCTCATCTCTACTGCTAACCAACACACATGTTCTGCATGTAACAAATGTCATATATTATGGATTAAATGTTTTGGGAAACCAGAGTTGAATTAAAGTGTTTTATTTATCTCTTCCCTGCATATTGCCACTATCAGATTTTCCTGCATTTCTATCTAGCTACTCTTATACTGAAAATCTGCAGCAAATGAATGTTATTAGTTCTTAATTTAGTATTAGTTTATGCTAGGTTGACATGCCCACTTGTCTGGTATATAACCAGTCTGCATTAAATTAATCTCTGTAGCTAACCAGCTTAATCCACAGGAGCTCAGAATTGTGTGTTTATGGAAATGCAGATTACTGTAATGCAGGGATCAGTCATCATTAAAGTATTTCAGTAAAAAATGTATATATGAATATATTTTACTGTTGCCAGTTTGTTGCAGTAATATGAAGAATCTAGTGAAATGAATATAATAAATAGACATAAAATAAATAAAATAAAATGTAAATAAAAACATATACAAAAATTGATTTATATAATAAAACATTCTGTGAGGCAGCACCCTGTGGGCTAGTTAAGAAACCGTAATCCCTACTTTTATATACTATTTCCCATGATTACTGTAGGCTTTAATATGCCACCTCAGCAATACAACATTTGGCGCCTAAGTTAAGGTTTACAAAGGTAAGTGTTATGTTTGGAGGAGGAGTAATAAAGCATATGCTGAAAAGAACACCCTGACTACAGAGACAAATGGTGGTGGCTTGGTGATGCCACCTCAGCATCAGTGAAGAATGGTGGTGGTTGGTGACGCCACCTCTGCATCAGTGAAGAATGGTGGTGGCTTTGTGATGCTCTGGTGTTACCACGCTTCCTTTGGCATTAAAAACCTGCAGAATGTGGAGAGCAACATGTGTTGCAAAAATAATAATGCAAAAATTATTAAATATCATGCTTTCCTTTTGGAAGCTGAACTTTGTGCATTACATGACCATTCAACAGGACAATGATCTCAGGCATACCTCAAAGTCTACCAAAGCTTGATCTCAGAAGAAGTCTTGGACGATTCTGGAATGGTAGTGTAAGTCTGTTTATTTGTTTTTGTATTTTTCTGTTTAGGTGTGTATTCAAACACTAGTTTGTTCTGAGCAATTTGCTATTCTCCGTGGATTGGGAATAATTAAAGGGGTACCCCAGCCCTAATACATCTTATCCCCTATCCAAAGGATAGGGGATAAGATGTCTGATTGCTGGGGACCCCCGCAATCTGTCATTCAGCACCCACCTTAGCAAGCTCTCTGCAGTGCTGGGACCATGGGACCGGAGTATTGTGACGTCATGCGCTGCCCCCTCAATGCTTTGGATACGAGATAACATGTTTTAGGGCCGGAGTACCCCTTTACTGTTTAGAACCAATGAGATCTTGGGTGGGTCTATTTTAACGTAAGTTCTCCTGCATTCTGGGGCTGGTTATTGTGCAATACACTTCCAAGTCTGCTTGAGCATGCACCTTGTATTTATCCTGTGATATATCTTAGATTTAGCCATGGTTAAATAGTCTTAAAGGGGTTCTCCGGTGCTTAAACATCTTATCCCCTATCCAAAGGATCCTGATCGCGGGAGTCGCAGGAGCTATCATGCCCCCTCCCATAGGCTTGTATTGAGGGGCGGAGCATGACGTCACACGCCGGCGTAGGCGTGACGTCACACACCGCCCGCCCTGTAATCGCCGGTAATCAGTCCCGGAGCGAACATGCTCCGGGGACTGATTACAAATGGGGTGCCGCGTGCATGATCCCGGGGGTCCCCAGCGGCCGGACTCCCGCGATCAGGCATCTTATCCCCTATCCTTTGGATAGGGGATAAGATGTTTAAGCACCGGAGAACCCCTTTAATAATTGTAGATTTTAGTCTGTATTATTTGTCATTTTTTAGGCTGTATGTCTGTTCTGCTTAGTTTGTGTTCACACTGTGAAAATCCTGTCCTGTTCCTCCACATAGTGGAGTTTGGTTTTGAATTTATCCTGTCTTGTATCTTGAAAGATATCCTGTTTTAAATCTTGAGAAATATCTTGTCTAGTATCCTGATCAGTGTTTCTCTACATTGTAGAGTTTGGTTTTCTTGTATCCGTTTTTATGAAGTTTATGTTTGTTATCCGTGTCCAGTGTGAACAGTGTCCAATGCTTCTGTCAGGAACCGGACTGGTATGCAGGCAGTGGATCCTCTGTGTCAGTGAGGCGATGACGTGGGCCATACCAGGGGACCGGTACTAGGAAGTTACTGGTTTTCACCAGAGCCCTCTGCAAGGCGGGACGGACTTGCTGCAGCGGTAACTCCCAGGACGTATCCCCTGATAGCGACTCGACCTCACTAACAGCTGAGATAGATGTGGTACACAAGGACAAGGCGAAGGCAAGGTCGGACGTAACAAGAGGTCAAGGCAGGGAGCAAAGGTTCGTAGTAAGGGGCAACGGCAAAGGGTCTGGATACACATGCAAGGGATACTCAGGGCACTAGGGCAACAAGATCCGGCAAGGACAGGAAGGGGAAGTGGGTTTATATGTGTAGGGAGTGATTGGGAACTGATTGGACCAGGCACCAATTAATGGTGCACTGGCCCTTTAAATCTGAGAGACCCGGCGCGTGCGCGCCCTAGAGAGCGCCCTAGATGGGTGGTGACCATGGCGGCCATTTTGAAGTCGGCATTTATGAATCCAACTTTTTTTTTTCAATAGGAAGAGGGTCATGTGACGCATCAAACCTATTGAGAATTTCACAAGAAAAACAATGATGTGCTTGGTTTTAACGTAACTTTATTCTTTCATGAGTTATTTAGACGTTTCTGACCACTTATAAAATGTGTTCAATGTGCTGCCCATTGTGTTGGATTGTCAATGCAACCCTCTTCTCCCACTCTTCACACACTAATAGCAACACCGCAGGAGAAATGCTAGCACAGGCTTCCAGTATCTGTAGTTTCAGGTGCTGCAGAATGGGCAAAACAAAAATTAGAACAGGACCCTCAGTTTACGCAGAAGATTCTGTTCAGTGATGAGGCAAATTTTTATGTGAATGGTGAAGTTAACAAACAAAACCACCGCTATTGGTCTGACACTAACCCACATTGGATAGATCCCTCCAAGACTGTTGGAACACAAAAAATGATGGTATGGTGTGGTATATGGGGTACAAAGATAGTGGGGCCATAAATGGAAACCTCAAGGCCACTGGATATATACGAAATTGCTACATGATGATGTGTTTCCCTCTTTATGCACTGAAGCTGGCACGTTCCCTGAGTTTTTCCAGCAAGATGGTGCACCACCACATTATGGGTGTCAGGTCCGAGCATTCCTAGATGAACAGTTGCCTGGAAAGTGGATTGGTCGTCGTGGGCAAGTTGAATGTCCCCAAGGTCTCCCGATCTGACCCCCTTAGACATTTATCTTTGGGGTCATCTGAAGGCAATTGTCTATGCTGTGAAGATATGAGATGTGCAGCACCTGAAACTACGGATACTGGAAGCCTGTGCTAGCATTTCTCCTGCGGTGTTGCTATCAGTGTGTGAAGAGTGGGAGAAGAGGGTTGCATTGACAATCCAACACAATGGGCAGCACATTGAACACATTTTATAAGTGGTCAGAGACTTGTAAATAACTCATGAAAGAATAAAGTTACGTTAAAACCAAGCACATCATTGTTTTTCTTGTGAAATTCCTAATAATTTTGATGTGTCACATGACCCTCTTCCTATTGAATAAACAAATGTTGGATTCAAAAAGGCCGACTTTGAAATGGCCACCATGGTCACCACCCATCTTGAAAAGTTTCCCCCTCACATATACTAATGTGCCACAAACAGGAAGTTAATATCACCAACCATTCCCATTTTATTAAGGTGTATACATATAAATGGCCCACCCTGTACTTCTAAAAGCATGTCAAAAAGTTCCATACCAAAAGACTGTTATATATCTTTAAAGGGTTATCTAGCCTAAAGCATAGCATCCTGGAAAACAATATTAAACAGCATCAAGGTCTACTGCAATAAAGGTTTGTGGTTTACCCCATGCACACTCCCCTAACAACAAGGCCTCTAAGAACAGGGATTAAAGAAACAGGTATACAATAAATGACAATACATTAACCATGGTATAATATTGAGGTATATAGAGTCCTGAGTAGTGTGGGTGCAAGACGGACACTGAAGGCAACATCTGCCACACAGGGTGGGTAGTATGCTATATTCTATACTGGGTCAACACAGGTTATTTATTGCAAACTTTAGTGGCCTAGGGCTTTGAAGGGTTTAATGTCTATAATCCTGATGGTCTACAGCAGTCAAGGGGTAATGCCCCAATTCCTAGTGATCTAGGGTAGTGATGAGGTTATTGTCTGTTTTACTGTTGGTCTAGGGCAGTGGTCGGCAAGCTGCGGCTCGCGAGCCACATGCTGCTCTTCACGCACTTTAATGCGGCTCTTGCAGTGCGATCGGGCCGCGGCGGCCGCCCATGCACACTGTAACATACAAGGGCCTGATACTAGTATCAGGCCCTTGTATGCAGAGCAGCAGCGGCCGCATAGTGCCGACCACTGCTGTATACTAAAAACCAGGGTGCCTCCAGCTGTTGTGAAACTACAACTCCCAGCATGCCTGGACTGGCAATGGCTGTCCAAGCATGCTGGTAGTTGTAGTTTCACAACAGCTGGAGGCCCCCTGGTTTTTAGTATACAGTATTAGTTTTTACCTGCTCCGGCCGGCCCCCGCCTTCAGCCGCACATGGGAGCCGGCCCCGGCAGCTAATCATAGGTTTTCCTATGCCGGACATCCCTGTGTCCCGAAAAATCTTTTCGGGACATAAGGATGTCCGCGGGTCACTTACCATTCCCCGCCCGCCGTGCGTCCTCCTCCGGTCCTCCTGCGGTCTTCCTGCGATCCTCTGCCTCTCTATGGTTGTACGCACGGGACCTCAGTGACGTCCCGTGCGTACAACCATAGAGGCGCAGGAGGACCGGAGGAAGACGTGCGCCGGCCGGAGCCTGGTAAGTGACTGGCGGCATGTCATCTTCAGTGTTCCAGTCACCGCTCCTTCTGTCCCGGCACCTACTGCTATGGTCCATAGGCCATAGCAGTAGATGGTGACCCTGGGCCGGAGGATCGGTGACCGGAACACTGTGGGGGGCAGTATACAGACATACAGCCTCCAGCCGTACACTGTATATGGCTTGAAGCTGTATGTCTGTGGGGGGAGCTGCCTACCATTGTGGGGGAACTATACTGCCAACTATTGTGGGGGAACTATACTGCCAACTATTGTGGGGGGAACTATACTGCCAACTATTGTGGGGGGAACTATACTGCCAACTATTGTGGGGGAACTATACTGCCAACTATTGGGGGGGAACTATACCGCCAACTATTGTGGGGGAACTATACTGCCAACTATTGTGGGGGAACTATACTGCCAACTATTGTGGGGGGAACTATACTGCCAACTATTGTGGGGGAACTATACTGCCAACTATTGTGGGGGAACTATACTGCCAACTATTGGGGGGGAACTATACTGCCAACTATTGGGGGGGAACTATACTGCCAACTATTGTGGAGGGGAGCTGCCTACCATTGTGGGGGAACTATACTGCCAACTATTGTGGGGGGGAGCTGCCTACCATTGTGGGGGAACTATACTGCCAACTATTGTGGGGGGGAGCTGCCTACTATTGTGGGGGAACTTCCTAATATTGTGGGGGTGGAAGCTGCAAACTATTGTGGGGGAGCTGCTGACCTAATGTGGGGGAGCTGTCTACTATTGTGGGGGAGCTGCCTACTATTGTGGGGGAGCTGCTGACCTAATGTGGGGGAACTGCTGACCTAATGTGGGGGAGCTGTCTACTATTGTGGGGGAACTGCTGACCTAATGTGGGGGAGCTGCCTACTATTGTGGGGGAACATGCTGCCTACCTAATGTGGGGGGAACTATACTGCCTACCTAATGGGGGGGGGGGACTACAAGGTACTGTACATCGCGGTAGGAGGGGTAGTCTTATACTGCGAGTATATCCCAAACTCTATATTTTAACTGTGAAAGTTGGGGGTCGTCTTATACGCCCAGTCGTCTTATACGCCGGCATATACGGTATATTTGAGGGGCACATGTCAGGGGGCATTATATGTGGGGGCACATGACAGGGGGCATTATAAGTGAGGGGCACATGTCAGGGGGGCATTGTATTGTGAGGGGCACAGGACATGGGGTATTATATATAAGGGGCACATGTCAGGGAGGCATTATATGTGAGGGGCACATGTCAGGGGGCATTATATGTGGGGGCACATGACAGGGGGCATTATATATGAGGGGCACATGGCAGGGGGGCATTATATGTGGGGCAAATGACAGGACCCCCCCTGTCATGTGCCCCCCCGTATAATAAAAACATATTGAAACTAAAAACAGTGTACCATCCTATGTATTTTTGGTCTTAAAAATGTGGCTCTCAAAAAAAATTCCAATCATGGTTTTGGCAAGATTTGGCTCAGTTGAAAAAAAAGGGCACTAAAAGTGTAAGTGTTAACATCCCTGGGTCTAGGTCTAGGTCCAGGTCTGGTCTATTGCGGTAAAGGGGTTAACCTATATTGGAGTTCATCAGATTCCTTGCCAAAGTCCAGTGTTTTGACAAGTAAATAGCCCCACTAGCTTTGCTGTTGTAATCATATGTAATAGTAAATGTTAAGCAAAGCTTTCAAAAATGTAATCCGGCAGCTTCGCCAAATATTGTCAAAAAGTCTGATCGAATACTTTTGGACTGAATCAGAAACTTAGCAATAACCCTAAAACTTGTGTATAACACTGCATAAGAGCCCTAAAGCCCTGTATAACCCTACTAGGTCACCTATTATCCAAATTTAATGTCAGGATAACGGTGACATGTGGTACCCCATGGTAACTAACATGTGGAAATCTGTGGTTTTCTTAGCTTAAATATATATTTAGGCAATTTTCCCCACCTATATGTGTGTGCAAACACTAACACTTGAATCTTTGCTTGCTCAACTAAGTGCAAATGTGACACAAAACTCTTGTTTGTGCACCTTTTTCCCTTTGTGGACAGAGCGCATAATAAGTTGCATCTAACCCTCTACTGCTTTGCTCTGTGCATCCGCACCGGGAATAGCCGTGCCTGGAGTATAGAAGCTACTTCATAGATAACAATTCATCAGAACCATCTCCATTCAATTCACAACAACCCTTTGGGAGAGGATCCCCTCCAGGAAAAAACTCTATATCTGGAGACCCTCTAAAAAGTATTACTTCCTTAAATGGGAAAACACTCCTCCAATGAACTCAATATATATACAAAGTAAAAATCCCAATGTCACTCTACTGCCTACCTATCATCCTGTGTGTTAACACTATTCTAAAATATAGATAATATTTTAATATTTTAGTATAATGTTAACACATAGGATGATAGGTAGGCAGTAGAGTGACACTGGGATTTTAACTTTGTATATATATATATCTGTCTCTCCAAAGATCTGCTTCCATCCTCTGTCAATTGTGCGCTAAAGGCAGGCCTGCCAGCTTAATTTGAATATGCATTGTCACTAGCTATGTAAGTGCTGTATCGACTGAGAGCTCAGGTGACCAGCGAAATTAATATTGAAATTGAGGGAGCGGGCCCGCATTCAGCGCACAATTCACAGAAGATGGAAGCAAATCTTTATAGGGACAGATCTCCGGAGTAAAGGTACGTATACTAGTCAGTAACCCTTCAATGGTCTTCTGTTCACCCACACTATAACCCAGTGTATTGGTTTTAGTGTGGATGAACAAGATAACCGTTTCCCTTTGAGGAAGTAATAAAAGAGTTTTTAGAGGGCCTCTAAATATAGGGTTTTTCCTGGAGGGGGTTCCCCCCCCTAAGGGTTATTGGGAATTGGTTAGCGCCCTGGGACTCATCAGGGAGTTTTTTGCTTTTTGGTGGCTCTACATTTGGGCAAAAACTAAAAGAGGTCTAAAGGTAGACATTCAGTTCAAATGATTGGTCTATGAGCTACAGTGGGGCAAAAAAGTATTTAGTCAGCCACCAATTGTGCATGTTCTCCCACTTAAAAAGATGAGAGAGGCCTGTAATTTTCATCATATATATACCTCAACTATGAGAGACATAATGAGGGGAAAAAAATCCATAAAATCACACTGTCGGATTTTTTAAGAATTTATTTGCATAATTATGGTGGAAAATAAGTATTTGGTCAATAAAAAAAGTTCATCTCAATACTTTGTTATATACCCTTTGTTGGCAATGATAGGTCAAACATTTTCTGTAAGTCTTCACAAGGTTTTTACACGCAGTTGCTGGTATTTTGACCCATTCCTCCATGCAGATGTCTTCTAGAGCAGTGATGTTTTGGGGCTGTCACTGGCCAACACGGACTTTTAGCTCCCTCAAAAGGTTTTCTATGGGGTTGAGATCTGGAGACTGGCTATGCTCCAGGATCTTGAAATGCTTCTTACGAAGCCACTGCTTTGTTGCACGAGCGGTGTGTTTGGCATCATTGTCATGCTGAAAGACCCAGCCACGTTTCATCTTCAATGCCCTTGCTGATGGAAGGATGTTTTCACTCAAAATCTCACAATACATGGCCCCATTCATTCTTTCCTTTACACGGATCAGTCGTCCTTGTCCCTTGGCAGAAAAACAGCCCAAAAGCATGATGTTTCCACCCCAATGCTTCACAGTAGGTATGGTGTTCTTTGGATGCAACTCAGCATTTTTTCTTCTCCAAACACGACGAGTTGAGTTTTTACTAAATATTTCTACTTTGGTTTCATCTGACCGTATGACATATTCTCCCAATACTCTTCTGGATCATCCAAGTGCTCTCCAGCAAACTTCAGACGGGCCCGGACATGTACTGGCTTAAGCAGGGGGACACGCCTGGCACTGCATGATTTAAGTCCATGGCGGCGTAGTGTGTTCCTGATGTTATCCTTTGTTGCTCTGGTCCCAGCTCTCTGCGGGTCATTCACTAGGTCCCCCGTGTGGTTCTGGGATTTTTGCTCACCATTCATGTGATCATTTTGACACCACGGGGTGAAATCTTGCATGGAAACCCAGATCGAGGGAGATTATCAGTGGTCTTGTCTGTCTTCCATTTCCTAATAATTGCTCCCATAGTTGATTTCTTTACACCAAGCTGCTTGCTTATTGCAGATTCAGTCTTCCCAGCCTGGTTCAGGTCTATAATTTTGTTTCTGGTGTCCTTCGACGGCTCTTTGGTTTTGGCCATGGTGGACTTTGGAGTGTGACAGTTTGAGGTTGTGGACAGGTGTCTTTTATACTGACAACAAGTTCAAACAGGTGCCATTAATACAGGTAATGAGTGGAGGATGGAGGAGACTCTTAAAGAAGAAGTTACAGGTCTGTAACAGCCAGAAATCTTGCTTGTTTTTATATTACCAAATACTTATTTTCCACCATAATTTGAGAATAAATTCTTTAAAAATCAGACAATGTGTTACGCCGAACGCTCCGGGTCCCCGCTCCTCCCCGGAGCGCTCGCAGCGTTCTCTTATTCACAGCGCCCCGGTCAGACCTGCTGACCGGGTGAGCTGCGATATTGCTCCCAGCCGGGATGCGATTTGCGATGCGGGACGAGCCCGCTCGCGATGCGCATCTCGGTTCCCGTACCTGACCCGTTCCCCGTCTGTGCTGTCCTGGCGCGCGCGGCCCCGCTCCTTAGGGCGCGCGCGCGCCGGGTCTCTGCGATTTAAAGGGCCAGTGCGCCACTGATTGGCGCAGCAGGCCTAATCAGTACCTTCACCTGTGCACTCCCTACTTATACCTCACTTCCCCTGCACTCCCTCGCCGGATCTTGTTGCCATTGTGCCAGTGAAAGCGTTTCCTTGTGTGTTCCTAGCCTGTGTTCCAGACCTCCTGCCGTTGCCCCTGACTACGATCCTTGCTGCCTGCCCTGACCTTCTGCTACGTCCGACCTTGCTCTTGTATACTCCCTTGTACCGCGCTTATCTTAGCAGTCAGAGAGGTTGAGCCATTGCCGGTGGATACGACCTGGTTGCTACCGCCGCTGCAAGACCATCCCGCTTTGCGGCGGGCTCTGGTGAATACCAGTAGCAACTTAGAACCGGTCCACAGACACGGTCCACGCCAATCCCTCTCTGGCACAGAGGATCCACCTCCAGCCAGCCGAATCGTGACAGTAGATCCGGCCATGGATCCCGCTGAGGTCCCGCTGCCAGTTGTCGCCGACCTCACCACGGTGGTCGCCCAGCAGTCGCAACAGATAGCGCAACAAGGCCACCAGCTGTCTCAACTGACCGTGATGCTACAGCAGCTACTACCACAGCTTCAACAATCATCTCCTCCACCAGCTCCTGCACCTCCTCCGCAGCGAGTGGCCGCATCCAGCCTCCGATTGTCTTTGCCGGATAAATTTGATGGGGTTTTGCCGTGGTTTTCTTTTGCAATGTTCGCTGCATTTGGAGATGATGTCGGACCAGTTTCCAACTGAAAGGTCAAAGGTGGCTTTCCTAGCCAGCCTTCTGTGTGGGAAAGCCCTGTCATGGGCCACACCGCTCTGGGACCAAAATGATCCTGTCACTGCCTCTGTACACTCCTTCTTCACGGAGATTCGAAGTGTCTTTGAGGAACCTGCCCGAGCCTCTTCTGCCGAGACTGCCCTGCTGAATCTGGTCCAGGGTAATTCTTCTGTTGGCGAGTACGCCATCCAATTCCGTACTCTCGCCTCCGAATTGTCCTGGAATAACGAGGCCCTCTGCGCGACCTTTAAAAAAGGCCTATCCAGTAACATTAAAGATGTGCTGGCCGCACGAGAAATTACTGCTAACCTGCATGAACTTATTCATCTTGCCACCCGCATTGACATGCGTTTTTCCGAAAGGCATCAGGAGCTCCGCCAGGATAGGGACTTTGTTCGCACGAGGCGGTTTCTCTCCCCGGCTCCTCTCTCCTCTGGTCCACTGCAATCCGTTCCTGTGCCTTCCGCCGTGGAGGCTATGCAAGTTGACCGGTCTCGCTTGACACCTCAAGAGAGGACACAACGCCGCATGGAGAACCTTTGCCTGTACTATGCCGGTACCGAACATTTCTTGAAGGATTGTCCTATCCGTCCTCCTCGCCAGGGAAAACGCACGCTGACTTCGCACAAAGGTGAGACAGCTCTTCATGTGAACTCTGCTTCTCCACGTCTTACTGTGCCTGTGCGGATTTCTTCTTCTACCTTCTCCTTCTCAGCTATGGCCTTTTTGGATTCCGGATCTGCAGGAAATTTTATTTTGGCCTCTCTCATCAACAGGTTCAACATCCTGGTGACCAGTCTCGCCAGACCCCTCTACATCAACTCTGTTAATAATGAAAGATTGGACTGTACCGTGCGTTACTGCACGGAACCTCTCTTAATGTGCATCGGACCCCATCACGAAAAAAATTGAATTTTTGGTCCTCTCTAACTGCACTTCAGAAATTCTTCTTGGATTACCGTGGCTTCAACACCATTCCCCAACCCTTGATTGGACCACAGGGGAAATCAAGAACTGGGGTACTTCTTGCCACAAGGACTGTCTTAAACCGGCTCCCTGTACTCACAGTCAAGACCCTGTGGTTCCCCCGGTATCTGGTCTTCCCAAGGCCTATCTGGATTATGCTGATGTTTTTTGCAAAAAACAAGCAGAGACTTTGCCTCCTCACAGGCCTTATGACTGTCCTATTGACCTCCTCCCTGGTACTACTCCACCACAGGGCAGAATCTATCCTCTGTCTGCTCCGGAAACTCAAGCCATGTCGGAGTACATCCAAGAGAACTTAAAAAAGGGGTTTATCCGCAAGTCCTCCTCCCCTGCCGGAGCTGGATTATTATTTTTTTTTTCGAAAAAGACGGCTCCCTACGCCCTTGCATTGATTACCGCGGACTTAATAAAATCACTGTAAAAAAACGCTACCCTCTACCTCTTATCTCGGAACTCTTTGACCGCCTACGAGGCGCCCACATCTTTACCAAGCTGGACTTAAGAGGTGCTTATAATGTCATCCGCATCAGGGAGGGGGACGAATGAAAGACTGCATTTAACACCAGAGATGGACACTTTGAATATCTGGTTAGGCCCTTTGGGCTTTGCAACGCCCCTGCCGTCTTCCAAGACTTTGTAAATTAAATTTTTCGTGATCTTCTATATACCTGTGTTGTGGTTTACCTAGACGATATTCTGATTTTTTCTGCTAACCTAGAAGAACACCGCCAGCATGTCCGCATGGTTCTTCAGAGTCTTCGGGACAATCAATTATATGCCAAAATGGAAAAATGGCTCTTTGAATGTCAGTCTCTTCCTTTCCTAGGATACTTAGTCTCTGGCCAGGGACTACAAATGGACCCAGATAAACTATCTGCCGTATTGGATTGGCCACGCCCCTCCGGACTCCGTGCTATCCAACGTTTTTTCGGGTTCGCCAATTATTACAATTTATTCCACACTTTTCCACTATTGTGGCTCCTATCGTGGCTCTAACCAAGAAAAACGCCAATCCTAAGTCCTGGTCTCCTCAAGCGGAAGACGCATTTAAACATCTCAAGACTGCCTTTTCTTCTGCTCCCGTACTCTCCAGACCTGACCCATCTAAACCCTTCTTATTGGAGGTAGACGTCTCCTCGGTGGGAGCTTGAGCAGTTCTCCTACAAAAAAATTCTTCCGGGCATGCTGTTACTTGTGGGTTTTTTTCTAGGACCTTCTCTCCGGCGAAGAAAAACTACTCCATTGGTGATCGAGGACTACTGGCCATAAAATTGTCGCTTGAGGAATGGAGGCACCTGCTGGAGGGATCCAAATATCCAGTTATTATATACACTGACCACAAGAATCTCTCTTATCTCCAGTCTGCCCAACGGCTGAACCCTCGCCAGGCTAGGTGGTCGTTGTTCTTTGCCCGTTTTAACTTTGAAATTAATTTTCGCCCTGCTGACAAGAACATTAGGGCCGATGCCCTCTCTCGTTCTTCAGATGCCTCTGAAGTGGAAGCCTCCCCGCAACACATTATCCCTCCGGACTCTCTGATCTCCACTTCTCCAGCTTCCATCAGACAAACTCCTCCAGGGAAGACCTTCGTTTCTCCACGCCAGCGCCTCGGGATTCTCAAGTGGGGACACTCCTCCCATCTCGCAGGCCATGCTGGCATCAACAAATCCATCCAACTCATCTCTCGATTTTATTGGTGGCCTACTCTGGAGACTGATGTTGTGGATTTCGTGCGGGCTTGTACTGTCTGTGCCCGGGATAAGACCCCTCGCCAGAAGCCTGCTGGTCTCCTTCATCCTCTGCCTGTTCCTGAACAACCTTGGTCACAGATTGGTATGGACTTTATTACTGACTTGCCTTTATCCCATAGCAACACAGTTGTTTGGGTGGTCGTTGATCGATTCTCCAAGATGGCGCATTTTATCCCTCTTCCAGGCCTTCCTTCGGCGCCTCAGTTGGCAAAGCAATTTTTTATACACATTTTTCGCCTTCACGGGTTGCCCACGCATATCGTCTCGGATAGAGGCGTTCAATTTGTGTCTAAATTCTGGAGGGCCCTCTGTAATCAGCTCAAGATCAAATTAAACTTCTCTTCTTCTCATCATCCCCAATCCAATGGGCAAGTAGAAAGAATTAATCAGGTCCTGGGTGACTATTTGCAACATTTTGTTTCCTCCCGCCAGGATGACTGGGCAGATCTTCTACCATGGGCCGAATTCTCGTACAATTTCAGAGTCTCCGAATCCTCTGCTAAATCCCCATTCTTCGTGGTGTACGGCCGTCACCCTCTTCCCCCCCCTCCCCACTCCCATGCCCTCTGGTTTGCCCGCTGTTGATGAAGTGACTCGAGACCTCTCCACCATATGGAAAGAAACTCAAAATTCTCTTTTACAGGCTTCATCCCGGATGAAAAAATATGCTGATAAGAAAAGAAGAATTCCCCCCATTTTTGCTCCCGGAGACAAGGTATGGCTCTCCGCTAAGTATGTCCGTTTTCGTGTCCCCAGTTATAAACTGGGACCACATTATCTTGGTCCTTTCAAAGTCAAGTGCCAGATCAACCCTGTCTCTTACAAACTCCTTCTTCCTCCTTCTCTCCGTATTCCCAATGCCTTCCATGTCTCTCTCCTTAAACCACTCATCCTTAACCGCTTCTCTCCCAAAGTTGTTTCTCCCACTCCAGTTTCCGGGTCATCTGACGTCTTTTCGGTGAAGGAGATTCTAGCATCCAAGACGGTCAGAGGTAAAAGATTCTTTTTGGTTGACTGGGAGAATTGCGGCCCAGAGGAGAGATCTTGGGAACCTGAGGACAACATCCTGGACAAAAGTCTTATCCTCAGGTTCTCAGGCTCCAAGAAGAGGGGGAGACCCAAGGGGGGGGGGGGTACTGTTACGTCGAGCGCTCCGGGTCCCCGCTCCTCCCCGGAGCGCTTGCAGCGTTCTCTTATTCACAGCGCCCCGGTCAGACCTGCCGACCGGGTGAGCTGCGATATTGCTCCCAGCCGGGATGCGATTCGCGATGCGGGACGTGCCCGCTCGCTATGCGCATCTCGGTTCCCTTACCTGACCCGTTCCCCGTCTGTGCTGTCCCGGCGCGTGCGGCCCCGCTCCTTAGGGCGTGCGCGCGCCGGGTCTCTGCGATTTAAAGGGCCAGTGCGCCACTGATTGGCGCAGCAGGCCTAATTAGTACCTTCACCAGTGCACTCCCTACTTATACCTCACATCCCCTGCACTCCCTCGCCGGATCTTGTTGCCATTGTGCCAGTGAAAGCGTTTCCTTGTGTGTTCCTAGCCTGTGTTCCAGACCTCCTGCCGTTGCCCCTGACTACGGTCCTTGCTGCCTGCCCTGACCTTCTGCTACATCCGACCTTGCTCTTGTCTACTCCCTTGTACCGCGTTTATCTCAGCAGTCAGAGAGGTTGAGCCGTTGCCGGTGGATACGACCTGGTTGCTACAGCCGCTGCAAGACCATCCCGCTTTGCAGCGGGCTCTGGTGAATACCAGTAGCAACTTAGAACCGGTCCACCGACACAGTCCACGCCAATCCCTCTCTGGCACAGAGGATCCACCTCCAGCCAGCCGAATCGTGACACAATGATTTTATGGATTTTTTTTCTCATTATGTCTCTCATAGTTGAGGTATATCTATGATGAAAATTACAGGCCTCTCTCATCTTTTTAAGTCGGAGAACTTGCACAGTTGGTGGCTGACTAAATACTTTTTCCCCCCACTGTAAATAAAAACACAAAACAAAAAAATTAGACTGTACTGTGAACCTTCTTGTTTCGCATAGGGGTGTCAAATTGTGAAACTAAAATGCTTGCTGTATACATAAATATGATCAGGAAGGCCAGAAGCAGGAAGCCATATAGTTTGGACTGTGTGTATACAAAAAAAACACATGTTCTGGTTGCAATGTGGTTGGCCAAAATGCAGTAAGTACTGAAATGTTGCTGTTAACCTGCATTTTTTAATACTTTTAAAACCAGCTTAAGCTATTAGGGTATAATTGCTAAAACAAATGCAGGTTAACAGCAACATTTCAGTACTTACTGCATTTTGGCCGACCACATTGCAACCAGATCATGTGTTTTAATCCTTAAAGTCAAGGGCCAACTGGTTAATACTGACATTCTGAATGCTACAACAGTTGTTATTATGACTGTTGCCACAAGTTCAGTAAAATATACAGCATTCCCCTATTTCCAAGTTATTGTCACCAAAGAAGTGTGGCTTTTCACTATAATCCAGCTACGCATATCCTGTGATCCTGCTGGGGGCACTACCACAAATTAACATATCTAGTTTACAGCAGGATGGCTGTACAGAGAGATGACAAGGAGCTGCAAGAGTGTGCAGCATATCCCGACATCTGAAGGTAGATCTAGCCCTAAGTACATTAGAGGGGGAAGTGAGGAAAACAACCACTCTGCATAAGGCAAAAATTTGAGCAGATCAAACGTATCTTGGAAGATGTGTATGAAGATTTATCATCAAAGATAGTTTTGAGAAAAAGATTTTTCACCTGCTATCTCAGTTTGCAAATGGTCTGCACAAGTTAATGGTGATATTACAGCGTATAAGACAAACAAGAGGTCATGTCATTCACCATTGTGGAAGTGGTGTTGCGAGACCAATTAGCACTTGGTCTTAAAGATCAGCTATTATGGTATACTCTACACAAGAGACTCAAGGGGAAGCCTGAATTAACCCTACACCTGGTATTAATAGAGGCAATTACACTAGAAATGGAGCAACACGTGAGAAGCATTCCAGCAGCAATAAAGGCAGAAGTGGTAGTCCTGCAGAAAAGTGGCCTGTAGGTTCATACGGAATCTATGTAAGGGATAGGGAAAGAGTTAATGCAGGTCTGTGGGATCTGTGAACAGATCATTAAACAAGCAAATCAGAGCACCCAAAGTTCAAGAAGAAATTGTCAAAAGGTGGTCAGAACCTGAAAATACCTGCACAAAAAAGTAGGAGCAGTCACCTAAACTGTGATATTTCGGAAGAGTTGTCTGATAACATCAGAGCATCCTTTAATTCTTAAGAAGCCAGGATGCATCTGAGGCAGTAGGCAGTTTTGTTGCAAGGGCATACACTTTGGAATATTTTGAGGACAGAGACTAGTGATGTGAAAGTCATGCAAAATGAAGAATGATTTTTACAGATACATCAAGTTAAACTTTCCCCTTCCTTACTCTTTACTTTTTATGGGGTTTATGGCTGGGCTCTATTCCAATGGTTTCTATGGCTGCCTTATTACTTCATTTCACTTAATTATATATGTTATAGTTGACCTGTATTACTAGGGTGTATAGCAATAGTCTGTCTTTGTAATATAGCTGGAGCTCTAGGACTAGAAATTCTTTAGAAACTTTAGAAATCCTTTTTCCACTGATTCTCCAAAGTCATATCAGTCACATACTCGGCCTATTTGAAACCTGGCAAATCTTTTCTATCTTCTCTATTCAGGATTGTAGTGATCACTTGTATGCTTCGATGTCAGAATGACTCTGAGGAGTTATAAGATTTATTACTGTAAAAGGAGCTCTTTCCTTTACAATACACTTACAGATTTGTGTGTACCGATGTTCACTTTCACTTGTCCTGTCATATCACTGAGACATTAGAATACAAGCAACATGTCTGTAGTTTACAATTACATTCTACATTGAGTGTGAAACTGTCACAAAAGATAATGATTCATAGATTCCATTCATCTGCATATCCAGCTTTTGCTAGTCTCGTAGAAGGAGGCCTGGGTGTCAGAAATTAAAATGCATGAGTCATTGCAGTAAAATTCGGCAACTTCTGATGTTGACAGCAAGAAAGGTCTCAATCTTCCCAATAGGTTAGTGTTACACGGCATTGGAAGTGTTTATCCAGTCAGAGAGTACAATAAAAAGAAAAAGGCTTGCTTTAGGTTCAAAAATATTACTTGAGATGTAAAAGTTTAACAAGAAGTTATATTGGAATATAGGATGCTGTTGATTTCCCTTATTTTTGTTTGAATATAAAACTTGAGAAAAATTGGAGGTGACAGAGCATGTATGATGGGCCTCTTTGGACAAAGGTCCATTAGACTAAGAGAGGGCTGCCAAGAAGGTGACGTTTTCTAAAGCTAGGCGTCAGTAGCTGGCAAAGACAGGCAGATGCCCGGGCTCACGGAGCCTACTTATCTGCTGATCACCAAAGGAATCAGTTAGTTTTACCCTTTAGAGTACCCTGCAAATATTTGATGCACAGGATTTGAAGCTGCAGATTTCAAAGTAAACAAATTGACTGAACATAGCTTTAAATCCTGCGCATCCAATATGTGCTGGATACTGTACATGTAAATAGACCCTTAAACAGCTGTCATGTATGTATATGATTGTCTACATACAGGTTAGTGATTATATATGTGTGCATCAATGTGTGCATGTGATCCTATATAGTGCATGTATATTTATGTCTCATGTGTATAAATAGGAACATATATATATATATATATATATATATATATATATAAACAGGGTGGGCCATTTACATGGATACACCTTAATAAAATGGGAATGGTTGGTGATATTAACTTCTGTTTGTGGCACATTAGTATATGTGAGGGGGGAAACTTTTCACAAAAAAAACAATGATGTGCTTGGTAACGTAACTTTATTCTTTCATGAGTTATTTACAAGTTTTTGACCACTTATAAAATGTGTTCAATGTGCTGCCCATTGTGTTGGATTGTCAATGCAACCCTCTTCTCCCACTCTTCATACACTGATAGCAACACCGCAGGAGAAATGCTAGCACAGGCTTCCAGTATCTGTAGTTTCAGGTGCTGCACATCTCGTATCTTCACAGCATAGACAATTGCCTTCAGATGACCCCAAAGATAAAAGTCTAAGGGGGTCAGATCGGGAGACCTTGGGGGCCATTCAACTGGCCCACGATGACCAATCCACTTTCCAGGAAACTGTTCATCTAGGAATGCTCGGACCTCGGATGGTGCACCACCACATATACTAAAGTGCCACAAACAGGAAGTTAATATCACCAACCATTCCCATTTTTTTAAGGTGTATCCATATAAATGGCCCACCCTGTATATATATATATCAAATTTGTAACAACTAAGGCTGTGATCCATGTTAAGACTACTGTTTATCCTTTATTAAAAGTGGTCATACATTAAACTCTTTATTGTTTGTGAAAATTAGAGATGAGCGAACTTACAGTCATTCGATTCCTCACAAACTTCTCGGCTCGGCATTTGCTGACTTTAGCCTGCATAAATTAGTTCAGCTTTCAGGTGCTCCGGTGGATACAGTCCTAGGAGAGAATCTCCAGCCCACCGGAGCACCTGAAAGCTGAACTAATTTATGCAGGCTAAAGTCAGCAAATGCCAAGCGGAAAAGTTTGTGACGAATCAAATCACTGTAAGTTCGCTCATCTCTAGTGAAAATGTTAAATGTAAGTTAGTTGTAAAGCTTTTTAAACAAAATCCTTCCTGCTGCAGCCAGTTTTTCTTTTTTCATGCCCACCTTTTATGAGCCTTACATTTTTTTTCACAAGCTCTATTTTTTGCACAACATCTTTTGTACAAAAAATTGCACAATTTTGCAGCTCCGCGCTGGTGCAGGAAATGATAAATTCCTTAAATGTCAGATGTAACCTGCTGGCACCTGCTGCTGATGGTGTGGGCTCAACTCTTAATAATATGACAAATAGTAGGTTTGACAAGCCCTTGAGGGACAGTTTACCTCTTTTCCCATTAAAGCAGTTTGATCTGGACAAGGTTAAGAAGGGTGAATAGAGGGAGGAAAAGGAAAAGCTCATGTATAGCTCATAACTCTTTCCAGTTGAAATCAGACTTTTGCCCTACCAAATAAGGGAAAGGTGCTATAGCATTGCTCTGCCTTTTTATGTTACTTGAATTCTTTTGGGGAGGCCTGTGGTAAGTACCCGTGGTTTGGTTTTTGGCTACAAAATTAGTTTTTTTAAATCTAATTTTCTACTTCCAAGGGCATCACCCTCTACTAAATTGTGTAAGCTCTTAGTGTCTACAGCTCTTAGCAGTAAGTTGAGCTGATAGATTCCCTTTAACCCCTTAAGGACACAGGGCGTACCTGTATGCCCTGAGTCCGCTCCTTTTCTATAGCGCGGGGCCACAGCGTGGTTATGCCCGACCTCTAACAAATGCCGGGACCCGTGGCTAGTGCCGTGCGCTATTAACCCTTTAGACACGGCATTCAAAGTTGATTGCCGCATCTAAAGTGAAACTAAACAACATCCAGCTAGCTCAGTGGGCTGTTCAGGACTGCCGCAGGGAAATTGTGGTGTCCCGAACAGCTGTACATGAGGAGGGTCCCCTTACCTGCCTCCTCATGTCCGATTGCCAAATGACTGCTCAGTGCCTTAGATCCAGGCATGAGCAGTCAAGCGGCAGAATCATCGATCAATGGCTTCCTATGAGAAACCATTGATCAATGTAAAAGATCAGTGTGTGCAGTGTTATAGCCCCCTATGGGAGCTATAACATTGCAACAAAAATTGAAAACAAAAGTTAATAAAGATCATTTAACCCCTTCCCTAATAAAAGTTAGAATCACCACCCTTTTCCCATTTAAAAAAAAACTGTGCAAATAAAAATAAACATATGTGGTATCGCCAGGTGCAGAAATGTCCCAATTATAAAAATATATTGTTAATTAAACCGCACGGTTAATGGCATACGCGGAAAAAAAATTCAAAATCCAAAATAGCGTATTTTTGGTCACTTTTCATATGATGAAAAAATGAATAAAAAGTGATCAAACAATCCAATCAATACAAAAATGGAACCACTAAAAACTTCAGATCACAGCACAAACAATGAGCCCTAATACCACCCTGTACATGGAAAAATAAAAAAGTTATAGGGGTCAGAAGATGACAATTTTAAACGTATACATTTTCCTGCATGTACCGTATATAGTCGAGTATAAGCTGAGTTTTTCAGCACGATTTTTCGTGCTGAAAACACCCCCTTCAGTGGTCTTCAACCTGCGGACCTCCAGAGGTTTCAAAACTACAACTCCCAGCAAGCCCGGGCAGCCATCAGCTGTCCGGGCCTGCTGGGAGTTGTAGTTTTGAAACCTCTGGAGGTCCGCAGGTTGAAGACCACTGCGGCCTTCGACATCATCCAACCCCCTCTCACCCCCTTTAGTTCTGTACTCACCTCCGCTCGGCACTGGTCCGGTGCTGCAGGACTGTCCGGTGGGGAGGTCGTCTGGTGGGATAGTGGTTCCAGGCTGCCCTCTTCACCGGGGGGGGGCCTCTTCTCCGCGCTTCGGGCCCGGCCCCGGAATAGTCACGTTGCCTTGACGACAATGCGGAGGTACGTTCATTACTAACGTCCCTCTGCGTCATCGTCAAAGCAATGCCTCTATACCGGGCCCGAAGCGTGGAGAAGAAGCCCCCCGGTGAAGATGGCAGCCCGGAACCACTATCCCACCAGGTGACCTCCTCACCGGACAGTCCTGCAGCACCGGACCAGTGCCGAATGGAGGTGAGTACAGAACTAAAGGGGGTGAGAGGGGGCTGGATGATGTCGAAGGCCGCAGTGGTCTTCAACCTGCGGACCTCCACAGGTTTCAAAACCACAACTCCCAGCAAGTCCGGACAGCCGATGGCTGCCCGGGCTTGCTGGGAGTTGTAGTTTTGAAACATCTGGAGGTCCGCAGGTTGAAGACCACTGTATCAGACATTGACAAGCGGTGATGATGATGACATGTGGTGATGATGACAAGGGGATGCTGAAGGGGGGGGTGTGGGATTATGACAAGGGGATGATGAAGGGGGGTGTGGGATGAGGACAAGAGGATGATGACAAGGGGATGATGAAGGGGGGTGGGGATGATGACAAGGGGATGATGAAGGGGGGTGTGGGATGATGACAAGAGGATGATGACAAGGGGATGATGAAGGGGGTGGGGATGATGACAAGGGGATGATGAAGGGGGGGTGTGGGATGATGACAAGAGGATGATGACAGAAGTAAGAAAAAAATCAAACCTATATAAGTGGGTATTATTTTAATCGAATGGACCTACAGAATAACGATAAGGTGTAATTTTTACTGAAAAATCACTGCGTAGAAATGGAAGCACCCAAAATTTACAAAATTGTGTTTTTTCTTCAGTTGTGTCGCACAATTATTATTTTTCTGCTTCGTCATACATTTTGGGGTAATATTACTGATGTCATTTCAAAGTAGAATTGGTGGCGCAAAAAAAAAGCTAGCAAAATTTATGATTTTTTAAAAGGTAAGGAGGAAAAAAGGAAAGTGCAAAAGGAGTCATCCATACTTGTTGGTGGCAGTGTGGGCCCTCAAAGGTTCTGACACTCTCCAGGTTGGTTAACCCCTTAAGGACCAGGACCATTTTGGCCTTAAGGACCAGGCCAATTTTGTTTTTGCATTTTCGTTTTTTCCTCCTCACCTTCTAAAAATCATAATTCTTGTATACTCCCATCCACAGACCCATGTGAGGGCTTGTTTTTTGCGTCACCAATTTTACTTTGTAATGACAACACTTATTTTACCATAAAATGTACGACGCAGCCAAAAAAATATTATTTATGTGGGAAAACTGAAAAGAAAACCGCAAGTTAGCAAATTTTGGAAGGTTTTGTTTTCACGCTGTATACTTTACGGTAAAATTACCCATGTTATATGCTTTTCTATATTTGTACCACTTTAAAAAAAATCTCAAACCATTTTAACAAAATGAGTATGCTTGAAATTGCCCAATTTTGACTACCTATAACCTTCTCAATTATTCCAGATACAAGGCGGTAACAGGGCTAACTTTTTGCGCCGTGATCTGTAGTTTTTATTGGTACAAAGTTTGCTTAGGTTTTACCTTTTATTAAATTTTTACAAATTTTTTGAATAAAATTTGACCAAAAAGCAGCAATTTTGGACTTTAAAAAAAAAATTTACGTTTATGCCGTTTACCTTACGGGATGATAAACAATATATTTTGATAGTTCAGACTTTTAAGCATGCGGCAATACCAAATACATTTATTAAAAAAATGTACGCTTTTTTTGGCGGTAAAATGTGGAAAATGGATGATTTATATTTTTAATGGAAGAGGGGATTTTTCAAATTTTTTACTTTTTTTTTTACATTTGTTAACATTTTTTTTTTTTTACTGTTTAATAGTCCCCATAGGGGAATATTTATAGTAATCATTTGATTGCTAATACTATTAAGTGCTATGCATAAAGCATAGAACTGATCAGTACTATATGTCATCTTCTGCTCTGGTCTGCTCGATCTCAAACCAGAGCAGAAGACCCCTGGAGACAGACGGAGGCAGGTGAGGGGTCCTCCGTCCACCATAATGGATGATTGAATGCCTATGGCGTGCTGCGGGCGATCCAATAATCAATTTAACCTCTTAAGGACGCAGGGCGTATGGATACGCCCTGCATTCCGAGTCCTTAAGGACGCAGGGCGTATCCATACGCCTGTGGGAATTCCAGTCCCCACCGCTAGCCGGTTGGGGACCGGAGCCGGATGCCTGCTGAAATCATTCAGCAGGCACCCTGGCACATCGCCCAGGGGGGTCCTGAGACCCCCCCATGTCGACGATCGGAGAAAATCGCATGTCAATTCAGACATACGATTTTCTCCAATTCCGGGCTGATCGGGTCTCTGGTGACCCGATCACCCGGAAAATAGGGCTGATCGGAGTTGTCAGCAACAACCCCGATCAGCCTAAAGGATTGGAGTGAGATCGCAAAGCTGCGATCTACTCCTATCCCATGCCATTACTCAGAACGGAGTTCTGACCAATGGCAGCGCAGGACAGGGGGTTGCCCGCCCCTGGATGTCGAGGGGCTCTGGGAAGAAGATGGAGGCCGTACCTGCAGGAGAAGATACCTGGGGACCTGGGATCTTCGCTGGAGCCTGCAGGATCCTGATCAGGTAGGGAATCGACAGTGGGGGGGGGGGGGGGAATTGAAAGTGAAAGTAAATCGATCTTTACTGTGGCAACCACTAGGGGGGCCAAACTGCAACTCCCAGCATGCCCAGAGAGCCAAAGGCTGTCTGGGCATGCTGGGAGTTGTAGTTTTGCAACATCTGGAGGGTCACAGTTTGGAGACCACTGTTACAGTGGTGCCCAAACAGTAGCCCTCCAGATGTTGCCAAACTACAACTCTCAGCACGCCTCGATTGCCCAGGCATGCTGGGAGTTGTAGTTCTGTAACATCTGTTCCTTCAGATTTAGCAATTTTCATGACATTTTTGAAAATTGCTGCTCTACTTTGAAGCCCTCTAACTTTTTCAAAAAGCAAAAATATGTCCATTTTATGATGCCAACATAAAGTGGATATATTGTGTTTGTGAAGAAAAATAAAATTTATTTGGAATGTCCATTTTCCTTACAATTAGAGAGCTTCAAAGTTAGAAAAATGCTAAATTTTCAAAATTTTCATGAAATTTGGGGATTTTTCACCAAAAAAGGATGCAAGTAACGCCGAAAATTTACCACCAAAATAAAGTAGAATATGTCACGAAAAAACAATCTCAGAATCAGAATATTCGGTAAAATCGTTTTCGCGTTATTAATTTGTAAAGTGACGGTGGTCAGAATTGCGAAAAAGGGCTCAGTCCTTAAGATGAAAAAGGGCTGCATCCTTAAGGGGTTAAAGTACTGCACTGCCGCAGATGCCATGATCTGTATTGATCAAGGCATCTGAGGGATTAATGGCGGACATCCACGCGATCGCGGATGTGCACCATTACCGGTGGGTCCCTGGCTGCTATCAGCAGCCGGGACCTGCCGCGCATGACACAAGCACCGGTCCCCTGCTCGCGGTCATGGGGAGCATAAATGTACGTCATGGAGTGTTAAGTACCACGGCACCATGACGTACATTTACTTCAATTGTTGTTAAGGGGTTAAACATAGCAGGTCTACAGTGTACTTCATGGCGTTATTGACATTGCTATAGAAGGAGTTTGTATATGCTTGACCACTTTGTTCATACAATTAATGCTGTGGTCGATTCAATCCATTTAGGTGTCCATTGTTCTTTGAGTTGCATTCCTAAGTAGGAGGTATATAGGAGCAAATTGACAATATCGCTGTCAAGATTTTGGCTACTCCACTGCCGTTCCCACCAAAGTATGAGTTGTGTTGTTTTAAAGCAAATTGCCATAACTAAAGTTAATCCATGGCCTGAACTCTTTTGAATGTGTTTTGTATTTAACGCAAGCACGTAGCCAAGGCAGAAAAATGCATCTCTATGTAGCCAGGCTTAAATAGAATTAAAGTTAAATAGTTTACCTTTAAATGGCATTGACTGCATTTCTGACTCCACTTCACCACTAATGTTGGATCAATCAACTAAAATCAGTTTTTTTTTTAATTCTCCAACATTCAAACAGACTCCAAGTTTCTAGCCTGACGAATCTCTTTAAGCCATGTTTATTTCTCATGCCTGCGAGGGTATATAGCAAAGGCACTGGCAAAAGCTATTGTTCATTATTTGAATGTGATTAAAACTTCCAAATACAGTGGCGTTCAAAGCAGTTTAACAAAAAAAAATCAATAGCAGTGCCATAAAGTAAAATAACAATCCTAACAACCAGTTCCTTGTTATCGGTATATGGATAATCCTGATTTATAAAGTCTTTTATCAGTCTCATAATAATAAACTTTAAGATAAGCTCGGAGGTGCAATTGGTGATTATGTGTACTTATTATATACCAATTCCATCTGGTTAACTTCACATATGAGAGGCTTTACGGCAGAAGGAGAGAATAGCAATAACTCACACAATAAAGTAGTCACACTGTAACCTAGGATATTATCAGAATGATCCATAATTCAGTTCAATCAGTTCTTCAAGCAGAGAGGAAACAAAAATCAATTAGATCACAGGCAGCCTCTGAATGTAAGAGTCCCCCTGCCTAAACAGCATTTCACACGCTCCTCTGAGGCATATGGCATAACATACTCAAAAGACTTCAATAGAAGGTTAATGCCAACTGCTTAAAGCACACAAGCCTTTAGTCTAATGGACTGGATCTACCACTTACTTTGCAATCAGGAAATCATTTTTTAGAAACATGGTAATTGCAAACAGTCTGGGCGAAGGACTAAGCACTTCTGTTCCATATATTATTTTGCTGGTCTGTTATTAATTGACTGATTTTTATGACAACAGTTTCAACAGAATCAATAATCCAATAATAAAATCTGCTCGCTGGTGCACACTAGCAGTGCGCAAATTACATTAAACATATAATCTATTCCAGGTGCAATTTTCTAGATTGATGGATTCAGCGTATAGTCTTTTTAAACACTTTGTAGTCATTTTAACCTTTGGTGAAACGGGGAAGCCAAATGGAAACAATTGGTGAATAAATTTGATGGGATTAAAATTAAAGAGGTCGCCTATGATTAAATAGCATAACTAAATAAAGAAATAAAAACTTATTTGTTAAAGGGATATTCCAGTAAAAAAAAAAAAAAAATTCATATCAACTGGCTCCAGAAAGTTAAACAGATTTGTATATTACTTCTGTTAAAAAATCTTAATCCTTCCAGTACTTATCAGCTGCTGAAGTTCAGTTGTTCTTTCCTGTCTGACAACAGTGGTCTCTGCTGACACCTCTGTCTGTCCCAGGAACTGGGACAGACAGGTGTCATCAGAGAGCACTGTGCTCAGACAGAAAAGAAAAACTCAATTTCAGCAGCTGATAAGTACTGGAAGGATTAAGATTTTTTGAATTAGAATTTATAAATCTATTTAACTTTCTGGAGCAAGTTGATTGTTTCTCACTTGAATACCCCTATAAGTGCTTGCTGTGCTTTAGTTGAATTCATATATGGTATATTATTTATAGTGATTAAATGTGTAGAAAAAATATTTATTTTATATTCTTGCAAACTGGATAAAAAAAATATTAGTAAAAGTCCTTGTATACTTTGTACATTGAACAGTATACAGTACTTCCTCAATTTACTGCCACAATATGTATAGCAATGCTCCCAGGCCACAAAAAAATTTGTTATTTTGCTCCAAATAGGGTGTACTTATGCATGCTTCAAATAAATCTGAGTACACATATTGGCTGGCATTTATCATTGTCTTTAGACAGTTTTTTGTGTCTAGAAAAGGCGCAAAAAAGGCGCAAACAGGGTTTATTTTTTTTGCGCCTTTTGGTTTACACATTTCTGCTGATTTTGAGTTCTAATCCACTGATTTTGGCAATACACATGATATAGACGGGTTTTATGAACTGCGGCTTTTTGTGAAAATGTGCAAAAAAGGCGCAAAGCCACTGAAAAGTCTCGAAAACTACTCTTTTTGTGTGCTGGTAATGTGTAGGGGCACTAAATTTATTAAATGGTCGCAGAGCAAATTTTGTGCAGGTCACATTTTCGGAAATTTCTCTTTTCACATACACAAAAAGCTAAGCTAAGTCTAGGCTGGTATAGTTTTCGAGACTTTTCAGGCTTTGCGCCTTTTCACAAAAAGGCGCAGTTCATAAAACCCGTCTATATCATGTGTATTGCCAAAATCTGTGAATTAGAACTGAAAATCAGCAGAAATGTGTAAACCAAAAGGTGCAAAAAAAGGCACAAATAAACCATGCTTGTGCCTTTTTTGCGCCTTTTCTAGAGACAAAAAACTGTCTAAAGACAATGATAAATGTCAGCCATTATAAAATGTAACATCATACCTAAAATAAAAGACAAATCTGTGTGCACTGCTTCTGTACAGCAGCAAATCTAATCTCCAAGGATCCATTATATGGATCAACCAGCACGCTTTGTGTCAGTGTATGCTGCCTCAGTGATTCTCAAAAGGATGAGTAACTAATATGCCATGTGATAGAACATGCTACAATTTTAGTCCTCACTGAGTTTTTAGTGTGCCCCTCTACAATATACCACCATTGCAGTCTATAGGCACTGTTTATAGATGCGTACAACAAACATATGTACTGCAGATGAGAGCGTGGTCATTCATGTATAATAATGTTCCCACTTTGTTTTTTGTCTGGCAGTTTTTGGAATACTGCCACTGCAATTTTTGAGCCAAAGTCAGAAGTGTATTCAAAAGGAATAGGACATATATAGGAAGAACTTATACTTCTCCTCCCTTAGGGTGCGTTCACACGCGCAGATTTTTTAGTGGGTTTTCCGCTGCGTATTTGAAAGTGGGTGGGCTCTTCTCGGCTGTCCACAGCAGATTTTCCGCAGCGGAATTTACGCTGCGGAAAATCCTCCACAGTCCCTACTGACTTCAATGGGGCTTGCGGCGGATTTTCCGCAGTGTACATTCCGCCACTGAAAATCGGCTGCAGACAGCCGAGAAGAGCCCGCCCACTTTCAAATACGCAGCGGAAAACCCACTAAAAAATCCGCGCGTGTGAACGTACCCTTAGGCTAAGTTTCCACTTGGGTTTTTTTCTGGCAGTTTTTGAGCCAAAGTGAGAAGTGGATCCATAAGGGAGGAGAAGTATAAGTCCTTCCTTTATATGTCCTATTACTTTTGAATACACTTCTGGCTTTGGCTCAAAAATTGCAGTGGCGGTATTCCAAAAACTGCCAGAAAAAAAAACAAGTGGAAACTTAGCAGTACTGTATAGATATTCTTTACTCCTAGATTTTCCATAATCCTTTGTGAGATGTAATGTTGAAAATTGGAAATGTTTCGAACCACAGAAATTTAGCCACGTAAAGTTAGAAAGCAGGGTCAACGTGTGCTGAGGCATATAGTGCAATGTTTTTCTTACTCAACACCTACAGAGCTCCAAACCTCATCTGGAATTAAACCCAGAACAAATGTGCATGAGTCGCTTCTCAACATTTGTTTCCATGGCTGTCCATGGAGTAGCTGTGTGCAAGCCTTCCATCCCCAAGCACAATGCTAAGAATCTAATGAAGTGGGGTAAAGCTCACTACCACTGAACTCAGGAGCAGTGCCAGTCTGATGGAGGAGTCTGAATTTGGAGAATGGCAAGAGAATATTACCTGCCTGACTGCATTGTGCCAACTGTTTGGAGGAAGAGATAGGAGATTTATCAATCTCCGTAACACATTTTTTTTGTGTAAAAAAGTTGCACGTACTTGTGCACGTGCGACTTTTCTATACATACTGTGACTTTTAGATTTTTGCTTATTCCAAAGCACATTTCTGAAATCTGCTCACGTAGTAATTATTTTTAACTTTGCAGTGCTCATGTATTTATCAAATGCAATAGTCGCTATTTATGAAGAAAAAAAAGTTACATCTCCATTTAAATGTCGCATATGTATTCCAGGTCCAACCTGGCTTACAGAAAGTGCATACATTTGCAGAAAGGACATTAACACCAAAATTATATTTTTTATAAGAAAATTAGTATGGTAAAATTGTCTACTTCTGAGCCCTATTTTGCTTTTCTACTTCTTCTACATTTATGCCATTGATGATGCTGTTTCATTAACATTATATTTTAATAGATCAGACTTTGCCACACGCGGCGATACAACATATGTTTATTTCTAGTTAAATTATTTTATTTACAAAATGGAAATGGGGTGATTTAAGGGAAGGGCTTTTTCAAATTTATTACAATTTTACTAATATTATTATTTTTCAAAAAAAAAATTGTCCCCATAGGGTACTATTACCTGCAATATTAACATTGCATACACTGATCAATGTTGTGCTATAGCATAGCATTGATCAGTGTTATCCACGCTCCATTAGCACAGTCTGCTGAGGCTGGCTGCACTATTGGAGTGACAATCAGATAGGAAGAAGGCAGATAGGGATCTTTCACCCATCCTCTCAGCTGATCTAAATGAGCTAAAGGTACTGCAGTTTGCCATTTAAGCACAGCAATCAACTTTATTTGCAGTGTCTTAAAGGGGTACTCCAATCAAATATCTTATTGATCAGACATTTTATCCCCTATCCTTTGGATAGGGGGATAAGATGTCTAGGGACAGAGTAACCCTTTAACCCCTTAAAGGGGTACTCCAGTGAAAACTTTTTTTTTTTTTAAATCAACTGGTGCCAGACAGATTTGTAAATTACTTCTATTAAAAAATCTTAATCCTTCCAGTACTTATTAGCTGTTGAATACTACAGTGGAAATTTTCTGTTTGAAACACAGAGCTGTCTGCTGACATCATGAGCACAGTGCTCTCTGCTGACATCTCTGTCCATTTTAGGAAGTGTCCAGACTAAAAGGAAATGCCCGTATCAAATATATGCTGTTCTGTACAGTTCCTAAAATGGACAGAGATGTCAGCAGAGAGCACTGTGCTCGTGATGTCAGCAGAGAGCTCTGTGTTTCAAAAAGAAAAAAATGTCCACTGTAGTATTCAACAGCTAATAAGTACAGGAAGGATTAAGATTTTTTAATAGAAGTAATTTACAAATCTGTTTAACTTTCTGGCACCAGTTTATTTAAGAAAAAAAAAAAAAAGATTTTCACCAGAGTACACCTTTAAGTACCAAAATATAAAAGCAATGTTTCTGTATGGCTGCCTGTAGACCTATTTTTATATTTTCTGACCACAATCTATTTCTTTTTTTTTTCTGAAGATGTCCAAGAACTTGGGCCAATTTATTAGGAATAGAATTAATTTCTTGGAAATATATCATCTGGAAATGGTCTGCAGGTAACTGGGGAAGCATTGGCTTCAGTAATATTCAGCCTGCTACATCACTTGGGCAATGCCTTTGACAATGTTGCATTACTGTTCTCTGTATTTTAGATTTGATGAAGTTGTTTAACCTCTGTCTCTGTGGATACGCTTGTGTTTGTTTCACACATTTTGTGAAGGCTCGGCAGAATCATGTTTATCCTGATTAAACTAATCACTTTCATAGTAAACCCACTAGGAATTGACAAATTTACATTGTTCTGCTAAGCATCTTAATTCTGCAATATAAGCATAAATGTTTCATCTTCTATTTGGTTTCATTAGTGTTACTGTGTTTTATGACAGATGGTGTTAGAGAAAAATATGTCTCTATCTCTGCTCATAACTTGTGGACTTCTTAGAGCAGTTAGCGCATTATTGCAAATCATTTAGGCACTTAGTCCATAGACTGCTACTGACACTGCTTTCCTTTGTTTCGTATTGTTTATTTCAAGCTCTTCAAAAGAATAAACAGTCCAGTAAGCAAGCTTGTCGTCTTCTTCTTTGAAGATTTTATTTAATAAACAAGAAAAACACATTAAAGGGGTACTCCGGCGCTTAGACATCTTATCCCCTATCCAAAGGATAGGGGATAAGATGCCTGATCGCTGGGGTCCCGTCACTGGGGACCCCCGTGATCTTGCACGCCGCACCCCGTTATAATCAGACCCTGGAGCGTGTTCGCTCCGGGTCTGATTACTCTCGATCACGGGGCTGGAACATTGTGACAAGCCTATGGGAGGGGGCATGACAGGGGGCGGAGCCGTGATGTCACAATGCTCTGGCCCCGTGATTGACAGTATTCAGACCCGGAGCAAACACGCTCCAGGGTCTGATTATAACGGGGTGCGGCATGCAAGATCACGCGGGTCCCCAGTGGCAGGATCCCCACAATCAGGCATCTTATCCCCTATCCTTTGGATAGGGGATAAGATGTCTAAGCGCCGGAGTACCCCTTTAAATTCTGATCTAAGACATCATATTGCATGTGCAAGATAATCAATTATTTCAGTTGAGTCCATGACTATGTAGAGTATTATCTTTTTGGATCCTGATAAGGGGTTAAATTGGGAATGCAATTTTTCATAAGGAGTCTGCAATGTTCTAAAACTTCAGACAGTTAAGAATATGTGATTTTCATCAGGAAAGTATCTTAAAATCAAGGGGGGCAAACTCTGCAATTTTCCAGGACCCTCAATAAAAGGAGGCCCCCTGAACAGGTGTAGGTCTATACTCACACTACTGCATTTTGCAAATGGTGGTATAACCGATTTTGCAATAGCAGCAAAATACAGTAGGGTGAGTATAGCCCTAAAGCTGTCCGGGCTGCACAGAGTCCATAAACAGCACATAGACTTACAGTCATGGCCGTAAATGTTGGCACGCCTGAAATTTTTCAAGAAAATGAAGTATTTCTCACAGAAAAGGATTGCAGTAACACATGTTTTGCTATATACATGTTTATTCCCTTTGTGTGTATTGGAACTAAACCAAAAAAGGGAGGAAAAAAAGCTAATTGGACATAATGTCACACCAAACTCCAAAAATGGGCTGGATAAAATTATTGGCACCCTTAGCTTAATATTTGGTTTCACACCCTTTGGAAAATATAACTGAAATCAGTTGCTTCCTATTACCATCAATAAGCTTCTTACACCTCTCAGCCAGAATGTTGGACCACTCTTCCTTTGCAAACTGCTCCAGGTCTCTCTTATTGGAAGGGCGACTTTTCCCAACAGCAATTTTAAGATCTCTCCACAGGTGTTCAATGGGATTTAGATCTGGACTCATTGCTGGCCACTTCAGAACTCTCCAGTGCTTGGTTGCCATCCATTTCTGGGTGCTTTTTGACATATGTTTGGGGTCATTGTCCTGCTGGAAGACCCAATATCTCGGATGCAAACCCAGCTTTCTGACACTGGGCTGTACAGTGCGACCCAAAATATGTTGGTAATCCTCAGATTTCATGATGCTGTGCACACATTCAAGGCACCCAGTGCCAGAGGCAGCAAAACAACCCCAAAACGTCATTGAACCTCCAGCATATTTCACTGTAGGTAGTGTGTTCTTTTCTTTGTAGGCCTTGTCATGGATCGGCAGGCTGAAGGTGGATCCTCTGTGTCAGAGAGGGTTTGGCGAGGACCGTGTCGGTGGACCGGTTCTAAGTAGCTACTGGTTTTCACCAGAGCCCGCCGCAAAGCGGGATGGTCTTGCAGCGGCGGTAGCAACCAGGTCGTATCCACCGGCAACGGCTCAACCTCTCTGACTGCTGAGATAGGCATGGTACAAGGGATAAGGCAAGAGCAAGGTCGGACGTAGCAGAAGGTCAGGGCAGGCAGCAAGGATCGTAGTCAGGGGCAACGGCAGGAGGTCTGGAACACGGGCTAGGAACACACAAGGGAACGCTTTCACTAGGCACAAGGGCAACAAGATCCGGCAAGGGAGTGCACAGGTGGAAACTAATCAAGCTAATTGGGAAGATTGGGCCAGGCACCATCATTGGTGCACTGGCCCTTTAAATCTAGAGAGCTGGCGCGCGCGCGCCCTAGAGAGCGGAGCCGCGCGCGCCAGAGCATGACAGCCGGGGACCGGGACAGGTAAGTGACCTGGGATGCGATTCGCGAGCGGGCGCATCCCGCTGTGCGAATCGCATCCCCAACGGCCATGACAGTGCAGCGCTCCCGGTCAGCGGGACTGACCGGGGCGCTGCAGGGAGAGAGACGCCGTGAGCGCTCCGGGGAGGAGCGGGGACCCGGAGCGCTCGGCGTAACAGTACCCCCCCCCTTGGGTCTCCCCCTCTTCTTGGAGCCTGAGAACCTGAGGACAAGACTTTTGTCCAGGATGTTGTCCTCAGGTTCCCAAGATCTCTCCTCTGAGCACTCGACTACAAAGGGTCCAAGATAACGTGGTCCGAGATAAAAACTGGGGACACGGAAGCCGAAATACTTGGCGGAGAGCCACACAAAAACAGGAGGAGCTCTTCTCTTTTTTTCCGGCAAGCTTCTTCACCCAGGATGAGGCCAGCATGAGGAATTTCAGAGTCTTTTTCCAGATGGTGGCGAAGCCCCGGGAAACCACATCAACAGCGGGCACACAAGAAGGCGTGGGGGTGGGGAGGGAGGGAAGAGGGTCAAGCCCGGCACGGGGCAGAGTGTCAACAGGACGGGAGCCGTGAGGAGGAGACACAGCATTGTCCAGACAGGCCTTGGGGAGGCCAGGTAAAGGGGGAGACACAGAGGCTTGACTGACGGGACTGGGAGCAGACGTGAGGCACTTCCTGTGGCAAGAAGCACCCCAGCTCCCGATCTCCCCGGTGGTCCAGACAAGGGCAGAAGATGGGGGTTGGAGCCATGGCAGACCGAGGAGGACTTCAGAGGAGCATTTGGGCAAAACAAAAAGTTCCATGCTGAAGAGCAGGGGTTCTGTGCGGTAACGCACAGTGCAGTATAGAAGTAAATCTTCTTTCTTCCTGCGGCGAGTCCTCTCTTCAGGGGTCAGGCGGGACCGATCCACTTGCATAGCCTCCTCGGCGGGAGGCACAGGGGTGGATTGCAAAGGATACTGTAAGAGAGGTGCTCCGGGCGGTGTGGCACATGGCAGGGCCTTCCCAGGCAGGAGACCACGGCAGAGTCTAGAGTCCCCATCAAATTTGTCCGGCAGGGACAAGCAGGGGTTAGGAGCGGCCGGTCGCTGCGGAGGAGTTGCAGGAGCCGGCGGAGGAGATGGTTGTTGCTGTTGCAGCTGCTGTGTCTGTGACTGAAGTTGCTGTATCTGCGGCAGCAGCTGCTGTATCTGTGACTGAAGTTGCTGTGTCACGGTGGTCAAGTATGCCAGCTGGTGATTTCGTTGGGTGATCATTAGGGATTGCTGGGCAATCACCGTGGAAATGTCGGCAAGACTTGACAGCGGCACCTCAGCGGAATCCATGGCCGGATCTACTGTCACGGATCGGCAGGCTGAAGGTGGATCCTCTGTGTCAGAGAGGGTTTGGCGAGGACCGTGTCGGTGGACCGGTTCTAAGTAGCTACTGGTTTTCACCAGAGCCCGCCGCAAAGCGGGATGGTCTTGCAGCGGCGGTAGCAACCAGGTCGTATCCACCGGCAACGGCTCAACCTCTCTGACTGCTGAGATAGGCATGGTACAAGGGATAAGGCAAGAGCAAGGTCGGACGTAGCAGAAGGTCAGGGCAGGCAGCAAGGATCGTAGTCAGGGGCAACGGCAGGAGGTCTGGAACATGGGCTAGGAACACACAAGGGAACGCTTTCACTAGGCACAAGGGCAACAAGATCCGGCAAGGGAGTGCACAGGTGGAAACTAATCAAGCTAATTGGGAAGATTGGGCCAGGCACCATCATTGGTGCACTGGCCCTTTAAATCTAGAGAGCTGGCGCGCGCGCGCCCTAGAGAGCGGAGCCGCGCGCGCCAGAGCATGACAGCCGGGGACCGGGACAGATAAGTGACCTGGGATGCGATTTGCGAGCTGTGCCGCTGTGCGAATCGCATCCCCAACGGCCATGACAGTGCAGCGCTCCCGGTCAGCGGGACTGACCGGGGCGCTGCAGGGAGAGAGACGCCGTGAGCGCTCCGGGGAGGAGCGGGGACCCGGAGCGCTCGGCGTAACAGGCCTCATTCCGTTTTCGGTAAACAGTAGAAGGATGTGCTTTACCAAAAAGCTCTATCTTGGTCTCATGTTTTCCCAGAAGGATTTTGGCTTACTCAAGTTCATTTTGGCAAAATGTAGTCTTGTTTTTTTATGTCTCTGTGTCAGCAGTGGGGTCCTCCTGGGTCTCCTGCCATAGTGTTTAATTTCATTTAAATGTCGACAGATAGTTCGCGCTGACACTGATGTTCCCTGAGTCTGCAGGACAGCTTGAATATCTTGGGAACTTGTTTGGGGCTGCTTATCCACCATCCGGACTATCCTGCGTTGACACCTTCCATCAATTCTTCTCTTCCGTTCATGCCCAGACAGACTAGCTGTTACGCCGAGCGCTCCGGGTCCCCGCTCCTCCCCGGAGCGCTCGCTTCACTCCCTCCGCTGCAGCGCTCCGGTCACGTCCTCTGACCCGGGGCGCTGCGATCCTGCTGCCAGCCGGGATGCGATTCGCGATGCGGGTAGCGCCCGCTCGCGATGCGCACCCCGGCTCCCCTACCTGACTCGCTCCCCGTCTGTTCTGTCCCGGCGCGCGCGGCCCCGCTCCCTAGGGCGCGCGCGCGCCGGGTCTCTGCGATTTAAAGGGCCACTGCGCCGCTGATTGGCGCAGTGGTTCCAATTAGGGTTTTCACCTGTGCACTTCCCTATATTACCTCACTTCCCTTGCACTCCCTTGCCGGATCTTGTTGCCTTAGTGCCAGTGAAAGCGTTCCTTGTGTGTTCCTTGCCTGTGTTTCCAGACCTTCTGCCGTTGCCCCTGACTACGATCCTTGCTGCCTGCCCCGACCTTCTGCTACGTCCGACCTTGCTTCTGCCTACTCCCTTGTACCGCGCCTATCTTCAGCAGCCAGAGAGGTGAGCCGTTGCTAGTGGATACGACCTGGTCACTACCGCCGCAGCAAGACCATCCCGCTTTGCGGCGGGCTCTGGTGAAAACCAGTAGTGGCTTAGAACCGGTCCACTAGCACGGTCCACGCCAATCCCTCTCTGGCACAGAGGGTCCACTACCTGCCAGCCGGCATCGTGACAGTAGATCCGGCCATGGATCCCGCTGAAGTTCCTCTGCCAGTTGTCGCTGACCTCACCACGGTGGTCGCCCAGCAGTCACAACAGATAGCGCAACAAGGCCAACAGCTGTCTCAACTGACCGTTATGCTACAACAGTTGCTACCACAGCTTCAGCAGTCATCTCCTCCGCCAGCTCCTGCACCTCCTCCGCAGCGAGTGGCCGCTCCTGGGATACGCTTATCCTTGCCGGATAAATTTGATGGGGACTCTAAGTTTTGCCGTGGCTTTCTTTCCCAATGTTCCCTGCATCTGGAGATGATGTCGGACCTGTTTCCCACTGAAAGGTCTAAGGTGGCTTTCGTAGTCAGTCTTCTGTCCGGAAAAGCCCTGTCATGGGCCACACCGCTCTGGGACCGCAATGACCCCGTCACTGCCTCTGTACACTCCTTCTTCTCGGAAATCCGAAGTGTCTTTGAGGAACCTGCCCGAGCCTCTTCTGCTGAGACTGCCCTGTTGAACCTGGTCCAGGGTAATTCTTCCGTTGGCGAGTATGCCGTACAATTCCGTACACTTGCTTCAGAATTGTCCTGGAATAATGAGGCCCTCTGCGCGACCTTCAAAAAAGGCCTATCCAGCAACATTAAAGATGTTCTGGCCGCACGAGAAATTCCTGCTAATCTACATGAACTTATTCACCTAGCCACTCGCATTGACATGCGTTTTTCTGAAAGGCGTCAGGAACTCCGCCAAGATATGGACTCTGTTCGCACGAGGCGTTTCGTCTCCTCGGCTCCTCTCTCCTCTGGTCCCCTGCAATCTGTTCCTGTGCCTCCCGCCGTGGAGGCTATGCAGGTCGACCGGTCTCGCCTGACACCTCAAGAGAGGACACGACGCCGTATGGAGAACCTCTGCCTGTACTGTGCTAGTACCGAACACTTCCTGAGGGATTGTCCTATCCGTCCTCCCCGCCTGGAAAGACGTACGCTGACTCCGCACAAAGGTGAGACAGTCCTTGATGTCTACTCTGCTTCTCCACGTCTTACTGTGCCTGTGCGGATGTCTGCCTCTGCCGTCTCCTTCTCTACAGTGGCCTTCTTGGACTCTGGATCTGCAGGAAATTTTATTTTGGCCTCTCTCGTCAACAGGTTCAACATCCCAGTGACCAGTCTCGCCAGACCCCTCTACATCAATTGTGTAAATAATGAAAGATTGGACTGTACCATACGTTTCCGCACGGAGCCCCTTCTTATGAGCATCGGATCTCATCATGAGAGGATTGAACTTTTGGTCCTCCCCAATTGCACCTCGGAGATTCTCCTTGGACTTCCCTGGCTTCAACTTCATTCCCCAACCCTGGATTGGTCCACTGGGGAGATCAAGAGTTGGGGGTCCTCTTGTTCCAAGAACTGTCTAAAACCGGTTCCCAGTAACCCTTGCCGTAACTCTGTGGTTCCTCCAGTAACCGGTCTCCCTAAGGCCTATATGGACTTCGCGGATGTTTTCTGCAAAAAACAAGCTGAGACTCTACCTCCTCACAGGCCTTATGATTGCCCTATCGACCTCCTCCCGGGTACTACTCCACCCCGGGGCAGAATTTATCCTCTCTCTGCCCCAGAGACTCTTGCCATGTCCGAATACGTCCAGGAGAATCTAAAAAAGGGCTTTATCCGTAAATCCTCCTCTCCTGCCGGAGCCGGATTTTTCTTTGTGTCCAAAAAAGATGGCTCCCTACGTCCTTGCGTTGACTACCGCGGTCTTAATAAAATCACGGTTAAGAACCGCTACCCCTTACCCCTCATCTCTGAACTCTTTGATCGCCTCCAAGGTGCCCACATCTTCACTAAATTGGACTTAAGAGGCGCCTATAACCTCATCCGCATCAGAGAGGGGGACGAGTGGAAAACGGCTTTTAACACCAGAGATGGACACTTTGAGTATCTGGTCATGCCCTTTGGACTGTGCAATGCCCCTGCCGTCTTCCAAGACTTTGTCAATGAAATTTTTCGTGATCTGTTATACTCCTGTGTTGTGGTATATCTGGACGATATCCTAATTTTTTCTGCCAATCTAGAAGAACACCGCCAGCATGTCCGTATGGTTCTTCAGAGACTTCGTGACAACCAACTCTATGCCAAAATTGAGAAATGTCTGTTTGAATGCCAATCTCTTCCTTTTCTAGGATATTTGGTCTCTGGCCAGGGACTACAGATGGATCCAGACAAACTCTCTGCCGTCTTAAATTGGCCACGCCCCTCCGGACTCCGTGCTATCCAACGCTTTTTGGGGTTCGCCAATTATTACAGGCAATTTATTCCACATTTTTCTACCATTGTGGCTCCTATCGTGGCTTTAACCAAAAAAAATGCTGATCCCAACTCCTGGCCTCCTCAAGCAGAAGACTCCTTTAAACGACTCAAGTCTGCCTTTTCTTCGGCTCCCGTGCTCTCCAGACCTGACCCTTCCAAACCCTTCCTATTGGAGGTTGATGCCTCCTCAGTAGGAGCTGGAGCTGTTCTTCTACAAAAAAATTCTTCCGGGCATGCTGTCACTTGTGGTTTTTTCTCTAGGACCTTCTCTCCAGCGGAGAGGAACTACTCCATCGGGGATCGAGAGCTTCTAGCCATTAAATTAGCACTTGAGGAATGGAGGCATCTGCTGGAGGGATCAAGATTTCCTGTTATTATCTACACCGACCATAAGAACCTCTCCTACCTCCAGTCGGCCCAACGGCTGAATCCTCGCCAGGCCCGGTGGTCTCTGTTCTTTGCCCGATTTAATTTTGAGATTCACTTTCGTCCTGCCGATAAGAACATTAGGGCCGATGCTCTCTCTCGTTCCTCGGATGCCTCAGAAGTTGATCTCCCTCCGCAACACATCATTCCACCTGACTGCCTGATCTCCACTTCTCCTGCCTCCATCAGGCAGACTCCTCCAGGAAAGACCTTTGTTTCTCCACGCCAACGCCTCGGAATCCTCAAATGGGGTCACTCCTCCCATCTCGCAGGTCATGCGGGCATCAAGAAATCTGTGCAACTCATCTCCCGCTTCTATTGGTGGCCGACTCTGGAGACGGATGTTGGGGACTTTGTGCGAGCCTGCACTATCTGTGCCCGGGATAAGACTCCTCGCCAGAAGCCCGCTGGTTTTCTTCATCCTCTGCCTGTCCCCGAACAGCCTTGGTCTCTGATTGGTATGGATTTTATTACTGATTTACCCCCTTCCCGTGGCAACACCGTTATTTGGGTGGTCGTTGATCGATTCTCCAAAATGGCACATTTCATCCCTCTTCCTGGTCTTCCTTCTGCGCCTCAGTTGGCTAAACAATTTTTTGTACACATTTTTCGTCTTCACGGGTTGCCTACGCAGATTGTCTCGGATAGAGGGGTCCAATTCGTGTCTAAATTCTGGAGAGCTCTCTGTAAACAACTCAAGATTAAATTAAATTTTTCCTCTGCATATCATCCCCAGTCCAATGGACAAGTAGAAAGAATTAACCAGATCCTGGGTGATTATTTGCGACATTTTGTTTCCTCCCGCCAGGATGACTGGGCAGATCTCCTTCCATGGGCCGAATTCTCGTATAACTTCAGGGTCTCTGAATCTTCCTCCAAATCCCCATTTTTCGTGGTGTACGGCCGTCACCCTCTTCCCCCCCTCCCTACCCCCTTGCCCTCTGGTCTGCCCGCTGTGGATGAAATTTCTCGTGACCTTTCCATTATATGGAGAGAGACCCAAAATTCTCTCTTACAGGCTTCTTCACGCATGAAGAGGTTCGCGGATAAGAAAAGAAGAGCTCCCCCCGTTTTTTCCCCTGGAGACAAGGTATGGCTCTCCGCTAAATATGTCCGCTTCCGTGTCCCTAGCTACAAGTTGGGACCACGCTATCTTGGTCCTTTCAAAATTTTGTGTCAAATTAATCCTGTCTCTTATAAACTTCTTCTTCCTCCTTCTCTTCGTATCCCTAATGCCTTTCACGTCTCTCTTCTCAAACCACTCATCCTCAACCGTTTTTCTCCCAAATCTGTTCCTCCCACTCCTGTTTCCGGCTCCTCGGACGTCTTCTCGGTCAAGGAAATTTTGGCTGCCAAAAAGGTCAGAGGGAAAAATTTTTTTTTAGTAGACTGGGAGGGTTGTGGTCCTGAAGAGAGATCCTGGGAACCTGAGGACAACATCCTTGACAAAAGTCTGCTCCTCAGGTTCTCAGGCTCCAAGAAGAGGGGGAGACCCAAGGGGGGGGGTACTGTTACGCCGAGCGCTCCGGGTCCCCGCTCCTCCCCGGAGCGCTCGCTTCACTCCCTCCGCTGCAGCGCTCCGGTCACGTCCTCTGACCCGGGGCGCTGCGATCCTGCTGCCAGCCGGGATGCGATTCGCGATGCGGGTAGCGCCCGCTCGCGATGCGCACCCCGGCTCCCCTACCTGACTCGCTCCCCGTCTGTTCTGTCCCGGCGCGCGCGGCCCCGCTCCCTAGGGCGCGCGCGCGCCGGGTCTCTGCGATTTAAAGGGCCACTGCGCCGCTGATTGGCGCAGTGGTTCCAATTAGGGTTTTCACCTGTGCACTTCCCTATATTACCTCACTTCCCTTGCACTCCCTTGCCGGATCTTGTTGCCTTAGTGCCAGTGAAAGCGTTCCTTGTGTGTTCCTTGCCTGTGTTTCCAGACCTTCTGCCGTTGCCCCTGACTACGATCCTTGCTGCCTGCCCCGACCTTCTGCTACGTCCGACCTTGCTTCTGCCTACTCCCTTGTACCGCGCCTATCTTCAGCAGCCAGAGAGGTGAGCCGTTGCTAGTGGATACGACCTGGTCACTACCGCCGCAGCAAGACCATCCCGCTTTGCGGCGGGCTCTGGTGAAAACCAGTAGTGGCTTAGAACCGGTCCACTAGCACGGTCCACGCCAATCCCTCTCTGGCACAGAGGGTCCACTACCTGCCAGCCGGCATCGTGACACTAGCTACAGTGCCATGGGTTGCATACTTCTTGATAATGTTGCGCACTACGGACAAAGGCAAATCTAGATCTCTGGAGATGGACTTGTAACCTTGAGATTGTTTATATTTTCCACAATTTTGGTTCTCAAGTCCTCAGACAGTTCTCTTCTCCTCTTTCTGTTGTCCATGCTTAGTGTGGCAAACAATGCAAAGACTAAGTGAACTTATCTCCTTTTTATCTGCTTTCAAGTGTGAGTCTTATATCGCCCACACCTTTTATTTGCCCCAGGTGAGTTTTAAGGAGCATCACATGCTTGAAACAATCTTATTTTTCCACAATTTTGAAAGGGTGACAATAATTTTGTCCAGCCCATTTTTGGAGTTTGGTGTGCCATTATGTCCAGTTTGCTTTTTTCCTCCCTTTTTTGGTTTAGTTCCAGTACACACAAAGGGAATAAACATGTGTATAGAAAAACATGTGTTACTGCAATCCTTTTCTGTGAGAATTACTTCCTTTTCTAGAAAAATTTCAGGCGTGCCAACAAAGGTAGAAAACTGGAAAATGGTCCTCTGGATAAAGGCACGCCTCCCAAGGTGCAAAAGTGATTAATTTTATTAGTAAGGCAATGCGTTTCGATCCTGGTCTAACAAAGATCCTGGTCCAGGATCGAAATGCGTGAATCACTTTTACACCTTGGGAGAAGTGCCATAATCCAAGGGACCATTTTCCAGTTTTCTACCTCTCCATTGCATAACCGGATTGACTTCTGTTCATATGGAATCACCCTGTGGCGGCTCACCTATTTTCCTTGTCCACACACAACTGTAGGTGTTGTGCTTTTAGGCTGGAATTCCACTTTTTCCACAATTCTGCCGCATTGTGTTTTTTTGGGTCAAAAGAATGCTGTGGCCAGATGTTAGCTGGAAATCAATGAGGAAGCGCTAAATTCTTCTTCCAATTGGTGTTTTTCAGTTTGGCATTTTAAAAATCCTTTTGGCATTTTTTCACTCTTTTTTGGCATTTTTCAGGTCCTTGGCGGGTTTTCAAAAGAAGTCTATGGTAATAAAAAAAACGACAAGAAAAACGCCATGTGGGTTTTAACTTTGGCGTTTTTGCAGGTGGTTTTTATTCTCTTTTGGACTTTAGCGATCCAAAAAAGTGACGGAGATACCTTTTTTAATAACATTTCGTAGGTTACCGTAAAAAATAATAATAATAAAAAAAATACAGTAGTGATGGAGAAAATTGTATTTAACAAAATGTATCTTTTTTCATAAAAAATGTTTATTAATTTTTAAACAGGGATCAATTTATGTGGGTGTGCAGGGCACTAAAAATATAGCCGACAATAATAAAAATGTAGTGTGTGTGTGCGTGCGTGTGTGTGTGTGTTTTTCCTTTTTTTCCTTTATTTTTTAGGTGGTACTACTACTCCCAGCATAGAACACACTGTTCCATGATGGGAGTAGTAGTACATGTACGAATTGACAGATCGCCCTGGGTCCGTTGTGATCCTTCTGTATAATTTATAGATGCGAACGGCCGCTCTTCTATGGTCCCCTGCCCTGCTGTATATATACACCTACTTATATTTCCCACAGAGAACTGTGATTATCCAGATGGTTCCAGTAGGTGTATATATACGTCAGTGCAGGCGACCATAGAAGAGCAGCTGGCCACATCTATACATTATACGGGAGGATCACAGCGGGTGTCAGGAGTGACATTCGCTGTCATCTTTCCTTAACTGTAGGTACAACAGCTTCCAACAGGGAGCAGATCGTGCTCCATGATGGGAGTAGTAGTACCTGCAGTTAAGGACAGATCACAGCGGGTATAACTCCTGACATCCGTTGTGATCGTCCTATCTATTGCAGAGATGTGGAGCGGCTCTATACAGCCCCCTCATCTCTGCACTATACTCCAGCCAGTGATATGAATAGAACATCACTCATTCATATTTCCCTCTGAGAGCTGTGATTGGCTGCAACCATCTGGCCAATCACCACTCTGGGTGGAAAATATGAACTGGCCGGCCGGAGTATAGTGCAGAGATGCTCCGCATCTCTGCTAAATTATGGACGATCGCATCGGGTGTCAGGACTGACACCTGGGGCGATATGTCTATTAGTACAGGTACTACTACTCCCATGATGGAACAGTCTGTTCCATGCTGGGAGTAGTAGTAATAACTAAAAAATGTAAAACAAATAGAGGGGAAAAAAGTGAAACACACACACTTTATTATAAATTAATTAAAAGTTCATTATAAAAAATAAAAATTTCCTCAAATACATTTTTTCCCCCATCCCTACTGCATCCTTCTTTTTTTTTTTTTTTTTTTGGTACCCAACACATTTAAAAAAAAAATGCCAAAGGGGCCAAAAATGCTATTTCAACTCTAATGCAAAAACGCCTGTAAAATCGTCAGACACAGGGAATTGCACCGGCGTTTTTTCTGGCATTTTTTTCAGTGAAAAGTGGAATCCTAGCCTAAGCACAACACCTAAGGGTAAGGAGCCCAGCTTTATACTACTTTTTCAGCATTCCATAGCAGTCCTCACTAGGGGCAAACCCTGGTTTCTCATTGTCTTTCTCTGTTTAGGACCTATGATGATACATTCTATCTGCTAAGATTTTTCTAATGATGTAATTGCAGCTTTTGGCAGATACAATGTAAGTGTGTGTGTGTGTGCTTGTGCGTATGTCAGTGGGTTGTGAGAGAGGCAGTGGGTTGTGAGAGACGATGGCGGAGATCTGATGATCTGACCTGCGGCTTGTCTGTACCGAGTGTGAACAGCTGCAATCCGCTCATCAGAAATCTCCAGGCTTGGTGCAATTGCGTCGGATACGTTTGAATTGTCCGAAAGAAATCTCCAGGCTTGGTGCAATTGCGTCGGATACGTTTGAATTGTCCGAAAGGTATACATTGCATCATTTTGTGCACCTGATGACCTAACCGGCAGCGCCTGGATGAATGAGGTCCTTTTCCATTTTCCGTTTGATGACTACGTCAGGACGCATGTGCCTGTGACCTCCGGCTTGCAGCCCTCCCTTGGACATCAGTGAGTACCCCTATATGGGGTGATATGCGTTACTTCTATTTACATCTGGTGAGCAGCCACCTATAAGTGCCCTGGGTTTTTCCCACATTTACACTTGCTGTTTCTGTTTAAGGGTAATACACGAGGCGCCGTTCCCCGGTCTTTTTTCTTTCTATTTATTTCTGGTTTCTCAATGTCTTTCTCTGTTTAGGACCTATGATGATACATTCTATCTGCTAAGATTTTTCTAATGATGTAATTGCAGCTTTTGGCAGATACAATGTAAGTGTGTGTGTGTGCTTGTGCGTATGTCAGTCTGTATAATGGACATAGAAAAGGAAGAGAAATTAATAGAAAAAAGCATGGAAAGAAAGAGGGCGCCATAGGAAGCAGTGTGTATTCACAGTATAGAAATTATAAATACAGCAGATAATTTAAAATATTCAGTCACAGCACATATATTGCCTAACCAGTGTGGAGCCACTAACAGATGCAGCCAGGTTTCATTTTTGCGGTTTTGTTTTTCCTCCTTACCTTCTAAAATCCATAACATACCTTCTAATATCCATAATATTTATTTTTCCCTCCATAGACCAATATAACGGCTTGTTTTTTTCCTGACCAATTTTACTTTGTAAATGAGCCTCACTCCCTTGATAAAGTCAGCGTGGACTGACGAAACGTCGGGGTGCGGAAGGCTTAGAAGTGATTAATTTTTAATAGCAGCCAGAACACATATGTCATTGTGCATCCTAAATCAGAGTAATTCAATATACTAGGGTGATATCCAAGTGTACTTGGATGCACTGACATCAATATCTGAGCACAGGCTGTGTTTTTAATTCAAAAAGTCACACTCATATCCAATATTTTTTAATAGAAATAATAAAGCATTATAAAATTTAGTGGGGGATTTCTAGTTTAACCTCTTTGGGGGGGGGGGTCACCCCTAAAGTTGATGATTACAATTTTACTTTGTAAAGACACCTTTCATTTGACCCTATAATGTATGGCACAACCCAAAAATATTATTTTGTGGGGAAATTGAAAAGAAATACGCAATTTGCAGCTTTAAAACTGACATGTTCTCTGTATTTTTAACCCACATTTACATGCTTTGCTATTACTGTACTTTTTAATGGACTTTTAAACAAAATAAGTATTTCAAAATACCACTATTCTGACGTCTATAACTTTCTCACTTTTCCGTATACAGGGCTGGATGAGGGCTCATTATTAGTTCTGTGATCTGTCTTGTTTATTGGTTCCACTTTTGCATATATATAACTTTTTGATTGTCTTTCTGGCACCAAAGATCAGAAGAAGACCAGGGCCAGAGGATGGGACTGCTATAGCAGTGAAGCGGAGGAAGAGGAGTTTAAACTTATTATTTTTATTCTGGCAGCCCAGGTATAGTAGTAAAAATCACTGAATTTCTCCTTTAACCCCTTAAGGACTCAGGGTTTTTCAGTTTTTGCACTTTTGTTTTTTCCTCCTTACCTTTAAAAAATCATAACCCTTTCAATTTTCCACCTAAAAATCCATATTATGGCTTATTTTTTGCATCGCCAATTCTACTTTGCAGTGACATTAGTCATTTTACCCAAAAATGCACGGCGAAACGGGAAAAAAAATCATTGTGCGACAAAATCGAAGAAAAAACGCCATTTTGTAACTTTTGGGGGCTTCCGTTTCTACGCAATGCATATTTCGGTAAAAATGACACCATATCATTATTCTGTAGGTCCATACGGTTAAAATGATACCCTACTTATATAGGTTTGATTTTGTGGCAATTCTGGAAAAAATCATAACTACATGCAGGAAAATGTATACGTTTAAAAATGTCATCTTCTGACCTCTATAACTTTTTTATTTTTCCACGTACAGGGCGGTATGAGGACTAATTTTTTGCGCCGTGATCTGAAGTTTTTATTGGTATGATTTTTGTTTTGATCGAACTTTTTGATCACTTTTTATTCATTTTTTAATGGTATAAAAAGTGACCAAAAATGCGCTTTTTTTGACTTTGGATTTTTTTGCGCGTACGCCATTGACCGTGCAGTTTAATTAATGATATATTTTTATAGTTTGGACATTTATGCACGTTTTTTTTTTTTTTTATGGGAAAAGGGGGGTGATTCAAACTTTTATTAGGGAAGGGGTTAAATGACCTTTATTAACACTTTTTTTTTACTTTTTTTTTTGCAGTGTTATAGGTCCCATAGGGACCTATAACACTGCACACACTAATCTCCTATGCTGATCACTGGCGTGTATTAACACGCCTGTGATCAGTGTTATCGGCGCTTGACTGCTCCTGCCTGGATCTCAGGCACTGAGCAGTCATTCGCCGATCGGACACCGAGGAGGCAGGTAAGGGCCCACCCGGTGTCCTGCAAGCTGTTCGGGATGCCGCAATTTCACCGTGGCGGTCCCGAACAGCCCGACTGAGCAGCCGGGTCACTTTCACTTTCACTTTAGAAGCGGCGGTCAGCTTTGACCGCCGCTTCTAAAGGGTTAATACCGCACATCGCCACGATCGGCGATGTGTGGTATTAGCCGCGGGTCCCGGCCGTTGATGAGCGCCGGGACCGACGCGATATGATGCGGGATCGCAGCGCGAGCCCGCTTCATATCGCGGGAGCCGGCGCAGGATGTAAATATACGTCCTGCGTCGTTAAGGGGTTAATATTATATTTTAATGGTTCTGACATGTATACACACGGCGGTACCACATTTGATTATGTTTATTTTTTATGACATTTAATTTAAAAAAATGGGAAAAGGTGGGTGATTCTAACCTTTATTAGGGAAGGGGGTAATTTACTTTTATTAACTTTTTTTTTTTTTAAAGTCCCCATAGTTAACTATAACATACAATCTTGTGATTACATATGCATTGATCAGTGTTATCGGTGTTCTGCTACTCAAGCCTGTCATGGCTGGGTGGAGCTTCCGAGAACTGATCGGATGGTGAGGAGGCAGGTAAGGGCCCTCCCACCATCCACTGAGCTGATTGGGACCCGCAATTTTGCAGCGGATGTATGTCCCGATCAGCTACGCTGAGTTACCGTCAACGTTAGATCCCGCATTTAGACACCATGATCAATGTTGATTGTGGCATCTAAAGGGTCAATGCATCGGCAAAATCAGCAATGCCCAGCAGTAACCGTGGGTCCTGGCTGCTGATAGCAGTCGGGACCCACCAGGTATGAAGCTTGCTCAGCTCGTGAGCGGGCTTCAAACTGCGGGAGCTGGACCTGAGGATACATGTACACCCTTGGTCCTTAGCCGGTTAAGTTAAATGACAACCAAAACATGTCAAATCCGTCTGTGTTGTGTGGACTAAGTGTTTTTCAACAGTAAAAATAAAAGACTATGGGGGAGATTTATCAAAACCTGTGCAGAGGAAAAATTGCCCAGTTACCCATAGCAACCAATCAGATCGCTTCTTTCATTTTTCAGAGGTCTTTTTAAAAATGAAAAAAATCTAATTGGTTGATGGGCAACTTTTCCTCTTCACAGGTTTTGATAAATCTCCCCCTATGTTTTATGGAATTCTTTCCAACTGGACAATGGCCATCATTTACTATAGCAAATCCCACATTTAGTTGGGTTTTGCGTCAGATTCCGTGGCATTGTGCCAGAAATTCTATCTGCGCCAGAATTTTGCGCCAGAATTGAGAAAAAAACAACTTACTCTCCATTTTACCGAGAAAATCCGAAAAAGGGGCATGGGCATCAGGAAAAGGAGTGGGTTTGTTCCTAAATAAATACAGAATTAGTATAAATTTTTTTTAAATAAACTGTATTTGCTTTGATTCCAAACATACACTATAGGATAAGAAACCATTCTAATTCTATGAGTAATATTTGATAATAATGAACATATAGAAAGGGACTCTATAATATTTGTTGCCATGGTAAGCCGCCTCTGCCTGCACTGCCTATGTGTCACCATAAATGTCCACACCTGATGTTCTGCATTCGCAATATTTATATTGTGTTGCATGGTGATTTATACAAACAGGCGAGCACTTACTGTTTTGATGCATGTATATATTGGTACAGTCTGCACAGCATGTCTTAGAAACCAGTAATTGTCTTCAGACTGGAATAATTTATATGTCAACCAACTGAACGCCAGTAGGAAGCTCTTCTTCTAATGTATTTAAGAAGTATGGACAGGTACTTAATCGTTTTCCAAGAATCTAATGCAAATGTTGTGAAAACAAGGTAATCTTGTTTCTATAAAATAATTCACAAAGAAATAACCTGGTTTTGAACAAAGACTGTAACTAAGCTGTTATGCCTGCCTAACCATGTATGCTGTCCATGTACCATCAAAGATAGGATTGCTAATGATATGATGCAAAATCTCTGGAAAGTACTAATCGAAAAATGAAAAAAAATCTACTAATAAAAAAAAATCCCTATAATTTCATCTGTGCTGAAGTTCAGAATACATCCTTAGGAATTGGAGCGCCATTTTGCTGTTACAGAGCTTTAAATCCCAGCTTCTCATCACGCAGCCATAAAAGTGAATTATTTCATACAGTCTGCCTACAACCAACTATCTTTTCCTAATTACAGTCAGATGCTGATTACGTTATTTACTGATTGCAGACACTTTGTAGATTCTATTTTCTGCACATGATTATGGGGGCAGCCATCTTGTCATGGCTTCTGTGAGAAGCCTTCATAGATATTATTTATAGTAGCCACATTAATCATAATACCCTTGATGATGCTTTCAGCTCCTATCATTGGGCCGGCCTTGTGGCTATTATACAGGCACAGAAGGAAGGCCAAATTATGTTTAGGTGAAACACGTTTACACAGGAGCATTTTTAAAAATTATTTCAATTGATAAAACATGTTAACCCCTTAAGGACCAGAGTTTTTTCCATTTTTGCACTTAAATGTTTTCCTCCTTACCTTTAAAAATTCATAACTCTTTCAATTAAATTTTGCACCTAAAAATCCATATGATGGCTTAATTTTTTGCGCCACCAATTCTACTTTGTAATGACGTCGGTCATTTTACCCAAAAATCTACAGCGGAAGGGAGAAAAAAATCATTGTGAGACAAAAATGAAAAAAAACAAACAAACACAAGTTTTGGGGGATTCTGGTTCTACACTGTACATTTTTCGGTAAAAATGACACATTCTCTTTATTCTGTAGGTCCATACGATTAAAATGATACCCTACTTATATAGGTTTGATTTTGTCGTACTTCTGAAAAAAATCATAACTACATGCATGAAAATTTATATGTTTAAAATTGTCATTTTCTGACCCCTATAACTTTTTTATTTTTCCACGTATGGGGTGGTATGAGGGCTCATTTTTTGCGCTGTGATCTGAAGTTTTTAGAGGTACCATTTTTGTATTGATCGAACTTTTTGATCACTTTTTATTCAATTTTCCATGATATAAAAAGTGACCAAAAATACGCTATTTTGGACTTTGGAATTTTTTTTGCATGTACGCCATTGACCGTGTGGTTTAATTAATGATACATTTTTATATTTTGGACATTTCCGCACACGGCAATACCACATATTTTTATTTTTATTTACTGTTACGCCGAGCGCTCCGGGTCCCCGTTCCTCCCCGGAGCGCTCGCCTCATCCCCGTTGCTGCAGCGCCCCGGTCGGATCCACTGACCGGGTGCGCTGCGGTCCCGCCTCCTGCCGGGGTGCGATTCGCGATGCGGGTGGCGCCCGCTCGCGATGCGCACCCCGGTCCCCGTACCTGACTCGCTCTCCGTCGGTCCTGTCCCGGCGCGCGCGGCCCCGCTCCCTAGGGCGCGCGCGCGCCGGGTCTCTGCGATTTAAAGGGCCAGTGCACCAATGATGGTGCCTGGCCCAATCTTCCCAATTAGCTTAATTGGTAATCACCTGTGCACTTCCCTATATTACCTCACTTCCCTTGCACTCCCTGGCCGGATCTTGTTGCCTCAGTGCCTAGTGAAAGCGTTCCCTTGTCTGTTCCTAGCCCGTGTTCCTGACCTCCTGCCGTTGCCCCTGACTACGATCCTTGCTGCCTGCCTCGACCTTCTGCTACGTCCGACCTTGCTTCTGCCTACTCCCTTGTACCTCGCCTTTCTTCAGCATCTTCAGCATCTTCAGCAGCCAGAGAGGTGAGCCGTTGCTAGTGGATACGACCTGGTCACTACCGCCGCAGCAAGACCATCCCGCTTTGCGGCGGGCTCTGGTGAAAACCTGTAGTGTCTTAGAACCGGTCCACTAGCACGGTCCTCGCTATCCCTCTCTGGCACAGAGGATCCACCTCCTGCCAGCCGGCATCGTGACAGTAGATCCGGCCATGGATCCCGCTGAAGTTCCTCTGCCAGTTGTCGCTGACCTCCCTACGCTGGTCGCCCAGCAAGCTCGTCAGATCGCCCAGCAGTCGCAACAGATAGCGCAACGAGATCAACAGCTGGCATACTTGACCTCCGAGGCACTGCGTATTCAGTCACAGATACAGCAGCTGCAGCCGCAGATACAGCAACAGCTACAGCTGCAACTACCTTCTCCGCCGCCGGCTCCTGCAACTCCTCCGCAGCAACCGGCCGTTCCTAACCCCTGCTTGTCCCTGCCGGACAAATTTGGCGGAAAGATCGCCCAACGAGATCAACAGCTGGCATACTTGATCTCCGAGACACAGCGTCTTCACTCACAGTTACAGCAGCTGCTGCCGCAGATACAGCAACTTCAGTCACAGCAGCTGCTGCCGCAGATACAGCAACTTCAGTCACAGCTACAGCTGCAACAACCATCTCCTCCGCCGGCTCCTGCAACTCCTCCGCAGCAACCGGCCGTTCCTAACCCCTGCTTGTCCCTGCCGGACAAGTTTGATGGGGACCGCAATGATTCTGCCACAGCCACAGTCCAGTCCTTCTTCGCTGAGGTCCGTGGTGTCTTCGAGGAGCCTGCCCGAGCTTCTTCTGCCGAGATTGCCCTGCTGAACCTGGAACAGGGTGTTTCTTCCATTGGCGAGTACGCCATTCAGTTCCGTGCTCTTGCTTACGAGTTGTCCTGGAATAGTGAGGTTCTCTGCGCGACCTTTAAAAAAGGCCTATCCAGCAACATTAAAGATGTTCTGGCCGCACGAGAGACTCCTGCTGACCTACATGAACTCATTCATCTTGCCACTCGCATTGACATGCGTTCTTCCGGATGGCGTCTGGAGCTCCGCCTGGATATGGACTTTGTTCGCACGAAGCGTTTTTTCTCCCCGGCTCCTCTCTCCTCTGGTCCTCTGCAATCCGTTCCTGTGCTTCCCGCCGCGGAGGCTATGCAAGTTGACCGGTCTCGCTTGACACCTCAAGAGAGGACACGACGCCGCATGGAGAATCTTTGCCTGTACTATGCCAGTACCGAACACTTCCTGAAGGATTGTCCTATCCGTCCTCCCCGCCTGGAAAGACGTACGCTGACTCCGCACAAAGGTGACACAGTTCTTGATGTCAACTCTGCTTCTCCACGCCTTACTGTGTCTGTGCGGATATCTGCCTCTACCTTCTCCTTCTCTACTATGGTCCCCTTGGATTCCGGATCTGCAGGAAAATTTTTTTTGGCCTCTCTTATCAACAGGTTCTACGTCCCTGTGACCAGTCTCGCCAGACCCCTCCTAATGTGCATCGGACCTCTTCACGGAAAAATTGACTTTTTTTTCCTCAGGTTCTTTGGCCCCAAGAAGAGGGGGAGACCCAAGGGGGGGGGTACTGTTACGCCGAGCGCTCCGGGTCCCCGTTCCTCCCCGGAGCGCTCGCCTCATCCCCGTTGCTGCAGCGCCCCGGTCGGATCCACTGACCGGGTGCGCTGCGGTCCCGCCTCCTGCCGGGGTGCGATTCGCGATGCGGGTGGCGCCCGCTCGCGATGCGCACCCCGGTCCCCGTACCTGACTCGCTCTCCGTCGGTCCTGTCCCGGCGCGCGCGGCCCCGCTCCCTAGGGCGCGCGCGCGCCGGGTCTCTGCGATTTAAAGGGCCAGTGCACCAATGATGGTGCCTGGCCCAATCTTCCCAATTAGCTTAATTGGTAATCACCTGTGCACTTCCCTATATTACCTCACTTCCCTTGCACTCCCTGGCCGGATCTTGTTGCCTCAGTGCCTAGTGAAAGCGTTCCCTTGTCTGTTCCTAGCCCGTGTTCCTGACCTCCTGCCGTTGCCCCTGACTACGATCCTTGCTGCCTGCCTCGACCTTCTGCTACGTCCGACCTTGCTTCTGCCTACTCCCTTGTACCTCGCCTTTCTTCAGCATCTTCAGCATCTTCAGCAGCCAGAGAGGTGAGCCGTTGCTAGTGGATACGACCTGGTCACTACCGCCGCAGCAAGACCATCCCGCTTTGCGGCGGGCTCTGGTGAAAACCTGTAGTGTCTTAGAACCGGTCCACTAGCACGGTCCTCGCTATCCCTCTCTGGCACAGAGGATCCACCTCCTGCCAGCCGGCATCGTGACAGTTACACAGTATTTTTTTATGGGAAAAGGGGGGTGATTCCAACTTTTATTAGGGAAAGGGTTAAATGATCTTTATTCACTTTTTTACTTTTTCTTTGCAATGTTACAGCTCCCATAGGGAGCTATAACACTGCCCACACTGATCTTTTACATTGATCAATGGTTTCTCATAGGAAACCATTGATCAATGATTCAGCCGCTTGACTGCTCATGCCTGGATCTCAGGCACTGAGCAGTCATTCGGCGATCGGACACCAGGAGGCAAGGTAAGGGACTCTCCTGCTGTGTCACAGCTGTTCGGGATGCCGCAGACATCCCGAAGAGCCCCCTGAACTAATCGGCATCGATTTACCTTTACTTTAGACACAGCGTTCAACTTTGAATGCCGCGTCTAAAGGGTTAATACCGCGCGGCACACCGATCAGTGCCGTGCGCTATTAGCCACGGGTCCCGGCCTCTAATAAGGCCGGGCCCAACCCGCAATGACCGTGGCCGTGGCCCCGCGTTATAAAACGGGGGTGGACTCAGGGCGTACAGGTACGCCCTTGGTCCTTAACAGATTAAAGGAAATCTGTCATCAGTATCACCTGCACTAACCTGTTATATAGGCTTGTAGTGCAGGTGACACTGAGGAAAATGTTATATACCTGGTCCCGATCCATCGTTGCATTCCGCCATTATCCACCTTTTTATTTGTATGCAAGTTAGGTGCATGGGTGGAGCTCCATTCACTTTCCAGGGCACTGTGATGTCATCTCTGTCAGGTAGGCACTCTATATCAGGCTCATTAATATTGAGATTTTCCCTCCCTGCTCACTCCCTCTAGCTGACAGTTTGGCGCATACGCAGGTTTCTGGGTATACCTGGAAGCGATGTTCAGCCAAACTTTAGTCCTGTGGCAATATAAGTATAATATATGAGGCACACATATGTTTACACATCCAAGATGGTCGCAGGAATGAAGCTTAGCCGAATGCTGCTTCCAGGTGTACCCATGAGGTGGCGCATGCGTTCTATTTTTAGATAGAGTAAGCAGGGATTGGGGAATATGGATGTTGATGAGCCAAACAGAGTTCCCACCAGGTAGGGATGATGTCACAATGCCCAGGGAAGCAAGTGGAGCTCCGCTCATGCCCTAAGAAGCTAATTTGCATATAACTAAAAAGGTGGATAACGGCAGAACGCAGCGACAGTTCGGGACGAGGTAAGCATCATTTTAATCAGTGTCACCCACACTACAAGCCAGTATTACAGGTTAGTGCGGGTGATACTGATCACAGATTTGCTTTCATCTACAACATTTCAACATAGAAAAACCCTGCACCATGTGGATATGATCCAGACAACCACTTGTCTGCTACGGTACGTTACTGCAGATTTTATCTGCACAAATCACCAGGTAAAATCTGCAGCATTTCTGTGATCTGTGAAGCTTTTAACCTGTGTTAAATAAAGATTTAAACTTTATTATCAGGAGCAGGATTACCAAACATCTATTGTTCGTGTACTACTGACGTGAGACTCGGCTCCGTAGCATTGATTCCGGCCTTGTGAACAAGATTTCTTTTCCCTGCTGTGCGAATTAGAGGACATACAGAGGCGGTGTACTGACCCTACATTTTTTTCGTATATATTTTATATCATGGGCCTGTGCCTAGGGCAGCAGTGTTGAAGTTGGCAGCACTTCAGTGAGTGAAAAAATTGTAAATACTTTTAAAGTAGCTGTTTTCACCATGTTGTGACCTAGAGTAAAAAAAAAAAATCAATTTCTCCCTTTGGTTGAATCCACATGCGTCAGAACAGCTGTGAATTTTACCTTCAGATTTACAGTCACAGCCGCTCATTATATTGTGGCTTTGTGATTGATCTCACCACTTCCTATGCATAGGGTGATTCTGTGGATAGGGGATAAGATAATTTTTGCCATAGTTTTCATTTAAACATAGTTTTGTGGTCTATCTAATTTGTGTATTTGCTATGGGGTGCTGGTGAACATCTACTAAGTTTGGCAATTTCATAGATTTTGCCGGGGCTAAAGATATTCAAGCAATGTAAACAATATAGTAACTTTTAGTTTACAATCAATTGCCTGACCCCTTGACCTTGAGAGTGGTATAGGAGTATATAGTTTCTGGACCTGCACTGATGCCCATTATCTGATTTATACTTTGCTTAAAACTATGCAGAAAAAACAATACTTGGTTATTTGATCTTCAAAATCTATGAATACAAATGAAAGAATAAAGAATAACTTTCTCTAGATTTCAACCAAAAGCCCATGTGCACTTGCAATGAATTTATATCTTATAAAGAACTAACATATGGATAATTTTCAATGCAAATTAAGCCACTGTACCATATTACATTACATATACAATATATAATTTTTTTTTTACTATCAAACCTAACCAGTGCCTTGCTGTTTGATTCTGGACTTTCGCCATCCTACATCTTTTAAGGGGTACTCCCACCCTAGACATCTTATCCCCTATCCAAAGAATAGGGGATAAGATGTCTGACCACGGGGGTCCCGCCGATGGGGACCCCCGCAATGTTGCATGTGGCACCCACCTGTTTCTTGTCCGGAAGCGCTGGAGGGTCTCGGTCGCGACCACTGGAGCGGAAGTCCGTGATGTCAGGACTCCGCCCCGTGTGACGTCATGCCCCGTCCCCTCAATGCAAGTCTATGGGAGGGGGCGTGACGGCCATAGATATCGTAGATATTATCAGGCAGGGAACAGAGCCCAATAGTCATCAATGTGGGGCAAAAATAGATCATAATAGATGCATAAATCTAAACATATGTTAATGAGTAGTAATATATTATCCATAACAGAGTTTATCACACTTATCTTTTCTCCTAGAACTACTATCAGACCCTCATATATCTGGAATCAGAAGCCTCATGAGAGGAATGGAGTAGCCAGCCTTGTCATGAATCAGCACAACAAAAAATGAAACAACATTTCTGGAAGGGCAAACAGGTTTAATTAATCTTATTAGTCAAATATGGATGGTATGTCCGCAAATATGCTTTAGCCACAGAAAAGTGCTCCATGTTCTAATTGCCTAATGAACAGTACTTCCCTGCTGTTAAACCTTTGTATAAGAAGCCTCATGCATCTGTAAGAGGGCTACTCCAGAATGACAAAGACATTATAAGATAACTTTATTAACCCCTTAAGGACTCAGCCCATTTTGGCCTTAAGGACTCAGACAATTTAATTTTTACGTTTTCATTTTTTCCTCCTCGCCTTCTAAAAATCATAACTCTTTTATATTTTCATCCACAGACTAGTATGAGGGCTTGTTTTTTGCGCTACCAGTTGTCCTTTGTAATGACATCACTCATTATATCATAAAATGTATGGCGCAACCAAAAAACACTATTTTTGTGGGGAAATTAAAACGAAAAACGCAATTTTGCTAATTTTGGAAGGTTTTGTTTTCACGCCGTACAATTTCTGGTAAAAATGACATGTGTTCTTTATTCTGAGGGTCAATACGATTAAAATGATACCCATTATTATATACTTTTATATTATTGTCGCGCTTAAAAAAAATCACAAACTTTTTAACCAAATTAGTACGTTTATAATCCCTTTATTTTGATGACCTCTAACTTTTTTATTTTTCCGTATAAGCGGCGGTATGGGGGCTCATTTTTTGCGCCATGATCTGTACTTTTTTTTGATACCACATTTGCATAAAAAAAACTTTGAATACATTTTTTATAATTTTTTTTTTAATAAAATGTATTAAAAAAGTAGGAATTTGGGACTTTTTAAATTTTTTTTCGTTCACGCCGTTCACCGTACGGGATCATTAACATTTTATTTTAATATTTCGGACATTTACGCATGCGGCGATACCAAATATGTCTATAAAAAATGTTTTTTACGCTTTTTGGGGGTAAAATAGGAAAAAACGGACGTTTTACTTTTTTATTGGGGGAGGGGATTTTTCACTTTTTTTTTACTTTTACTTTTACATTTTTTTACATTTTTTTTTACACTTGAATAGTCCCCATAGGGGACTATTCATAGCAATACCATGATTGCTAATACTGATCTGTTCTATGTATAGGACATAGAACAGATCAGTATTTTCGGTCATCTCCTGCTCTGGTCTGCTCGATCACAGACCAGAGCAGGAGACGCCGGGAGCCGCACGGAGGAAGGTGAGGGGACCTCCGTGCGGCGTTATGAATGATCGGATCCCCGCAGCAGCGCTGCGGGCGATCCGATCGTTCATTTTAATCGCGAACTGCCGCAGATGCCGGGATCTGTATTGATCCCGGCACCTGAGGGGTTAATGGCGGACGCCCGCGAGATCGCGGGCGTCGGCCATTGCCGGCGGGTCCCTGGCTGCGATTAGCAGCCGGGATCAGCCGCGCATGACACGGGCATCGCTCCGATGCCCGCGGTTATGCTTAGGACGTAAATGTACGTCCTGGTGCGTTAAGTACCACCTCACCAGGACGTACATTTACGTCCTGCGTCCTTAAGGGGTTAAATGGGCACTGTCAGATCCAAAAACTCTTTATACACTGCTCAAAAAAATAAAGGGACCACTTAAACATCACAATGTAACTCCAAGTCAATTACACTTCTGTGAAATCACACTGTCCACTCAGGAAGCAACACTGATTGACAATCAATTTCACATGCTGTTGTGCAAATGGAACAGACAACAGGTGGAAATTATAGGCAATTAGCAAGACACCCCCAATAAAGGAGTGGTTTTGCAGGTGGTGACCACAGAACACTTCTCAGTTCCTATGCTTCCTAGCTGATGTTTTGGTCACTCTTGAATGCTGGTGGTGCTTTCACTCTAGTGGTAGCATGAGACGGAGTCTACAACCCACACAAGGGGCTCAGGTAGTACAGCTCATCCTGGATGGAACATTATTGCTAGCTGTGGCAAGAAGGTTTGCTGTGTCGGTCAGCATAGTGTCCAGAGCATGGAGGTGCTACCAGGAGAAAGGCCAGTACATCAGGAGATGTGGAGGAGGACATAGGAGGGCAACAACCCAGCAGCAGGATAGCTACGTCCGCCTTTGTGCAAGGAGGAGCACTGCCAGAGCCCAATGACCTCCAGCAGGCCACAAATGTGTACGTGTCCACTCAAACGGTCAAAAACAGGTTCCATGAGGGTAGTATGAGGGCCCGATGTCCACAGGTGGGGGTTGTGCTTACAGTCCAACACCGTGCAGGATGTTTGGCATTTGCCAGAGAACACAAAGATTGGCAAATTTGCCAGTGGTGCTCTGTGCTCTTCACAGATGAGAGCAGGTTCACACTGAGTACATGTGACAGACATGACAGAGTTTGGAGATGCCTTGGAGAACATTCTGCTGCCTGCAACATCCTCCAGCATGACCGGTTTTGCGGTGGGTCAGTAATGGTGTGGAATGGCATTTCTTTGGGGGGGCCTCACAGGCCTCCATGTGCTTGTCAGAGGTAGCCTGACTGCCTTTAGGTACCGAGATGAGATCCTCAGACCCCTTTTGAGACCATATGCTGGTGCGGTTGGCCCTGTGTTCCTCCTAATGCAAGATGCTAGACCTCATGTGGCTGAAGTGTATCAGCAGTTCCTGCAAGAGGAAGGCATTGATGCTATGGACTGGCCCACCCGTTCCCCAGACTTGAATCCAATTGAGCACATCTGGGACATCATGTCTCGCTCCATCCACCAACACCACGTTGCACCACAGACTGTCCAGGAGTTGGCAGATGCTTTAGTCAAGGTCTGGGAGGACATCCCTCAGGAGACCATCCGGCACCTCATAAGGAGCATGCCCCGGCATTGTAGGGAGGTCATACAGGCACGTGGAGACAATACACTACTGAGCCTCCTTTTGACTTGTTTCAAGGACATTACATCAAAGCTGAATCAGCCTGTAGTGTGGTTTTCCATTTTGAAATTAAGTGTGACTCCATATTCAGATCTCCATGGGTTGATAAATTTGATTTCCATTGATAATGTTTGTGTGATTTTGTTGTCAGCACATTCAACTATGTAAAGATGAAAGTATTTCATACGATTAGTTCATTCATTCAGATCTAGGATGTGTTATCTTAGTGTTCCCTTTATTTTTTTAAGCAGTGTATGTTCCTGATGAAAATTAAAGACTTGTTGTAATATGGTTGTTAAAAATGTTTTGAATATTTAATAAAAGAGCCCCTGAAAATCCCACCACTAGGTGTCCCCATACCTACTGGGACACTAACAAATACTGCAACAGCATCAGCTTATCCATGACTCATGGACAAGGGAGGACTCATGAACAAGGCTGCATGAGCAGACACACTAATCCCCTCCCACCACCACAAGGGAGGGACACGCCATCTTCCTCTGAGAGGATTTCTAACACTGTGAGCTAACGAGAAGAAGGATTTTTTGTTTTTTTATTAAAAAAATAGGTGATAGAGGCATAAAAATTAGATATAAACTATTTTTTTTTTTTGTGTGGGATCTGACAGAAACGCTTTAACTAGTATGATGATGGTATGATCTTTTTGAACAGTACTTAATAGTTGATTATATGTGGGAGACCAAACAATGATCTATCCTCTTCTAATATCCTTTTTTTAGGAGACCATCATCTCAGTGCTTTACCCAAGTGGGCAGGACTTCTTGTACACATATAGACAGTTATTCTTTGTTTTAATTTCTGCAATGATATATGGAATATAATTAAACAGTATTAAAGAAGAGGAGAACATTTGTCGTACTTCTGCTGGTATCTTTTTGCCCTCTACATTTACTTTTTATATTTTTGGACTCAAAGTAAAGAGTTAGCATTCAGTCAGTACAGCATACTACAATACTGTGCTGCATACTTGGCTGTACATTTTATTACAGGCTTCACAAATCACTCATAATTATGGCTGAAGAACTATGTAATTGCATGTATGGACTAGTGTTACATTGCACCTAGGATTCTTTTATGTTTTATTAACTTTGTAAATACTGTTGGATAATATTATGCCTCTCTTAGCTGTATGCCATTAGAGTTAAGAAGGCTAAAAGGCTAACACTATTATCAGTAGTAATGTTCTAGTAATCCTATTTTCAACCTTTGATATTTCTGTCCAAAATGTGTCATACTGAACATTTATCTAGTACGCTGCTTCTTGGCTGTAATCAGTTATTACTCATATGTACTGCTTCCAGAATAACATATTCCAACCTCCCATTAGCTTTGGTTTAGTAGCAATTGGAACTATTTACCTTTTAAACAGTCAAAATATACAGTCGAAGTCATCAAAATGTATAGTTTTATCACATTTATAGGATACCTACTTTGTACATGACAGAAACAAATTTTTTACAATTTTTTTTTCTCCACGCCTTATAAGAGGCATAACTCTTACTTTTCCATCCACAGACCCATATGAAGGCTCGTTTTTGTAATGACACCTTTCCTTTTACCATAAAATGTACAGAGAAACCCAAAAAATATTATTTGTGAGGGGGAAATTGATAAGAAAATGTATATATTTTTTCTATTATTGTACTACTTAAAAAAAAAAAAAGTTAAACTTTTCTGACCCCTATAACTTTTTTATTTTTCTGTATATGCCGTGATCTGTACTTTTTATTGGTACAATTTTTGTTCTCATGGGGCTCTTTTTTTCTGATTTATGATATGACCAAATATCAGCATTTTTGACATTCCACTTGCGGAATTCCGCCTCAAATGAAAGCCCAATAGACTTCTATGGGATTCCGCACTCCCATTCACACTTCTAAATTTCCGCATTTGTAATATCCGCACCATTTCCGCACCAATACCATACAAAATCTGCACAAGCCAGAAACCACCCAAGGAAGCGGAAGCCGAATTGGTGCAGATAATCCGCCCATGTGAATAGACCCTCACATTTGTATCTTTTCTGTATATTATCTATTTCATTTTGATTCATACTTGGTTTCGGCTTCAAAACTGTAGGACCACCCTCAGATTTTGTTCAGGTTTTGTAATGCAGTTTTAAATTCTTGGAGGACAGTTCATAAAAGCATTGTAGTGGCTAACAGGGTTGTGTGTGTAGTGTATTGACAGGGTGTTGTGACTGTAATAGAGTTCATTACGCCAGGGTAGTGTTAAGCTCCACACTTCAAGGATAAGCAGCTTCCTCGGCCAAGCGCTGGGGCAAAAAAAAAAAAAAAACAGGGTTACAGAAGAGTCACAGACACAAGGTCACTGATGCAGGGTTACAGAAGTTACAGAAACTACTTTTCCTGAAAAGGTCTTGCAGGCAGATGTAACAGTCCATGAAGTATAACAGAAAACTTTGGTAGTTTAATAAACGGGGTAACGTTGCATAGGGTGTAAACATTGAGGGTGGGTGCTGTGCAATGTTTTTAATACACACAGTGTTGACGGGTCTTTATACATTATGGGACCTCAGCTGTAGAGGGGTCCTTTATAACTCTTCAATACACAATTATCAAGCTGGTTATAGCTATTGCTCGCTGGTTCAGTTATATTTGCTCAGACATTTGCTACATTGTTATTGTTTTTAAAATGTGTGTTTCACTATTTTCATTATTGATATATAACCTAATAAAGAGAAGGCTTATAATTTGCACATAAAATTAGTGGTTGGGAAAATGAGGGTTGATATCCTCCAACCATAGGTCTCTTTAGTATGTATATATTGTCACACATAGGTACAGACACTACATTATGAACTACACTAACTTTACAGCCCATGTAGCATAGTCAAATAAAAAAAAAACCTGGAATACCTCTTCAACTTGGCTTACTCTTGTTTCACACTACAAAATTACCCCGTTTTAAAGATCCGTACAAAGTTCCGTTTGAAAATCAGCTGAAAACAGCAGTTACAAAAACCTGTACAGCCGTTAGAAAATCCCATTATAGTCTATGGGATTTTTGTAATAGCCGTTTTAACCCATTATAGCCCGTTATTAATAAATTAAATTAAAGGTGCAATAATTGAAAAGTATGTAATCATAGGTATTATTTTAATCGTATTGACCCTCAGAATAAATACAACATGTAATTTTTTTCCGTAAATTGTACAGTGGGAAAACAAAACCTTCCAACATTTGTAAAATTGTGGTTTTCTTATAAATTTCCCCACACAAATTGTAATTTTTTTGTTTGCACCATAAATTTTTTGGGTAAAATTAGAGATGTCATTACAAAGGACAACTAGTCGTGCAAAAAACAAGCCCTCATACTTGTCTGTAGATAAAAATATGAAAAAATTATGATTTCTAGAAAGTGAGGAGGAAAAAACTAAATGTCCTTAAGGACACAGCTCATTTTCACCTTAAGGACACAGGCCTTTTTTGCAAATCTGACCACTGTCACTTTAAACATTAATAACTCTGGAATGCTTTTACTTATCATTCTGATTCCGAGAATCTTTTTTCGTGACATATTCTACTTTAACATAGCGGTAAAATTTTGTGGTAACTTGCATCCTTTCTTGGTGAAAAAACCCAAAATTTGATGAAAAAAATGAAAATTTAGCATTTTTCTAACTTTGAAGCTCTCTGCTTGTAAGGAAAATGGATATTCAAATTATTTTTTTTGTTCACATATACAATATGTCTACTTTATGTTTGCATCATAAAATTTATGAGTTTTTACTTTTGGAAGACATCAGAGGGCTTCAAAGTTCAGCAGCAATTTTCCAATTTTTCACAAAATTTTCAAACTTGATATTTTTCAGGGACCAGTTCAGTTTTGAAGTGGATTTGAAGGGTCTTCATATTAGAAATACCCGATAAATGACCCCATTATAAAAACTGCACCACCCAAAGTATTCAAAATGACATTCAGTCAGTGTTTTAACCCTTTAGGTGTTTCACAGGAATAGCAGCAAAGGGAAGGAGAAAATTCAAAATCTTCATTTTTTACACTCGCATGTTCTTGTAGACCCAATTTTTTAATTTTTGCAAGTGGTAAAAGGAGAAAATTTTTACTTGTATTTGCAGCCCAATTTCTCTCGAGTAAGCACATACCTCATATGTCTATGCTAATTGTTCAACGGGCGCAGTAGAGGGCTCAGAAGAGAAGGAGCGACAAGGGTATTTTGGAGAGAACATTTTTCTGAAATGGTTTTTGGGGGGCATGTCACATTTAGGAAGCACCTAGGGTGTCAAAACAGCAAAAACAAACCCACATGGCATACCAATTTGGAAACTAGACCCCTCGGGGAATGTAACATGGGATAAAGTGAGCCTTAATACCCCACAGGTGCTTCATGACTTTTGCAAATGTTAAAAAAAAAAAAAAAAATTACCTAAAACGCTTTGTTTCCCAAAAATGTTACATTTTTACAAAGGGTTAAAGCAGAAAATACCCCTCAAAATTTGAAGCCCAATTTCTCCCGATTCAGAAAACACCCCATATGGGGGCGAAAAGTGCTCTGCTGGCGCACTACAGGTCTCAGAAGAGAAGGAGTCACATTTTGGCTTTTTGGAAGAAAATTTTGCTCTGGGGGCATGCTGCATTTAGGAAGCCCCTATGGTGCCAGGACAGCAAAAAAAAAAACACATGGCATCACATTTTGGAAACTAGACCCCTTGGGGAACGTAACAAGGGGTAAAGTGAACCCTAATACCCCACAGGTGTTTCACGACTTTTACATATGTAAAATTTTTACCTAAAATGCTTGGTTTTCAAAAAATTTTAAATTTTTACAAAGGGTTAAAGCATAAAATACCCCCCAAAATTTGAATCCCAATTTCTCCCGATTCAGAAAACACCCCATATGGGGGCGAAAAGTGCTCTGCTGGCGCACTACAGGTCTTAGACTGCACTTGCCAAGGTATTCATCCAGGGGTATAAGGAGAATTGTCATGCAGATAGATGGCAAAAATATAAAATGTAACCAGCCAAGGTATTCATCTAGGGGTATAATGAGAATTTTTCTTTAGATAGATGGTAAAAATCTAAAACATAACCTGCCAAGGTATTCATCTAGGGGTATAATGAGATTTTTTTGTTTTGTTTGGGGTTTGCCAATTTGAATTTTGGGAATAATTTGATGGGTAGTTTCTCTCTAATTCATTGAAATGTAATTACAAGGGGAGTTTTGGGGGTGTCAAAAGTACAAATAATTCAAGGGGACAATTTCAAACAACAAGAGATGTATGGTAGATTTTGAAGCATTCCTGCATGCATGGACCGGGTTTATGGGGGCATGTTTCACAGTGGTATACGGTTTCTTTCTGATACCGCGCTTGGAGCACACTCTACACCTTTTTGGGGGCCTACTTCCGGACTCTGTACGGGGAACAATTCCGGGAAAATGCTGCCCTGGTACAATCCTACTCTCTGCTCCTGTGGCGCTGCTCCCCTTCCCTTCTTGATCCCCGAACAGAAAGTTCTTTATTACTTTTTCCTGGAATTGCAGGAATGTCCCACCATTGCCTGCATGCCGGTAAAGAAGGAAGGCATTATACATGGTGATTTGTAGGAGGTGCAGCGCCAATTTTTTATACCACACCCTAGTTTTTCGAAGGGCTGTGTACGGCTGCAAAACTTGATCAGACAGATCCACTCCTCCCATGAACTTGTTATAGTCCTGGATACACACAGGCTTAGGGGCTCGCTCTGTGGTACCACGGACTGGGACAGGGGTGGATCTGTCCGAGTGAATGCTGCTTAGTACAAGGACGTCACGCTTGTCCTTGTACTTTACAAGCAGCATGCTGTCCTTACAAACAGCTCGGCTCTCCCCCTTTTTTTGTTTTTGCCGTACAAACATTTTTGGGAGATCCCTCTGATTTCTCCTCATAGTTCCACAGGCCACAGTACCCTTAGAAAAGAGGCATTCTAGTAAAGGGACGCTTGTATAGAAATTGTCAAGGTATATATTGTACCCTTTATTTAGTAGGGGGTGGACTAGGTCCCAAACTATTTTACTTGCTCTTTTGAACACAGGGGGACACTCAGGGGGTTCAAGTTTGGAGTCTTTTCCTTGGTATACCCTAAAACTGTGGGTATAGCCCGTGGCGCTCTCGCATAACTTATATAATTTTATGCCATACCTGGCTCGTTTGTTGGGCAGGTATTGCCGAAATTGCAGTCTGCCCTTGAAATGAACAAGGGACTTTGTCCACATCTATCTGTTTCTGGGGGGTGTATACCTCTGAAAAACTTTTATTTAGATGGCTGATAAGAGGCCGAATTTTATATAAACGGTCGAAATTGGGATCACTGGGAGGGGGACAATTTGCATTATTTGCATAATGTAAAAATTTTAGGATGGCTTCAAACTGAGGCCTCTTCATGATTGTATGGTATAATGGAGTATGGTAGAGCATGTCCTTACTCCAATATGACCGTATTGTCGGTTTTTTATGATGCCCAGGTTAAGACAGAGGGCGAAAACATTTTTCATTTCTTGTGAGAGTGGGCGTCCAATGATAAGGCCTGGTGTGGTATGCCTGTGGGTGGGCTGCTATAAATTGATCCCCATAGCGATTAGTCTCCTCCACTATCATCCCAACCAATTCTTCTGTAAAGAAAATTAGGAAAAAATCGGCTTCATTGAACCCCGCTGTATTTATGTGAATGCCTGGAGTGGCCGCAAAGTCAGGCACCTGGGGTGAAAAATTAGAAGCCAGAGCCCACTCTGAGTTGGTACTAGTACCTAGTTCTGTGGTGACACTAGGACCTGGCTCCGCACTATATCTAGGACGCCTCTAGGCGGTTCCTCATCAGACTCAGTGGAGGAGGAGGAGGCAGATGAAGAGGGCAAATATAATAGTTCAGATGAATCTGATGCCAGGAAAGCATATGCCTCCTCAACGCTGAAAGTCTGGCGGCTTGACATTTTATTGTTTTTATTTATTTATTTTTTGTGAAAAAAAATACTAAAATGACAAACCGTACCACCACTGGGTACGAACAGTGGCAAACTGTTACTCAAATAACGGTAACGGTAATGTTTTTTTTTTTTTTATGATTTTTTATTTATTTTATTTTTTTATAGATTTTTTTATGGAAAAAATAAACTAAAATTTACTAACTGTACCACTGGGAACAAACAGTGGCAATTAACAAATCATTAGAAAAATTACTTTTTTTTATGTTATTTGGGTTTTTTCTTTTTTTTTTTTTTATGGAAAAAAAAAAATGACAAACTTTACCACTGGGAACTAACGGTGGAAAACTGCCACTCAATTCAGAGAATAAAAACGGTGGAACGGCGGTATTTGAGATGGTGTGCGACAAGTGGTATATGAAGGAACTTTAGTGTAACTGTTATCAGTGACAGGGCACTGCTGGGCACAGTAAAACAATAATTTTTTCAGGCACCTGCTTTTTCTAGTTTCAGTCACTGTTATATTCAGTGACTTGCACTGATTTATTCACTGCCAGCAAGCAGATTATGAAAGAGCAGGGATGGATGCCTACAAAGGGTAAGGGGCACTGCTGGGCACAAGATTTTTTATTTTATTGCAGGCACCACTGAAATGATGTGATTTCTTCTTTCTGATGTGACTTCTGAGTGACTTGCACTGATTTATTCTTTGTGGCTGCTGGATCGCAGCGCAGGGACAGAACAGAAGGAAGCAGCAGCAGGGACAGAACAGAGGGTGCCTATAGATGGGTACTACTTGGCACTACTTTTTTTTTCACTTTTTCACCAGTCACTGCTATTATCAGTGACTGGCACAGATTTATTTCTGCCGGCAGCAGCAGCAGCAGCTGATCGCCGGTGGCTACAGAGGCTGATCGCCGGCGTCCAGGGAGGCCAGAGGGGCACAGAAGTGGAGGACAGAGGGGCACAGAACGGGTATCGTAAGGCTGTTTTAACTGTAGATCGCTCTAGCAGCTGTAGTTCTCTGTAGTAACAGTAACTCCTTCTCCGATCGCTACTGTCACAGAAGTGAAAGCATCGGAGCGGGAGTTACTGTGTCAGATCTTGGATACATTGTGATAGGTCCTTTCCTGGACCAATCACAATGATCCTGGACCAGGACAACCTCTGATTGGTCCCTGGTCATTAGGCAGAACTTCTCACCTGCCGGAGACAACCGGAGGGGAAAAGTTCAAGCCGCGGGATGCAGCAGCAGCGGCGAGTATGTGAATGACGGGTATACCCGTCGCTATGCGCAAAGGCTCTGCATCAGCTGACGGGTATACCCGTCATTTTGCGTGAAGGGGTTAAAGGGGTATTCCAGGAAAAAAAACTTTTTTTATATATCAACTGGTTTCAGAAAGTTAAACAGATTTGTAAATAATTATCAGCTGCTGAAGTTGAGTCGTTTTCTGTCTGGCAACAGTGCTCTCTGCTGACATCTGTGCTTGTCTCGGGAACTGCAAAGAGTAGAATAGGTTTGTTATGGGGATTTGCTTCTAAACTGGGCGGTTCCCGAGACAGGTGTCATCAGAGAGAACTTAGACAGAAAAGAACAATTCAACTTCAGAAGCACATAAGTACTGAAAGGATGACAATTTTTTTAATAGAAGTCATTTACAAATCTGTTTAAAGGGTACCTCTCATCAAAAAAACTTTTGATATATTATAGATTAATGTATGCAGAATAACTTTACAATTGCATGTTATTAAAAAATATGCATCTTTCTATTTAATTTTCCACTTTGAAGAAATGACCACTAGGGGTCTCCCTACCAGTCCTGGCAGCAAGCATTTCAGACTCATGCTGGAGTCCTAAACACTACGAGCTGCCAGTCTGCTTTGTTCACAAAGGAGAACACTCAGAGCTGCCAGCCTGCTTTGTTCACAGCCTGTTTGGCTGTGAGCAAAGCAGGCTGGCAGCTCTGAGTGTTTAGGACTGCTTGCTGACAGGACTGATCGGGAAAAATACAATACAAAGAAGCATATTTTTCATTAACATGCTATTGGAAAGTTATTCAACATTCATTAATCTAAAATATATCAACAGTTTATTTGATGAGAGGTACCCTTTAACTTTCTGGAGCCAGTTGATATATAAAAAAAAAAAGTTTTTCCTGGATAACCCCTTTAAGGGGTTAAAACTCCACAAGTTGAGACCTTGTATGGAGCCCCAGACCAAGGGAGATTGACTGCTATTCTGTGCTTCTTTCATTTAGGAATAATGACACCAACTTTTGTAAGCTTCTCACCAAGCTGCTTGGTGATGGTCTTATAGCACATTCCAGCCTTTTGTAGGTCTACAGCAGTGTTTCCCAAACGTGGTCCTCAAGCACCCCCAACAGGTCATATTTTCTGGATTTCCTTAGTCTTTCACAGGTGATATAACTGTGGTGATGCCTGATTCACTGACCATAATTATATCACCTGTGAAAGACTAAGGAAATCCAGAAAACATGACCTGTTGGGGGTGCTTGAGGACCATGTTTGGGAAACACTGGTCTACAGTCTTGTCCCTGATATCCTACGGAGAGCTTTTTGGTCTTGGTCATGGTGGAGATTTTGGAATCTGATTGATTGCTTCTGTGGACAGATGTCTTTTATACAGGTAGGAAGCTGAGATTAGGAGCACTCCTTTTTAGGAGAGTGCTCCTATTCTCAGCTTTACATGCATAAAAGACACCTGGGAGCCAGATTTCTCTGTGTAAAATATAAATCAATTCATAACTTATTTGAAATGCATTTTATTGGATTGTTGTTATTCTGTCCCTCACTGTTCAAATAAACCTGCAACTACATTTATAGACAGATATGTCACGTATGGGCAGGGAACAGTGAAGCCCTAACCCACAGCCACTGTCCCAACAATTGCCTATGACTGATCAACAACCACGATGACAAACCAGCCATGCTAGGGGCTGTGGCCATGTCGTCAAAATAATATAATACAAAACAGACCGAGCTGTGGAACAGCTGAAGGCACACAAACTAACAGATATAAACTAAGACACACAGTCAAATCGTATTCAAACTAGCCAATGTCGATACCAGAAAATAGCGGTGTACAAGAACGCAGAACAAGAGAAGAGTCAATGGAAAACCAAAGATCAATATCCAAGCAGGTATCAAGTAAGCAGCAGGTGTTAGCTAATGTATAACCTTTCACAGACACTGGACTGATCACTGCTCCTAGCTTAAATAGGAAGGTGATCAGGGATACACCTTCCTGATAAGTAGCAGAACTGAGAACCACACCTAGACAACACAGGTGAGCTCCAAGCAGCTCCAGCCCAACTAGAGTCATTTAGCTCTTCATGTACGGCCAGAGCCAGACATTACGTGATCATTTCTTTGTCAGTGGGAAAATGTACCAAATCAAAGCACTTTTTTCTTCATGGTATCATTTATAATACTGGGGACTCTGGGCCTAAGATGATTCTGTCCCCTCTGCACCCCCTTTACCTGCACTCCTGTATAGGGCATATTTATCTCATGTAGGTATGTTTAAAATATAATTATAAAACAGTTACATTAGTACTGTTACGGAGCTGGATGTTGATCCTCTAATCTGTGTGGCTGATGACTCGGACCGTATCGGGGAGCCGAGTCTAAGGTGCCGCTAGTCTTCACCAGAGCCCACCACAAGGCAGGACGGGTGTCACGATGCCGGCTGGCAGGTAGTGGATCCTCTGTGCCAGAGAGGGATGGGAGGACCGCGCTAGTGGACCGGTTCTAAGCCACTACAGGTTTTCACCAGAGCCCGCCGCAAAGCGGGATGGTCTTGCTGCGGCGGTAGTGACCAGGTCGTATCCACTAGCAACGGCTCACCTCTCTGACTGCTGATGACAGGCGCGGTACAAGGGAGTAGACAGAAGCAAGGTCGGACGTAGCAGAAGGTCGGGGGCAGGCGGCAAGGTTCGTAGTCAGGGTGGATAGCAGAAGTTCTGGTACACAGGCTTTAGACACACAAAACGCTTTCACTAGGCACAAGGGCAACAAGATCCGGCAAGGGAGTGCAAGGGAGGAGACTAGATATAGCCAGGGAACAGGTGGGAACCAATTAAGCTAATTGGGCCAGGCACCAATCATTGGTGCACTGGCCCTTTAAGTCTCAGGGAGCTGGCGCGCGCGCGCCCTAGAGAGCGGAGCCGCGCGCGCCAGCACATGACCGCAGGAGACGGGAACGGGTAAGTGACCTGGGATGCGATTCGCGAGCGGGCGCGTCCCGCAGTGCGAATCGCATCCCCAACGGCCGTGACAGAGCAGCGCTCCCGGTCAGCGGGACTGACCGGGGAGCTGCAGGGAAAAAGACGCCGTGAGCGCTCCGGGGAGGAGCGGGGACCCGGAGCGCTAGGCGTAACAGTACCCCCCCCCTTAGGTCTCCCCTTTTTTTTGTCCGGTGGCTGCCTCCCCTGGGATGAGGACACCGGGAAGGAATGGATGGTTTCCTCAATGGCAGGCAGTACAGCAGGAGTAGGAATGGGGAGGGAGGGCAGAGGGTGAAGCTTGGCACGGGGCAGGAAGACACAAGGACGGGAGCCATGAGGGGACACAGAGGCTTGCCTGATGGGACTGGGAGGGGGGGAGAGGCATTTCCTGTGGCAGGCAGAGTCCTTAATGACCTTAGGGGGAGCGGATACAGGAGGAACCACAGGGTCACGGCAGGGATTACTGGGAACCGGTTGAAGGCAGTCCTTGGAACAAGAGGGACCCCAACTCTTGATCTCCCCAGTGGACCAGTCCAGGGTTGGGGAATGGTGTAGAAGCCAGGGTAGTCCAAGGAGAATTTCGGAAGTGCAATTGGGAAGGACCAAAAATTCGATTTTCTCCTGATGAGGTCCGATGCACATCAGGAGGGGCTGCGTGCGGAAACGCACGGTGCAATCCAACCTGGCTCCGTTGACCGCGGAAATGTGGAGAGGCTTGACAAGACGGGTCACCGGAATGCGGAATTTATTCACTAAGGACTCCCGAACAAAATTCCCAGAGGCACCAGAGTCCAGGCAGGCCACGGCTGAGAGGGAAGAGCTGGCTGAAGTAGAAATCCGCACGGGTACCGCGAGACGTGGAGGAGCAGACTTGGAACCAAGAGACGCCACACCCACGTGAGCTGGGTGCGTGCGTGCGTTTCCCAGGCGTGGAGGACGGATAGGGCAATCCACCAAGAAATGCTCGGTACTGGCACAGTACAGACAAAGATTCTCTTCCTTACGGCGATTCCTCTCTTCCAGGGTCAGGCGAGACCGATCCACTTGCATGGCCACCTCGGCGGGAGGCCTAGGCGCAGATTGCAATGGAGACTGTGGGAGAGGTGTCCAGAAATCTAAGTCTTTTTCCTGGCGGAGCTCTTGATGCCTCTCAGAAAAACGCATGTCAATGCGAGTGGCTAGATGAATGAGTTCATGCAGGTTAGCAGGAGTCTCTCGTGCGGCCAGAACATCTTTAATGTTGCTGGATAGGCCTTTTTTAAAGGTCGCGCAGAGAGCCTCATTATTCCAGGAAAGTTCAGAAGCAAGGGTACGGAATTGTATGGCGTACTCGCCAACGGAGGAATTACCCTGGACCAGGTTCAGCAGGGCAGTCTCAGCAGAAGAGGCTCGGGCAGGTTCCTCAAAGACACTTCGAATTTCCGAGAAGAAGGAGTGTACAGAGGCAGTGACGGGGTCATTGCGGTCCCAGAGCGGTGTGGCCCATGACAGGGCTTTTCCAGACAGAAGGCTGACTACGAAAGCCACCTTAGACCTTTCAGTAGGAAACTGGTCCGACATCATCTCCATGTGCAGGGAACATTGCGAAAGAAAGCCACGGCAAAACTTAGAGTCCCCATTAAATTTGTCCGGCAAGGACAGGCGGAGGCTAGGAGTGGCCACTCGCTGCGGAGGGGGTGCAGGAGCTGGCGGAGGAGATGATTGCTGCTGAACTTGCGACTGAAGTTGGCGCACAATGGTGGACATTTCCGACAGCTGGTGGGTTAGATGGGCGATCTGTCGGGATTGCTGGGCGATCACCGTGGTGATATCCGAGATATAAGGCAGAGGGACCTCAGCGGGATCCATGGCCGGATCTACTGTCACGATGCCGGCTGGCAGGTAGTGGATCCTCTGTGCCAGAGAGGGATGGGAGGACCGCGCTAGTGGACCGGTTCTAAGCCACTACAGGTTTTCACCAGAGCCCGCCGCAAAGCGGGATGGTCTTGCTGCGGCGGTAGTGACCAGGTCGTATCCACTAGCAACGGCTCACCTCTCTGACTGCTGATGACAGGCGCGGTACAAGGGAGTAGACAGAAGCAAGGTCGGACGTAGCAGAAGGTCGGGGGCAGGCGGCAAGGTTCGTAGTCAGGGTGGATAGCAGAAGTTCTGGTACACAGGCTTTAGACACACAAAACGCTTTCACTAGGCACAAGGGCAACAAGATCCGGCAAGGGAGTGCAAGGGAGGAGACTAGATATAGCCAGGGAACAGGTGGGAACCAATTAAGCTAATTGGGCCAGGCACCAATCATTGGTGCACTGGCCCTTTAAGTCTCAGGGAGCTGGCGCGCGCGCGCCCTAGAGAGCGGAGCCGCGCGCGCCAGCACATGACCGCAGGAGACGGGAACGGGTAAGTGACCTGGGATGCGATTCGCGAGCGGGCGCGTCCCGCAGTGCGAATCGCATCCCCAACGGCCGTGACAGAGCAGCGCTCCCGGTCAGCGGGACTGACCGGGGAGCTGCAGGGAAAAAGACGCCGTGAGCGCTCCGGGGAGGAGCGGGGACCCGGAGCGCTAGGCGTAACAGTACCCCCCCCCTTAGGTCTCCCCTTTTTTTTGTCCGGTGGCTGCCTCCCCTGGGATGAGGACACCGGGAAGGAATGGATGGTTTCCTCAATGGCAGGCAGTACAGCAGGAGTAGGAATGGGGAGGGAGGGCAGAGGGTGAAGCTTGGCACGGGGCAGGAAGACACAAGGACGGGAGCCATGAGGGGACACAGAGGCTTGCCTGATGGGACTGGGAGGGGGGGAGAGGCATTTCCTGTGGCAGGCAGAGTCCTTAATGACCTTAGGGGGAGCGGATACAGGAGGAACCACAGGGTCACGGCAGGGATTACTGGGAACCGGTTGAAGGCAGTCCTTGGAACAAGAGGGACCCCAACTCTTGATCTCCCCAGTGGACCAGTCCAGGGTTGGGGAATGGTGTAGAAGCCAGGGTAGTCCAAGGAGAATTTCGGAAGTGCAATTGGGAAGGACCAAAAATTCGATTTTCTCCTGATGAGGTCCGATGCACATCAGGAGGGGCTGCGTGCGGAAACGCACGGTGCAATCCAACCTGGCTCCGTTGACCGCGGAAATGTGGAGAGGCTTGACAAGACGGGTCACCGGAATGCGGAATTTATTCACTAAGGACTCCCGAACAAAATTCCCAGAGGCACCAGAGTCCAGGCAGGCCACGGCTGAGAGGGAAGAGCTGGCTGAAGTAGAAATCCGCACGGGTACCGCGAGACGTGGAGGAGCAGACTTGGAACCAAGAGACGCCACACCCACGTGAGCTGGGTGCGTGCGTGCGTTTCCCAGGCGTGGAGGACGGATAGGGCAATCCACCAAGAAATGCTCGGTACTGGCACAGTACAGACAAAGATTCTCTTCCTTACGGCGATTCCTCTCTTCCAGGGTCAGGCGAGACCGATCCACTTGCATGGCCTCCTCGGCGGGAGGCCTAGGCGCAGATTGCAATGGAGACTGTGGGAGAGGTGTCCAGAAATCTAAGTCTTTTTCCTGGCGGAGCTCTTGATGCCTCTCAGAAAAACGCATGTCAATGCGAGTGGCTAGATGAATGAGTTCATGCAGGTTAGCAGGAGTCTCTCGTGCGGCCAGAACATCTTTAATGTTGCTGGATAGGCCTTTTTTAAAGGTCGCGCAGAGAGCCTCATTATTCCAGGAAAGTTCAGAAGCAAGGGTACGGAATTGTATGGCGTACTCGCCAACGGAGGAATTACCCTGGACCAGGTTCAGCAGGGCAGTCTCAGCAGAAGAGGCTCGGGCAGGTTCCTCAAAGACACTTCGAATTTCCGAGAAGAAGGAGTGTACAGAGGCAGTGACGGGGTCATTGCGGTCCCAGAGCGGTGTGGCCCATGACAGGGCTTTTCCAGACAGAAGGCTGACTACGAAAGCCACCTTAGACCTTTCAGTAGGAAACTGGTCCGACATCATCTCCATGTGCAGGGAACATTGCGAAAGAAAGCCACGGCAAAACTTAGAGTCCCCATTAAATTTGTCCGGCAAGGACAGGCGGAGGCTAGTAGTGGCCACTCGCTGCGGAGGGGGTGCAGGAGCTGGCGGAGGAGATGATTGCTGCTGAACTTGCGACTGAAGTTGGCTCACAATGGTGGACATTTCCGACAGCTGGTGGGTTAGATGGGCGATCTGTCGGGATTGCTGGGCGATCACCGTGGTGATATCCGAGATATAAGGCAGAGGGACCTCAGCGGGATCCATGGCCGGATCTACTGTCACGATGCCGGCTGGCAGGTAGTGGATCCTCTGTGCCAGAGAGGGATGGGAGGACCGCGCTAGTGGACCGGTTCTAAGCCACTACAGGTTTTCACCAGAGCCCGCCGCAAAGCGGGATGGTCTTGCTGCGGCGGTAGTGACCAGGTCGTATCCACTAGCAACGGCTCACCTCTCTGACTGCTGATGACAGGCGCGGTACAAGGGAGTAGACAGAAGCAAGGTCGGACGTAGCAGAAGGTCGGGGGCAGGCGGCAAGGTTCGTAGTCAGGGTGGATAGCAGAAGTTCTGGTACACAGGCTTTAGACACACAAAACGCTTTCACTAGGCACAAGGGCAACAAGATCCGGCAAGGGAGTGCAAGGGAGGAGACTAGATATAGCCAGGGAACAGGTGGGAACCAATTAAGCTAATTGGGCCAGGCACCAATCATTGGTGCACTGGCCCTTTAAGTCTCAGGGAGCTGGCGCGCGCGCGCCCTAGAGAGCGGAGCCGCGCGCGCCAGCACATGACCGCAGGAGACGGGAACGGGTAAGTGACCTGGGATGCGATTCGCGAGCGGGCGCGTCCCGCAGTGCGAATCGCATCCCCAACGGCCGTGACAGAGCAGCGCTCCCGGTCAGCGGGACTGACCGGGGAGCTGCAGGGAAAAAGACGCCGTGAGCGCTCCGGGGAGGAGCGGGGACCCGGAGCGCTAGGCGTAACAACGGGCTTGCTGCGGCAGGCGACACCAAGGTCGCTACCCCCGACATGGCTCGTCCACAAAGGTAGCTGGGCAAGGCTAGGTACCGAAGGATAAGGCAGTAGCGTAGTCAGAGGTAGCAGAAGGTCAAGGCAGGCGGCAAAGGTGTGAATTCAAATAACATAGCAGGAAGTCCTGGATAGACAGATAAGGCAAACAGGCAATATGGAACGCTTAATCTCAGGCTTGGGGCACTGAAGATCCGGCAGGGAAGTAGGGGAGGTGCAGGAACTTTAGAATGTAGTGACAGGTGCGACAGTAATTATGGGCGTACAGGCCCTTGAAATTTAAGAGCTCCAGGGCGCGTGTGCCCTAAGAGACGGGGACACACACGCCGGAGCTGAGACACAGAGAAGGAGGCGGCAGCAGAGCATTGGGAATGACGGGCTGGGACTCGCATGGGGGCGCCAGAAGACGGGGACACAGGGACTCTGTGCTCACGGCCGGTGCTTGCAGGTGGAGCGCAGAGTGTAACAAGTACATTGGAGTTGTTTTTTTTCCCACACAAAAACTGTAGAACAATATGCATATTCACAACCCAGACAACTTCTCACTACAGGACACAACTGAAGGCTTCAAAATTAGGCTCCAGCTGGGTTTACAACAGTGTCCTGGAAAAAACATAAGATAAAGACAGTATTTAAGTCCATTTCATATGTGTTTTGACTGTGCAGAAAAGCAACAACTACCTCCCATCAGCTCCCCAACTACCACACTATTGGAAATGCTAACTGAATGCTGCAGGATTCACTTGAATATGCTCGGCACACGCTGTTCCTGATTACTGTGTACTGATGTGTAACAGAGTGTAATAGACCAAAGATCCATGAAAATATTGCAAAGAATCACATGCTTAATAAAGGCCCTGCAGTCCCTTATAAAATGTGAACAGTAGAATGCAATGGTGTGTCAATAGCTGCTGTGAACACAATAAAGTCTGTCTGTTATATTTATTAAGAACGGCAATTGGAAATAATCACAGCTGCATTATGTTATTCCATTTGAGCACATTGGATATTTTACTATAAATAGTAAAATTAGTAAAAATCTGTTCATTAGTTGGACATTGCTATGCTCAAAGTCAAGGTAACCAGTGTGTACCTTAACTCTATCAGTGCCTCCCTTTCTCATAGAATTATCCCACAGCATACAAAACCAGAGAAGTGGCACTGTATAGTGTCCACATATACACAATAGGCTGGTGCCAGCTCACAAACAGCCGGGTGGCGACCACCGGGCCGGAGAATCGTGATGTCACGATTCTCCGGCCCTGTGGTCGCCACCCAGCTGTTTGTGAGCTGGCACCGTGGCGTACAGCTCAAACAGGTGGGTAGCGAATGCAAGATTGCGGGGGTCCCCAGCGGCTGGACCCCCGTGGTGAGACATCTTATCCCCTATCCTTTGGATAGGGGATAAGATGTCTCAGGGCCGGAGTAACCCTTTAACCCCTTTTTTTTATTTATTTGACATGTATCTATTTAAATGGTAATAACTTTAGAACACTTTTTATGAGCAGAGCGATTCTGAGATAGTTTTTTTATGACATATTGTACATATAATTTTTGTTGCAGCATTTTTCGTGAAAAACTTCAAAATATTGTGAAAAACTGGAAAATTTTTGGCATAATTTAATTTTTTTTATGGTGTACACTGTGCGGTAAAAGTGATGTTATATTTATTCTGTGGGTCAGTACAATTATGGTGATACCCATTTTATATAGCTTTCTATGTTCTTTTTCCTTTTCTGAGCAAAATTATTTTTCTGCCATTCATTTTCCAACCACCGTAACTTTTTTATTTTTCGTCCGACGCCATTGAGTAAGGGCTTATTTTTTGCTGGGTGAGCTGTACTTTTAATTGTTATCATTATTGTGCTACATGCTACCTTTTGATCTTTTTTATTCCGCTATTTGTACCAAAATTGGTGAATTTTGCGCTTTTTTGGATGTTTTTTTTTACGGTGTTCACCGTGCGGGATAAGTTACATTATAGTTTTATAGTTCACATCATTACGGACGTGGCAATACCTATTACGTATATGATTTGTGTTTTTGATCTTTTTTGGTGATAATACAGAGTTTTTGTAGGGGCTTTTTTTTCACACTTCATACTTTTATTGAAGAACTTTTTATTAAATTTTTTACACTTTTTACAGATTATACTATGCTGCAATACATTTGTTCTGCAGCACAGTATGACCTGATTAGCTGCACACACTACAGCCTGTGCGATCCAGCCTCTGGCTGGATCTCACAGGCTTCCGTAGCAGGCAGACAGGAGGTCATGATCTGACCTCCTGCTGCCATAGCAACCAACGGCAACCCGCGATCGTATCGGGGCACCGCCGTTGGTGAACAGGAGGAGAGCGCTCCCCCTGTCAACACCATAGATGCCTTGAGCACATACCTGTACGTCATGGGTGGCAAGGTGTTCCCGACCCATGACATACAGGTACGTCATGAACATTTTTGCCGCTACTCGCGGCATCCCGCAGCGCCCGGTAAGATGGTGGCTATCACTGATAGCCAGCCATCTTACCATGCGACCACGGGGGGTTTCATCCCCCACCCCCCCCCCCAGCGATCGCTGCTATCAGCTAGTCAAATCTGACTGGATGATAGCAGCGTTTCGCTATCAGAATACTTAGCAGCGTGGTGTGTGATTCCCGATCACGGGGATCGGGACACACACCGCTCTGCTAAGTGTCCCTTACCCGTCCCCCGGCGTCACTTACCCGTCCGAGCGGTGTCCCGAGCGGTCCCGGCTTGAGCGACGTCCTCCAGGCGGTCCCGGCGGCGCTGCGTCTCGGAGGTGAGTTTCCGGCAGCAGTGCGGCATCTTCATTGGCAGCAGTGGGATCGCCGTAAAGCGATCTCACTGCTGCCTCTGGGAGTTTCAAAACTGCAACTCCCAGCATGCCCAGACAGCCTTTGGCTTTCTGGGCATGCTGGAAGTTGTAGTTTTGCAACATCTGGAGGTCCACAGTTTGGAGAACACTGTATAATGGTCTCCAATCTGTGCTCTTCCAGATGTTGCAAAACTACAAATCTCAGCATGCTCAGTCTGTCCAGGCATGCTGGGAGTTGTAGTTCTCTAACATCTGGAAGAGCACAGATTGGAGACCATTATACAGTGGTCTCCAAACTGTGGACCTCCAGATGTTGCAAAACTACAACTCCCAGTATGCCCAGACTGCCCAAGCATGCTGGAAGTTGTAGTTCGGCAACATCTGATCCTTCAGATATTGCCGAACTACAACTTCCAGCATGCCTGGGCAGTCTGGGCATGCTGGGAGTTGTAGTTTTGCAACAACTGGAGGCACACTAGTTGGGAAACATTGTCCGTTTTCTACCTCAGTGCCTCCAGCTGTTGCAATTGTTGCAAAACTATAACTCCCAGCATGCACTGACAGACCATGCATGCTGGGAGTTGTAGTTTTGCAACAGCTGGAGGCACACTGGTTTGGAAACACTAAGTTTGGTTGCAAAACACTTGAAAGTTTATTACTTAACTTAGTGTTTCCAAATCAGTGTTCCTCCAGCTGTTGCAAAACTATAACTCCCAGCATGCACGGACAGCCAAAGGGCATGCTCGGAGTTTGCAACAGCTGGATGTTTGCCCCCTCCCCCCAATGTGAATGTACAGGGTACACTCACATGGGCGGAGGTTTACAGTGAGTGCTGCAAGTTTGAGATGGCGCAAATTTTGCGCTGCAGCTCAAACTTCCAGCGGCAAACTTGCTGTGAACCTCTGCCCATGTGACTGTACCCTAAAAACACTACACTACACTGACACTAACCTAAAATAAAAAGTAAAAAAACACTACATATACACATACCCCTACACAGCCCCCCCTCCCCAAAAAAATGAAAAACGTTTGGTACGCTACTGTTTCCAAAACGGAGCCTCAAGCTGTTGCAAAATAATAAATCCCAGTATTGCCGGACAGCCATTGACTGTCCAGGCATGCTGGGAGTTTTGCAACAGCTGGAGGCACCCTGTTTGGGAATCATTGGCATAGAATACCCCTATGTCCACCCCTATGCAAATCCCTAATTCAGGCCTCAAATGTGCATGGCGCTCTCTCACTTGGGAGCACTGTCGTATTTCAGGGCAACAGTTTTGGGACACATATGGGGTATCGCCGTACTCGGGAGAAATTGCCTTACAAATTTTGGGGGGCTTTTTCTTCTTTAACCCCTTATGAAAAGGTTAAGTTGGGGTCTACACCAGCATGTTAGTGTAAAAAAATTAATTTTTTACACTGACATGCTGGTGTTGCCCTATAATTTTCATTTTCACAAGAGGTAAAAGGGAAAAAAGACCCTCTAAATTTGTAATGCAATTTCTCCCGAGTACGGAGATACCCCATATGTGGGGGCAAAGTACTCTGGGGGCGCACAACAAGGCCCAGAAGGGAGAGTGCACCATGTACATTTGAGGCGATTTGCACAGGGGTGGCTGATTGTTACAGCAGTTCTGACAAAGGCAAAACAATAAATATCCATATGTGACCCCATTTTGGAAACTACACCCCTCACGGAATGTAATAAGGGGTGCAGTGAGCATTTACACCCCACTGGTGTATGACAGATTTTTGGAACAGTGGTCTGTGAAAATGAAAAATAAAATTTTTGATTTGCACAGTCCACTGTTTCAAATATCTGTCAAACGCCAGTGGGGTGTAAATGCTCACTGCACCCCTTATTAAATTCCATGAGGGGTATAGTTTCCAAAATGGGGTCACATGTGGGGGGGTCCACTGTTCTGGCACCATAGGGGCTTCCTAAATGTTACATGCCCCCCAAAAACCCTTTCAGAAAAACTCACTCTCCAAAATCCCATTGTCGCTCCTTCCCTTCTGAGCCCTCTACTGCGCCCGCCGAACACTTTACATACGCATATGAGGTATTTCCTTACTCAAGAGAAATTGGTTTACAAATTTTAGGGTGATTTCTCTCCTTTTACCCCTTGTAAAAATTCAAAAATTGGGTCTACAAGAAAATGCGAGTGTAAAAAATGAAGATTTAGAATTTTCTCCTTCACTTTGCTGCTATTCCTGTGAAACACCTAAAGGGTTAAAACACTTACTGAATGTCATTTTGAATACTTTGGGGGGTGCAGTTTTTATAATGGGGTAATTCATGGGGTATTTCTAATATGAAGACCCTTAAAATCCACTTCCAACCTGAACTGGGCCCTGAAAAATTGCGATTTTGAAAATCTTGAGAAAAATTGGAAAATTGCTGCGGAACTTTGAAGCCCTCTTGTGTCTTCCAAAAGTAAAAACTTGTCAATTTTTTTATGCAAACACAAAGTAGACATATTGTATATGTGAATCAATATGTAATTTATTTTGGAATATCCATTTTCCTTTCAAGCAGAGACTTTCAAAGTTAGAAAAATGCAAAATTTTCAAAATTTTCATGAAATTTTTAGATTTTTTACCAAGAAAGGATGCAAATATCAGTGAAATTTTACCAATAACATAAAGTAGAATATGTCATGAAAAAACAATCTCGGAATCAGAATGATAAGTAAAAGCATTCCAGAGTTATTAATGTTTAAAGTGACAGTGGTCAGATTTTCAAAAAAATACACAGGTCCTGAAGGTGAAAATCGGCTGGGTCATGAAGGGGTTAATCACGGCATCTAGGGGGTTAATGCTACCGAGACCGGCGGGATCGCGGCTCCGGCAGCTGCGGTGGGACACCAGCTGTGATTAACAACCGGGTCCTGTGCGGCAGCGCCGGAGATCGCTAGGACGTATGCATACGTCCAATTGCTCAAATGTTTCGGATGCTTGGATGTATGCATATGTCCTATAGCGGGAAGGGGTTAAAAGACATCAATGTACTGAGAGTTTCTTCTATACCAACCCACACATAGATATTACTTACACAGACACCATTAATGACCCACTACATCCCATTGGGGCCATTTGTCAATGTATACGTTATTGTTCAGACAAATAGGTATGCCGACCTATTTGTAAGCATACTCCAGATGGGTCCATTTTGTTTAATGTACCGAACATAATCAGCTGCTACTTGTGTTCAGTCCATTTCCTGAAATATTGTTTTTTTTTTTTTAAACCCTTTAAAAAAATGAAAGAAGCAATCTGATTGGTTGCTATGGGCAACTGATCAATGTTTCCTTTGCTCAGGTTTTTATAAATCCCTCCATTTTGCCTTACTATAGGAGTGCTAACTATAGTGGCATTAGCACAAAGCCTTTTTAATGTACTATTTTAGTTTTTTTCTGTTGCACTTCTCTTTTTATTATTGTATTCAATCTAGGTGACCACAGTGGTAAAGATATTGGATAGACAATGAATGTGTGTAAGGACAGCTGTTTTAGCTATGGGGATCATTACTGTAATTCTCTATTAGGAGAGAAAGTCATCAACACAATTCCCGGCTCATTAAGAGAGTCTAATTTTAGAGAAGGCTTTCAGTACATGAATAGAAAGGGACTTTGTAATGCTGGAAGGAGGGCAATTATAGCCATATTTTCTTAGGGCTTTTTGAGGTAGGCAGCCATTAACATTAGGGCTATGACTTCAGTCAACCTGCAATTAATAAACATAGTGAATAATCAATCCTAATACATCATTCTAGCCTTTTCTGGTATTTAAGTCCATTTTGTTATGCAAACAATGAATAGCATTAGTCATTCTTTATATAGTAATGCTGCATAGGAATATTATGGCCAAAAAAATGCACAGTAGCCAGGCTAGTTAATGAACACATCTAAAGGATTTTCCTTTACCAGGAGCCAATAAACTCACAAACTGACAAGCTTCACTGCCAAAGTAGTTAAAAGGCAGACTGTTTCAGAGTGTGTTCCCACATTAAGGTTGTTTTTAATTAAGTTTTTAAAGGGAAAGTCAGCAATGGATTTATAAAGAGAAGTCTCCCTCTTCCCTTTATATAACTGCTCCATTTATGATCCATTCCAGCTTCAGGATTCAGAAGTATATAAAGAAAACAACCATAATATAAATAAATTAAAAAGTCAAATTTTTCTGAAATTAGTCCTATAAAGAAAGAATACTAAAAAAAAAAAAAAAAAAAAAAAAAAGACAGGATTAGAGAGGAGCACATTTTTGAAAAATTTGATTCTGCAGATTTGCCAAACTTTCACAAAAAATTTGCTTTGATTCAAATTTATTTGCGTCAAATCACTATAAAAAACGTCTATTTCTGGCCTAAGGAGCCTCAATAGGGGTGTAGAACACTTTGCCTTGCTGTAACACGCATAGGGTGTGTGCTAGGTTTGGGAAATAATACTGTTATTCAGTATGACATGCAGATCAGAGGCGTTGCTATTAGAATCACTGTCACAGAGCAGAATGACAGAGCCTGGAGGTGGCATCAGTATGAGGAAAGCATATAGTGGCTCAATGACACAGCAAGGAGGTGGCAGCAGCATGAGAAGACCATATAGTGGCTGAATGTCAAAGCCTGGAGTTGGTGGCAGCATTTAGTGGCTGAATGACACAGCCTGGAGTTGGCGTCAGGATGATGAGACCATATAGTGGCTTAATGACACAGCCTAGAGTTGGTGGCAGCATGAGGAGACCATATAGTGCCTGAATGACACAGCATGGAGGTGGCGGTAGCATGAGAAGACCATATAGTGGCTGAATGACAAAGCCTGGAGTTGGCGGCAGAAGGATGAGACCATATAGTGGCTTAATGACACAGCCTAGAGTTGGTGGCAGCATGAGGAGACCATATAGTGCCTGAATGACACAGCATGGAGGTGGCGGTAGCATGAGAAGACCATATAGTGGCTGAATGATACAGCCTGGAGTTGTCAGCAACATATAGTGGCTGAAGAACACAGGCTGGAAGTGGCGGCAATATGAGGAGACCATATAGTGCCCGAATGACACAGCATGGAGGTGGAGGCAGCGTGAGGAGACCATATAGTGGCTGAATGACACAGCATGGAGGTGGCAGCAGAATGAGAAAAACATAAAGTGGCTGAATGACACAGCCTGGAGTTGGAGGCAGCATGAGGAGACCACATAGTGGCTGAATAACACAGCCTGAAGTTGGCAGCAACATATAGTGGCTGAATGACACAGCCTGGAGGTGGCAGAAGCATGAGGAGACCATATAGTGGCTGAATGACACAGCGTGGAGGTGGCAGCAGCAGCATGAGGAGAACATATAGTGGCAGAATGAGACAGTCTGGAGGTGGCATCAGCATTAGGAGAACCTATGATGGCAGAATGAGACAGTTTGGAGGAGCATCAGCAGCATCAGGAGTCCTAAAGTGACCCGGTGATAGAGTGGTGCAGTGAGTGGCAATACCAGTACCCGGTGACGAAGGTGGGTGATAAAAAAGGAGAACTTGGCATCAGATGTGTGGCATCAGGCAGGTGGCAGGATCAGAAAAATAGCTGAGGCAGGTAGGCAGAAGAAAATGGTGTATTTTGTAAAAGTGTTAGTGTGCAAAATTAAGTATTGAGGATTTGCATTACGTAAAACTTAATTTTAAAAAATATGCTTAGGATAAAATATATGGACCCCAATTTTTTTTTTAAATCAAACAAAAGGAAAGGTGTGCATAAAACACCATGTGTCACCTACACCACCAAGTATTGATGTGATGTAAAGATCTCTAAAAGGAGGAATGTATAGTCCATTGTAAACGGTGGGGGTAAAAACCTCCCCTGTAAGGCCCTACTCTTGCATAAATTTCCTCTTTGGCAAGTGTTACTTGCCCTAAAAAGGGCGGCCCCACACGGGAACCTCTCCCTATTTCCACCTACAAACATTGCCATTTTCCCGGGTTTTTAGGTGGAAATAGGGATTGGTTCCTGTGTGGGGCCGCCCTTTTAAAGACGAGTAACACTTTCCTCAAAAAGGTGGAAGGGAATAAATTGTTGTCCATTGTAGAAGGTGGGGGTAAACACTTTCCCTGTAAGGCCCTACTCTCACCCTATAAATTCCCTTTTTGGCAAGTGTTACTTACCCTTAAAAGGGCAGCCCTACACCGGAAAGTTTCTCTATTTGTGAAGAGACAGAAGATATCCTGCTGCCGAATGGTGACAATTCGGCAGTCACTATGCAAGCAAGTGAGCATGCATCGTGCCATTTGTGCAAGGGACTCAGAGGGACTCCCTGCCTCCATCTCCACTGCTTACTGCCACTGTGTGTAGCTGCTCCTGCTCCTCCTCTCCTGTCTGATGACTAGAAAAACCGCCCATCTCGAGGAACCTAAACTGTACTCCAATGTGCCCCTTTCCAGCCTCCTCGTTCAGTTCAGCTCCCACAGGGCTCATGTGGCCGTGAGATGTAGGCGCCACGTCTCTAATGTCCTGACCAGCCATTATTTCCAACACGTGTTGTAGTAGATGAAGCAGTGGAATGACGTAGTACATCCCGTAATCCTGGTGAACTAATAATGTGGCTTCCTCAAAGGGCTTAAGTAAACGGCAGGTATCACGTATGAGCTGCCACTGGTTGACATTGAAGATACACAGGGGAGTCCCCCTATCCGCTTGGATCATCAAGAAATCGGTCATGGCTTTTCTCTGTCTATTATTCCTACGGATTCCGCTCAGAAATCTATTGTTGTCTATAAAATGGCACATTTCCCGAGTGGTCCTAGCACCCACCAGGACATTTAATTGTGCAGAATGTCTGCCTGTGTTTTCAGTGCAGATATTCTGCACATTTTCAGCAATGTGAGCATGTTTTAAGGTTAAAAGTAGTAACACATAACAAAAGAACTATACCAATCAGGTATCAGTGTAATGCAGCCAAAGCACAAAACAGGGTGAGCCCCCTCAACAAAGGAACCCCACCCAGGGCACCTGCCTATTACAGTACATCAATATCGTCACTATGTCATACAAATAAGCTACCGCATAACACTATATTCATCACAACAGCCCATATACAACCTGTATTCTCATGTAGCAGGTAATGATGAAGTGACACAGGACGGTTAGTGGAGGAGTTACCAGGCAAGTGCCCCCCTAAAGACCCCACGCGTTCCGTTGCCCGTCGGCAACTTCCTCAGGGGTGTTGTGCTTCTATTTCCTTACATCTGTCTTATATATATTACATAATCAACTTAATTACAAAGGTCTGTTTGACCAGAAGGAGATACCTGTGAGTCTCTGTGGTTTCATGTCCGAACGCTGCCGCTCGATTCTACTTCCGGGTCTCCTACCCGAGCGCTGTCGCTCGCTTGTACTTCCGGATCACACCCGTAGCTCCACATATCATCCACACATGCACACTCCATACTACAGACTTCCGGATCCCATCCGTAGCTCCAAACACCATCCACGCATGCGCACTCCATACTGCAGACTTCATTGCTTGCGCTTGCGCAGTGCGCTCCAGAATACACTCCGTCATTCATTCATTCTCGGGCTACGTCCCAACATACCTCTATGTGTATCACTTGTAGCTGTGCGCTTTAGGCCTGTTTTAAATGTTTTTAAGAATCTTGTCTGTTTTTTTGATTCATGTATTAATAAAGAGTACTTTTTGATATTTATGGGTGTGCGCTGTTTTGCGTGTTTGATACGTATAGCAGCACCCCTCTTCTAATTGATGTTGCTGAGCCCGCTCACATTGTAGTGGTTGTATCAGTGTAATAACACTGAGGTGCAGCATAAATTTAACACAACAGTTTTACCACACAGCAGGCAAGATAAAAATGAAACCCACCTAAAACTTGAAATGTGGGTTTTTCTTCAATTTTACCCCACAATTTTTTTTATTTTTTTTTTTGTATTTTTGCATTACATTTCATGGAAAAATCAAAGGTGCCATTAAAAAGAACACCTCAAAAAAATAAGCCAAAAAAAAAAAAAAAAAGATTGGGTATGGATCTTAGGAGCAAAGTGAGAAAAAAATGTAATTGTAACAATGAAAATTAGCAGCGTCTTTGAGTAACTTAACAGTGGTCGATAATTACACAAAAATATACTTACTTAAATATAATTTACTTTCTTACAGCCTGTTAAACTATAACACTTTTTAAGGAGCCTAAGATGAATTTGTTGTCAGATAGTTTTTCTTGTCTCATTGGTAATCTGAAGCATGTTGCAATGCATTAAGTATTCCACGGAGGAGATGTTCATGGTTCTACGGTTGTCAAGCACTAAAAATCTGCACTCCTAAAAATCTTAGTAAATCAATGCATAAAAGTGTAGTTAAGAAATCAGGAATCCAAAAGATTTTCTGAAGATTTGCAAATAAGGAACAAGATTGTAAGAACAGATTTGTGTAGTTATTTTTCATCTATACATCTATATTGTTAATACATGAATGTAGTTATGAACTCAAAGGTTTCATTGGCCGGCTGTATACTTCTGATGTGCTAAATGTGGGAGGTGTCATTGTACAGTAGTTTATATAACATATCTAATAATGATGTCTAATAATGGAATGCGATACCCCAAACCCTGAGACTTATACCCAAATTCCACATCTCTGTAACAGACCCATAACATCCCTGGTCTCCCCTACTATCACTTTACTCCCTTTTGACACCTCTGGGTTTTGGAGACATCAAAGGTGCCATATTCGGCAGTCTGCCCTTACACTCTTTGCCCCCTAGACACTCAGAGATGGCCTGATGACTGGTTCACCCTCCGTATTTAACCTTCCCTATTTATAAAACATGGCTGGACCATTGTATCAATAATGCACTTTCTGCCTTTTGTCTTAACCCCATTCCTCATAGTCTGTAAGCTCTCATGAGCAGGGCCTTCACTTCTCCTGTTTAAATATTTAATGTATAATGTCTTATACTTATCTATATTTGAACCCCCAAAATTGTAAAATGCTGCAGCAGAATCTGTTGGCACTATATATATATATATATATATATATATATATATATATATGAATTAATATTATTATTACCATCATCCTCATCATCATATATAGCATCCTTTATTATAGTCCCAATATGCCTGTTTAATGGAGACATTTGCAGAAAAAAAGATATCACAGGAGGGTATAGATATAGGTATAGGTAGTAACACTATATACCTATGTGCGGCTATGTTAGGTACTGGATTAGGTGTGGAGCAGGGTAAACTGCTACCAGCGGTGCTACACGTGAATGCAGCCAAAAGATGCAATCACAAAAGCAGATGAACAGAGCACTCACCGATCCGGTAAAGCAGAATGTCTTCTGTGTTCACACTTCAATCTTGCTTCATAAGGAGGTGAAGCACGAGCAGGGAGGCGGTAGATGGATCCGGGGGGAGTTCAGACGCTGGGCCAAGGACCGTATCGTGCCGATTGGCGCTTCGTCAGGCCCCTGAGACATCCACGTTTACACCGTGTCTTTACCCTCCTCTCAGATTTCGTCACAACAGTGAATGGTTGTAACTCACAATTAACACTTAATGTGCCTACAACAACACCAATATGGGTTAAAAGCAATAGTAGGATAAACAGACATGCGAACAGAGGTAAGGGAAACCAATGATCAGATTAAAGCATCCAATTCATTCTTATTGTTAAGGCCTAATGGGCCAGTTGCATCCAGCCTCAGAATCCATCTGGATTCTTTCAGCAGTAATGTTTGATGAGCTCTCTTTATCCCTTCCCTGAATTGTGCTTCTCCTGAAGAATATGGAATGAAAATACCTTCTTGCATCCACAATGGGTGAGTGCTTTACTATGTCTCCTCCTTACTTTATGCATTGCTGTCTGGGACGCCATCACATCCATCCACATCAGCAAATTATTCCAATAGGCCCCTGGACATAGTCCACGTAGCGTGCAGTGCCGGTGGAAGATTTAAGAGGCAGCTAACTAGGTGAGTTGCTTATGACTGCAGATTTCTCCCTTTACCAGTTTCCTGTCCCTGTTACCTGTGACCTGACCAGATCTGACCTCTGCCTGTTACCTGACCTGATCTGAACTTGTCTTTGGGTGGGTTCACATCTCGTTTTTGCAATACGGTTCCCGTATCAGTTTTTTTTTGTAAAAAAAAAACAACTTATGTCTCAAAACTGGACCGAACCATAAACAACCGTATAGACCTCTGTACGGTTTTAAACCGTGTACGGTTTGAAAACGGATGTCCGGTTGCATACGGTTTAATACGTTTTTTGAAAAAAAAAACGGATATGGTTTTATGTTTTTCCTTAATTAAATAAAGTTCTTCTTGTTCTATTTGTGGGATGAACTTTCGGTGTGCACTGCGCATGTGCAAACTCCAAAACCGTATTGTGATAACTGGATGGAACCGTACGCACATACCGTTCAGTACGGTTCCCATAGACCACCATTTTAAAAAACCGTATACGGGTTGTATCCGGTTTTTCACCCGGACATAAAACCGTAGTAGACTACGGTTGTGTGTACGAGAAAAAAAAAAAAGAAAAACCGTAAAGGATGCAAAACGTACACAACGGGATGCTACGGTTGGCACATGGTTTTCAATGAAATGTCTATACATACGGTTTGCAATACGGTTCCATACGTTTTTTTCACTGAAACCGGATATGGGAACCCTATTGCAAAAACGAGATGTGAATGCAGCCTTTCTCTGATGATTTTGTACTACTCTACCCTCCTGGTTTGATCCTTGCTTTCTCCTACTCTGACTCTTTGTACTGTGCTATTTTCTTGGTTTTCACTTTCTGGCTTTGCAAAGGCCTTGGCATAGATTTTGAAGCTGCACCTGTGGTATAATACATACTTTATCAGTATAATAGACCCATCAATTTGGAGTAGAATAAGGTGTGAATTATTAAAGGTGTCTTTAATTATACATATTCTCCTAAGATTGCCTGTGTGTTGTTATAATCAAAAGACTGATCCATAGACTTTGCTTACTTCATAGGCTATGTTCACATTATGAAATCTTTCGGGATGGAAATTCTAAGGGCAGTGGGCACTGACTAAATCTGTCAGTGCAAGGACCACACAGTCATTGCAATCCCCCATAGATGGCAATGTATTTCGCACAGATTTTGCTGAAAGATTGAACACGATCATTCTTTCGACAAACTAAATTTTGCTGTGATAGGCTCCACCACAGAAATTCCATTGTGTATACTGTGCAGCAAAATCCTATTGATAGCAATGGAATTCTGCTGCAGTGGAATTTTTAAGTAGAATTATAAAACAAAATTCCATTCAGAAATTCTGAAGTGTGAATCCAACCTTATACTATCATATTTTAGGCATACTGTGCTTTGTTGAGTAGCCATGCTACTGTAGAACTCCTCTGTTTAGGGGATAGAACTTTTTCTTATCTATATAATGTAATGTCCAGCTGGAGACCTGTTTTCTGTCATACTGATGAACTATGTAAATTACTTTATAGCTTAAGAAGTGTGAAAAATGGAGATGTAATGTGCTGCGCCTCAGTCTGTCTTTTGTAAGGGCCCGTTTATCTAAAAATCTGCAATTATAACTCCCATTAATAAACTTCACCAACCTTTTCTTCCAGTACACAGAAGGCTAAAGCTTTTTAGATGCTTCACTTTGCAGAAGTAAATCACTATTCCATAAATAATTTCTGTTAAACAGTTAAACATTCACACTGAGCCAGTAAATCATTATCACCATTTGCAGTTATAACCAGTCATCCGCATCACAATAACTTATAATTATACTATCATAACATTTTCTACTTTTCATAATAGTGGTTTTATTTACAGCATCCAACTGAGCAATGGCCAGGTCATTCCTGGCAGGAAAAAGAGAAAATATTTAGACTTTCATTTTATTTTATCAAAGAGTTGACAAATTTTGTCTCATGAGTCTCTTAACTAGCGATAATGAAGAATGCCAAAAATCCATGTGTGACCGTATGAAGCCGTTACAGCTGATATTATTATTCTGTCTGTCACTCTCTATTGGCTTAGAGTAGACTTTTTACTCACTGACATGGATAGGAAAAAATTCAACCTCGATGAAAACTGCAAGTATTGGGAGATGTTTCTCTCGAAACCCTAGTAGGATTACACCTAAAAGATAGGGACACTTTGGGGGCATTTATTTTCCTGAAATCCAGGCTTAAAATTTTTGCAATTATTGAAATATTGAAAGTGTTTTGCTTCTTAAGGCCGAGTAGCCATCAGATGAGCTTTATGAATTTGACTTGCTGTGTACTTGCATACAACCTGCAGAAAACAAATTATTGTTAGTTAATAGTACATGCATTTCAGTAAAAGAAAAATTGCCCATAAATTGTGCATTTTGGTGCCCCACATCCTGCTACTCCCTTCCAATGCACAAATGTGAAAGTGTAGCATGATGAAAACTCCCCCCTCACAAAATTATCTGAATGCTGTGCTCCCTAACATAAAAGAATCTCTTAATAATAATAACGTTGAATCTTTTTTCAATTCGGATGCCCGTTTAGGCCTCCCTCCACCACTGAATTTATGCCTATGTATTAAAGGGGTATTCCGGCCATAGACATCTTATCCCCTATCCAAAGGATAGGGGATAAGATGTCTGATCATAGGGAGGAACCACCGCTGGGATCCCCTGCAATCTCCGTGCAGCACCTGCATTCTATGCCGGGCTGCTCCAGTCTCGGAAACTTCTGTGTTTTCGGGACTAGAGATGTGACATCACACCACGCCCCCTCGTGGCGGGTGCTTCACGAAGATTGCAGGGGGTCCCAGTGGTGGGCCCCCGCAATCAGACATCTTATCCCCTACCCTTTGGATGGGGGATAAGATGTCTATGGCCTGAATACCCCTTTAAAGGGGTTGTCAGGCAAAAACATTCCTTTTAAAATCTGGTCAGGTACAGGGTAAGTCTGGCAGCTGATTGGCTGAGCAGACATGTGATGTCACATCCTCAAACCCAGCAGCGCTGGAGAACAGGGAGTGAAGCTCCATGATGCCAGCAACAAAACCAGAGTAAGAAAAGTAAGACAACGTGTTTATTTTTTTATTTTATGGCCCCATCCCTGGCCAGATTTAAAAATGAAAGTTTTGGCCAGACAAACCCTGCCAGCACCCCCTTTGGCTTCAACAGGACAGCCTCCCTGCTTTTGGGTCATTGGCTAGTGATGTAGGAAGGTGGGCTGAAATGTCCCAATCCCCAGGAGAGGACGCTGTTAGGCCTCCTTTGTGATTGTGTCCTCCCCCCCCCCCCCCCCAAAAAAAAAAAACTCTCAAGCAAATCTGCTGCAGACCCATTGAAGTCGATAGACTGCAGGCAATTTTCCAAGTGTGAACATACCCTAATACTATATAATAATATGTGACCTCCCCGTACACTGTACAGTGTACAGGGGAGTCAGTGTCACATATCACTTTATACACAATATGGTCCCATGTTAGTGTGTACTGTATATTGTTTATGACATATAGTAGTGTGTCCCACTATACACTTCATAATATAGTGTAAAGGGAGGAGGGGGGTAAAATACTACTACAAACAGAGTATGTGGTGTGTGTGATAATATACACTATACAGTATATTGTTGCCCCACCCTCCCCCCAAACCCCATACACTGTATACAGACAACTATAAACGGTGGAAGGGGAGGAAGGGGATGTCATGACTACATACAGGCTGTCACATCTGAGACTTGACAGCAGGCAGGTCTTGCACAGGAGACTCTTCCTCATCGGTGGTACAGGTAGTGTCTAGTGGAGCTGTGTAGATCAGAGGGAGGAAATATGCTTGTCTTTCTCCATCTCACTTGTAGTCCATTCTCCATGAAAGTAATAATAATACTTCTACTAATAATAACCATAATGATAATAATTATTTATATAGTCCCAACAGATTCTGCACTAAAGTATTAGACATTACAATGTTACACACAAAATATTCAAACATGAGGAATCAGAGCCCCTCTCACCTTTCAGTCTTTGAAGAATAGGTTTGAGACAAAAGGTAAACAATATTCTATTGATACAATGGTCCAGACACGTTTTATAAATAGGAAAGGTCACACAAAAAGGGGGTGAACCAGTTACCAGCCATTCTCTAAATGTCTACATTGCATAGAGCATGGGAAGAAATAGCTGAATAATAGTAGGGGGACAAATTGATAGTAAGGAGGACTAATATCTTGCTTGAAAACATTTGTCTTTAGAGCAAGTTTAAAACTGAGGATGGTGAGTATAAGTCTGAAGTGGTAGATAAAAGTGTTGGGTGCAACACACCTGGCACACTTATCTGCCGGCTATATACACTATACAGCTCTGCCTGTACTCTGAGCTGTCAGAAGTCCTTGCACTAAGCTGGCATCAGTAAACACGGCTGCCATAACTTTGTGGGCATGCAGGGCATCTTTCCTTTCTTGGCTGAGTAGGTGGCATACAATGCATACCTACTGCTCAACCAAGCTGTGCCCATGGCTGCATAGCCACAGGCACAGCAAGCACAAAGGGGGAGACTCCCATCATTATAGCTGCATACTTTACCCCACCAGGGTGCTCAGAGCAGCACTCCAGTTGTTAGTGCTGTATACTGATCTGGTGTTGAATACAGCCTTGCCACTTTTCTGCAAACCTATTCCCGCAATAAATTCCCTTCCACTTGCATACACCAGATTTCCTTCACTCGGTTTTGCATCACCAGGTCCATAGGTAGTATGTGGGTAAAGTCAAGGAAATTACATCACTTTTTATTGCGCATGCTTAGGAGACATAGTGTGAATCTGGATGCTATGGCTCCTGAACAGTGTGTAGTATCAGGACTATATAGTAATTATAATAGGAAATAACTGGTCAAACAATTTGAACTTATCTGATAGAAGAAGCAGAAGTAGGTATGTAGGAGTGAAGAAGTTTGCGTGCCTGCCTTTATATGGGTTAGCCACTCTCTGGAAGTTTACTTTAAAACATCTGTATATACTTACAGTCAGGGCCGGACTGGGGATAAAAACCATCCATGGATATTATTGCATACCACCCCACAGCATTGTGTCATTGTGCCAGCCAACGGCTACCATGCACAAAGGTGTATCACTTTACCTGGCCATATATAATATAATATATACACTCACACGCATATCAATATACATATATATATATATATATATATATATTGTGTAATTGAAGAGAGTTCAGAGGACACAGTCTCTATTTCACTTCATTTAAATGCAATAGAATAAGGACTATATAAAAGCACTGCAGTTCAGTGGCCGTAGCTGCTTTCATTACAAATCACTGCCATGGTGCTAAGTGCTAAAGATACTAGTGGGTAAATATAATAACAAAAGAAAATGCACTTGCACTCACCGGTCGTGTGATTATCTTTATACTGGAGTATCCGTTGTGCTGGGAGACGTGTGGATGAGGGCGCTCAGAGGCTAACAGACGTTTTTGCCCACCTGCTCTCAGGTCTCCCTTACTTACTCTGCTCCCCTCTACTTGCTCTGCTCCTCCTTACTTGCTCAGTCCCCCCCTTACTTGCTCTGCTCCTCCTTACTTGCTCAGCCTCCCTTGTTTGCTCAACCCCCCCTTACATGCTAAGCACCCCCTTATTTGATCAGCCCCCCTATTAGCTCAGCCCCCCTTAATTGCTCAGCCTCCCCTGTTTTCTCAACCCCCTTACTTGCTCAGTCCCCCCTTACTTCCTCTGCTCCTCCTTACTTGCTCTGCTCTCTGCTTCCCCTTCCTTTCCCAGCCCCTTACTTGCTCAGTCCCTATTAGCTAAGCCTCCTCTGACAGCTCAGCCCCCCTTATTTGCTCAGTCCCCCTTATTAGCTCAGCCCTCCTTACTTGTTCAACTCCCCCTTATCTTACTTGCTCGTCCCTTTATTGCCTTATTTGCTCAGCCCCCTCTTATTAGCTCAGCCCCCCTTACTTGCTCAGCCCCCCTATTTGCTCATCCCCCTCTTACAGCTCCCCCCTTATTTGCTCAGCTCCCCCTACTTGCTCAGCTCCCCCTTAATTTACTTGCTCATTCCCCCTTGTTAGCTCCGCCCCCCTTAAGTTATTTGCTTAGTCCTCCTTAATTAGCTCAGTCCCCCTTACTTGCTCAGCCACCCTTATTAGCTCTGCCCCCCTTATTTGCTCAACCTCCCACCTTATTTGTTCAGCTCCCCCTTTAAGTTATTTTGTCAGGCCTCCCTTATTTGCTCTGCCCCCCCAGACCCCCTTACTTGCTCTTCCTAACTGCTCCTAACTGTCCTAACTGCTCTTGGCTCTTCTCGCTCTACTCCCCCTTCCTTGCTCAGTTCTCCTTACTTTACTTACTGCTCTTGCTGTGTCTTGCTCTTCAGGTTCTAACTTCTCACTGCTTACACTCTGTCTCTTCACCATCGGCAATGTGTGCTCCCGCTCCTCTTCCTCTCTTTCTGCCCGCCAGAGAGCACAGGTTGCAGATGACCCTGGCGCCGCTAAGCCACATCAAAATAATCAGCCGTGAGGTGAGAGAAAGGGGAAAAGGAAGCAGTGCTCCCTTGCGGCACTGGCGTGGCTGCAAATGCCGCCAGAGCGGCGCCGGCTGAGTTATTACAATATAACTTAGTTTATTTTAAATTGGGGAACACAAGGGGTGCACGGCTTGATCTGGGGGGGCATGGCCCCATCTGCCCCCCCTAGCGACGCCAGTGTCTATCGCTGCAGTACTCCTTTAACTCCAGCCACTTATGACCCTCTCCTTCCCTTTTGGTGCATTTTCGGAGCTGTTTCGGAAGGCGCAGTTATGCCCATGTCATTGCATAGTTGACATGATGACGTCATAACATCGCGCGGCCTGTGCCATGAAGCAGACATCCTGTGCAGCCTTGCCCAGAGTTGGTGAGTGGAGTGATTGGCAGGGCTTGGAGCTTATAGCTCTCAGCTCCGCCACTCTGTTGCCGCTGATTACGAGGTCCTAATACTAGTGTCAGAACCTTGTTTGCTAGTGTGAGGCGATGGCTGTCCCACGCTAATTTTTAAGGGACGCTGCCGGACCACGGGGCAGGCAGCCTACCAGGAATTTTCCAAGCATTTCGGTAGGCCAGTCCAGCGCTGCTTACATTACTTCTGTCCGGTTATGTAGCCTTCTGAAGCTCTTCTCCCTAAAATGTCTGTAATCATGTGGTGGTGGAGGGGGGAGGGGGTGGCTGTCTGTAGAAAATGAGAGTGTACTGGACACTTTGGGTGAAAGAAGAGAAAGCTTCAACTGATAGTGTGTGTGGTTCTTAAATTTTACTGGCAGTTTTTGGAATACTGCTACTGCAGTTTTTGAGCCAAAGCCAGAAATGTATTCAAAAGGAATAGGACATGTAAAGGAAGGACTTATACTTCACCTCCCTAATGGATCCACTTCTGACTTCTGACTTTGGCTCAAAAACTGCAGTGGCAGTATTCCAAAAACCGCCAGAAAAAAAAAAAAAAACAAGTGGAAACTAATCTGTCCTATACCTCTTATTGGGGCTCTCCCAAGACATGTGTTTTTGTTCTGCCAATGACTGCCCTTGGAACATTTTGTCAATGTATCTTGAAAACCCCTTTAACAACCTTGTGGTCTACAGGGTCTGCAGTACTGAAATGTTTTATGCTATAAGGTGTCCAGTAAAGGTCACTAACATTCCTGGTAATCCAAGGTAGTGTAGGAGTTATTGCTAACATCCTTGATGTCTAGAGTAGTAAAGAGGTTAATGGAAACACTTGCTATACAGGAAATATGGCTGTCCTTGTACTGTGTAAAGCTGTCTTGCATCTATGCACTAATTCTACATCAGTAATTTAAGCCAGATCCAAATTGTTATACACTGTAATCTAAAGATTTTAAGTACATATAGTTCTTCCTTAACCCCATAAGGACCAAGCATTTTTCTGTTTCTGCACTTTCGTTTTTTCCTCCTTACCTTTTAAAAATCATAACCCTTTAAATTTTGCACCTAAAAATCCATATGAGGGCTTATTTTTGTACCACCTACTTTGTAATGATATCAGTGATTTTACCCCAAAATCTACGGCAAAATGGAAAAGAAGATCATTGTGCGACAAAATTGAAGAAAAAATACAATTTTGTAAATTTTGGGGTCTTCCGTTTCTACCCCGAACATTTTTCGGTAAAAAGGACACTTTATCTTTATTTTGTAGGTCATACGATTAAAATGATACCCTACTTATATAGGTTTGATTTTGTTGTACCGTATATGCCGGCGTATAAGACGATTGGGCGTATAAGACGACCCCCAACTTTTACAGTTAAGATAGAGAGTTTGGGATATACTCACCATATAAGACTACCCCTCCTACCGCGATGTACGGTACCTTATATTTTCACCCACATTAGGTAGGCATCATGTTCCCCCACATTAGGTAGGCAGTATAGTTCCCCCCACATTAGGTTGGCAGTTCCCCCACATTAGGTTGCCTGCTCACCCAGAATAGGTTGCCAGCTCCCCCACATTAGGTTGCCCGTTCCCCCACATTAGGTCAGCAGTTCCCCCACATTAGGTCGGCAGCTCCCCCATATTAGGTCGGCAGCTCCCCTACATTAGGTCAGCAGTTCCCCCACAATAGTAGGCAGCTCCCTCACATTAGGTCGGGAGTTACCCCACATTAGGTCAGCAGTTACCCCACATTAGTAGGCAGCTCCCCCACATTAGTAGCAGTTCCCCCACATTAGTAGGCAGCTCCCCCACATTAGTAGTCAATTCCCCCAAATTAGGTCAGCATTTCCCCACATTAGGTCAGCATTTCCCCCACAATAGTAGGCAGCTCCCCCCACATTTGTAGGCAGCTCCCCCCACATTTGTAGCCAGCTCCCCCCACATTTGTAGCCAGCTCCCCCCACATTAGATCAGCAGTTCCCCCACAATAGTAGGCAGCTCCCCCCACGTTTGTAGGCAGCTCCCCCAACAGACATACAGCTTCCAGCCATATACAGTGTATGGCTGGAGGCTGTATGTCTGTACTGCCCCCACAGTGTTCCGATCCCCGCTCCTCCAGCCCAGGTCACCATCTACTGCTATGGCCCATGGACCATAGCAGTAGGTGCCGGGACCGGGGAGAGGTGACCGGATCACTTAAGATAGCACGGCCGGTCACTCACCAGGCCACGGTCGGCACGCGTCCTCCTGCGGTCCTCCTGGTCCTGCGCTCCTCAGCCTCTATGGTTGTACGCACAGGAAGTCACTGACGTCCCGTGCGTACAACCATAGAGACTGAGGACCGGACCACAGGAGGACCAAAGGAGGATCGCAGGAGGACGACGGGGAATGGTAAGAGACCGGCGGACATCCTTATGTCCCGAAAAGATTTTTCGGGACACAGAGATGTCCGGCAAAGGAATACCTATGATTATCTGCCCGGGCCGGCTCCCATGTGTGGCTGCAGGCGGGGGCCGGCCAGAGCAGGTAAAAACTAATACTGTATATTAAAAACCAGGGGGCCTCCAGCTGTTGTAAAACTATACCTCCCAGCATGCCTGGACAGCCTTTGCCGTGCTGGGAGTTGTAGTTTCACAACAACTGGAGGCCCCCTGGTTTTTAGTACGCAGTATTAGTTTTTACTTGCTCTGGCCGGCCCCCGCCTGCAGCCACACACGGGAGTTGGCCCGGGCAGATAATCATAGGTATTCCTATCCCGGACCTCAATACCCGGCGTATAAGACGACCCCCAACTTTTCAGAAGAAAATTCGGGGTTAAAAAGTTGTCTTATACGCCGGGATATACTGTACTTTTGGAAAAAATCATAACTACATGCACGAAAATTAATACATTTAAAATTGTCCTCTTCTGACCCCTATAACTTCTTTATTTTTCCGTATAAGGGGTGGTATGAGCCGTGATCTTAAGTTTTAATCGGTACCATTTTTGTTTTGATCAGACTTTTTAATTGCTTTTTATTCCTTTTTTTATGGTATGAAAAGTGACCACAAATACGCTATTTTGGAATTAGAAATTTTTTGGCGCATACACCATTGACCGTGCGGCTTAATTTACGATATATTTTTATAGTCCTGACATTTATGCACGTGACGATACCATATATGTTTATTTTTATTATGTTTATATATTTTTTATATGGAATTTATATGGAATTTACACTTTTAGTCCTTTAGTCCTTAGGGGACTTTTAGGAGGAATTTGATTCCTCATACAGATCAATGGGGTTACATACAATCCTATTGATCTGTGTGCTTTGCGCTCGATTGACAAAGCCTGGTCCTGCCAGGCTTTATCATTCTGAGCACCGGAGCCGGGACAGGACATGAGATAAGCCCTCAGGCTACCTCAGCAGTGGATTGCCCCCCCCCCCATGATCATGCTGCGGGGTGGGGGGGAGTTGTGATCCACCCCACTGGACCACCAGGGACGGTATAAAGGCACCTTTAGACGTCACTGTCAACTTTGACAGCGGCATTCAAAAGGGTTAATAGCTGCCCGCGGCGATCGCCGCATGTCGGCTATTAATGCCGGCCCCCAGCTTCAGCAATCAGCTGGGGGCCGGCCAGTATGACGCGGGCTCGAGTCGGGAGCCTGCGTCATACCCCGTTAACGGCCATAGGACGAGCATAGACGTCCATGGCCGTTATCGGGTTAAACTCCCTGTTGTTTCATTACTTTTGCTGTAGTCCGTTTGGATTATTGAATGTTTTAGCATTCCTCTGTAGATGACAAGTGCCCAAACCCTACTATCTGGTTGCAAAAGTTTAGTTGAATCTCTGAAAAATGTAAAATAAAATATAAAATGGGGTCATTTAAACTGAACACACGATTGAGAAAGAGAACGATGTGTCTTTCTGCTTAATCTGCATCGGTAGGAACAGTTTGGCACTGCCCTTGACATCTGCATTGATAATGAAATCACATTATATGCTTCTTTCTAACATTCCTTTGAACACACATCAAGTGGTACCAGGGAGCATTCAGACTGAGCTCAGCCACATGCGATGACAGTTGCCATGACACCTATGAAGCGATTGGTCCCACTATACAATGACATCAACAGATGACTTCCCACGGTCCCGGTGCTAATTGGTCAATTACCTTGAACATAGCAGCACCTTGTTGAGACCAGCTGCCATAATTGGCAGCATTAAGAGAAACACTGCATTGTTAGCATGCCTGGCAGGCTTGATATTTCCTTTGCTTCCTTGCTCTCCCCCACCTCCCATAATCAAGTCTGTGTTGCAAATGTAATCAAGTCAAAATACTTCTACATTTCAGACTCCAGCCCCTGGCTGCTTTTGTTTAAGGGTCAGAAGCAGAACTTGTCAGTACTTGTTTTTAAATCTTCATCTTTAACTCTTAACCCTGTCGTAAACAGAGATTCGTCTGTAGCCAGCAGATAGACAGTCTAGTAGTACTCAATTTTACTATACCAATACCTTACCAGGGCTACTCTAGACATTTGTATCACTACTGATTGATTTTAATTATTGAGTTGTAGCTGCATTTTATAAGATACAGTACATGCTACAGGAGAAGTAGCACTATTTTTGGTCATCATATCACTTGTATGTGGCATTTTTTACCAGTTTTCCCCTCTGCAGACTCCATCTTTAATTTTCAGTTGCCTCTGAGCTAGTTGATGAAGTCTTGCCTCTATGACTGTTCCCATACACTGCACTGTGTCTTCACAGTACACTATAAATAACAGCAGCATGGAGGGCATTATAAAGCAGTACAGAACAGCCTAAGTTGATAAAGCCCTAGGATGAGATCTAACTTACAGCTGTCTCTTTGCAGTTTCCCCCTCTGTCTTTCTTACTGTGCCTCTAAACTCCTTCTGCCTCTCCTCTCAATTCTTCTTCACTCTATAGACTTGTATCTTACTGAGATGCTAGTCCACCTTAAAAACACAGGAAAGATGGGAAACTTTCTAATACTTTAATTTCTTAGTGAATAAAGGTTTAGTTGGACATGGGGGACGGTATGAGGAAAAAAGCTTGAATAAAGGAGGATGAAGTACTTTATCCTTATAACATATATTACAAAGTTTCTCATATTCGCTTGTATTGTTGATTTATTAAAAGTTTGTAAAAAAAAATGGTGCTCATTTTATATTTATTTGGATTTAAGTTGTAGCTTAAAGGGGTACTCCAATCCTGGACATAAAATGTTTGATAATTTGCCATTACACCCCCTCCCATAGGCATGGTGACATCACAAGCATTCTGAATTTAAATGTTCAGAACGCCGAGGTGCTGGCCCGGAGATCGTGGGGATCCCCCTTGCGATCAGACTTCTTAAAAATAAGGTATGAGCGGCATTGTGAAGGGACTCAAGGTCCAGCTGTTCAAGGGCTCAGCCAAGTCCAAGGGTCTGACCATATGCTTCATATACATAGCCGGGACCCTGGGCTAACAGTGTGCAGCATCGATCGTTGTGCCGCGCCCTGTTAACCCTTCAGACACGGCGATCAAAGTTGACCGCCGCGTCTGAAAGGGAAAGTAAACGCTGCGTCTGAAAGGGAAAGTAAACGCTTCCCGGCAGCTCAGTCGTCTGAAAGTGAAAGTAAACGCTTCCCGGCAGCTCAGCTAGGACGCAAGCGGAGGTCCCCTTACCTGTCTCCACGGCGTCCGATCGGGGATTGATTGCTTCAAGCCTGAGCTATAGGCTTGAGCAATCGAACCCCTTTCTCGCTGATCCCTGCAAAACTATGGCTTTGCAAGGATCAGCATAAGAGATCAATGTGTGCAGTGCTAGAGGTCCCTATGGGAGCTATAACTGCAAAAAAAAGTGAAAAAAAAAAGTTAACAAAGGTCATTTAACCCCTTCCCTAATAAAAGTTTCAATCACCCCCCTTTTCTGGTACAGGTAGTGCAGGTGACACTGATGACAATGGTACTTACCTGGTCCTGTTCCGTGCAGTCGTTCTCCGGTAATCTTCTCTGGTATCTTCAGCAGGTAACACTGATGACAATGGTACTTACCTGGTCCTGTTCCGTGCAGTTGTTCTCCGTTAATTTTCTCTGGTATCTTCAGCACCGGGCCCCGCTTGGAGCATGGACAGAGTTTAGTGACGTCACCGCTACTGTTCTCTGCTGGGTCCTGCTACTAGAGAACAGCAGCGGTGATGTCACTTAGCTCTGCCCATGCTCCAAGCTGGGGCCAATGCTGAAGATACCAGAGAAGATTACCAGAGAACAACTGCAAGGAACGGGACAAGGCAAGTACTGCTGTCATCAGTGTCACCTGCACTACCTGTCTGTACCGACAGGTTAGTGCAAGCAAAACTGATGACAGATTTCCTATAAAGGTGACACCATTATGCTAATAAAACAGCTAAGGCAAGGCCAATGATAATATCTATATATATAAAGCTCAACGTGTGTGTGTATGTATGTATGTTCCACAAAAACTTTCAAACGGCTAAAGATATTAACATGAAACTTGGCACACATGTTACTTATATGTCAACAAACATAGGATAGGTGATTTAACCCTTACTCACCCCCATTTGCCAGGGGCGGGGCTTATGTTTAAAGTCCCATGCAAGTCAATAGGAAATATATGTTACTGCATAACTTCCGTACAGCTGGAGATATTTCGATAATACTTGGTCACATGTTACTTATATGTCCACTTAAATTATAGGATAGTTAATTTAACCCTTAACTACCCCCATTTGTGAGGGTCGGGGTTTTTGTTTAACCTCTTAAGGACCCAGGACGTACGGGGACGTCCCCGCACCCTGGGCTTTAAGGACCTTTAAGTCCTGGCGTTTCCCGGTCCCTGCCGCCCGCCGGGCAGAGATCGGAAGCAGATGACTGCTGAAATGCTTCAGCAGGCATCCAGGGCAAACGCCGAGGGGGGCCATGTAGGCCACCCATGTCGGCGATCGTCGCAAATCGTGAGGGAAATCGCCCCTGTGATCTGCGGCGATACCGGGCTAATCGGGTCTCTGGGACCCAACCGCCCGGTAATTTTGCATGATCCTGGTTGTCACAGACAGCCAAAACCATGCTGAAGTATAGGAGCAAGGTGGCAAGCCTGCCACCTCCTCCTATCCCCTGTGATTCCTCTGTTAGCTAACCGACCAATCGCAGGGGGGGCGGTTACTTCTTCCCGCCCTGCCCGGCCCCTGGAAGTCCAGAGAGAACAGGAGGAAGACCGGAGGACGCGGCGGGGGACGGGGGAGTGCTGGGGCCTGGCCCCTACTCTTACCTCATCCCTGAAGACCCGGATCCCGATGGCGGTGGCCACAGGTGAGTTGATCTTCGGCGGCGGCGCGGTACCTTTGCAGCAGTCCAGACCCCCGTAAAGCGATCTGGACTGCTCCATCTGGTCCCCTTACACTACAACTCCCAGCATGCCCAGACAGCCCTTGGCGTCTGGGCATGCTGGGAGTTGCAGTTTTGCAACATCTGGAGGTCCACAGTTTGGAAACCACTGTGCCCTTCCAGATGTTGCAAAACTACACATCCTCAACATGCCCTTACTGTCCAGGCACTCTAGGAGTTGTAGTTCTGTAACATCTGGCCCTTCAGTTTTGGCATACTGGGAGTTGTAGTTTTGCAACATCTGGAAGGGCACAGATTGGGAACCACTGTATTAGTGGTCTGCAAACTGTAGTCCTCCAGATGTTGCAAAACTACAACTCCAAGCATGCTGGGAGTTGTAGTTCGGCAACATCTGTCTGTAAAAATGTTGCCGAACTAATATTTCCAGCGTGCCTGAGAATGTTTGGGAGTTGTAACTTTGCAACAACTGGAGACACACTGGTTGGGAAACATTGTCTGTATCCTAACTCAGTGTTTCCCAACCCGTGTGCCTCCAGCTGTTGTAAAACTATAACTACAAGCATGCACTGATAGACTGTGCATGCTGGGAGTTGTAGTTTTGCAACAGCTGGAGGTCCCCCCCAACCTGTGAATGTACAGGGTACATTCACATGGGCAGGGGGCTTACAGTGAGTATCAGGCTGCAAGTTTGCGATGCAGCAAATTTTGTGCGGCAGCTCAAACTCGCAGCAGGAAACTCGCTGTAATCCCCCGCCCGTGTGACTGTACCCTAAAAACACTACACTACACTAACACAAAATAAAATAAAAAGTAAAAAACACTACATATACACACACCCCTACACAGCCCCCCTCCCCAATAAAAATGAAAAACGGCTGGTATGACACTGTTTCCAAAATTGAGCCTCCAGCCGTTGACTGTCCAAGCATGCTGGGAGTTTTGCAACAGCTGGAGGCACCCTGTTTGGGAATCACTGGTGTAGAATACACCTATGTCTACCCCTATGCAAGTCCCTAATTCAGGCCTCAAATGCGCATGGCGCTCTCACTTTGGAGCCCTGTCGTATTTCAAGGCAACAGTTTAGGGCCACATATGGGGTATCGCCGTACTCGGAAGAAATTGCCTAACAAATTTTGGGGGGCTTTTTCTCCTTTCACCCCTTAAGAAAAGGTGAAGTTGGGGAGAGTGCACCATGAGGTGATTTGCACAGGGGTGGCTGATTGTTACAGCGGTTTTGACAACCGCAAAAAAAAAACCCACCTGTGTCCCCATTTTCAGAAACTACACCCCTCACGGAATGTAATGAGGGGTGCAGTGAGAATTTACACCCCACTGGTGTCTGACAGATCTTTGGAACAGTGGGCTGTGCAAATTAAAGTTTTTGTACAGCCCACTGTTCCAAATATCTGACAGACACCAGTGGGGGGGTAAATGCTCACTGTACCCCTTGTTACGTTCCTCAAGGGGTCTAGTTTCCAAAATGGTATGCCATGTGGGGGTTATTTTGCTGTACTAGCACCATAGGGGCTTCCTAAATGCGACATGCCCCCTGAGCAAAATTTGCTCTTAACCCCTTAAGGACTCAGCCCATTTTGGCCTTAAAGGGGTAGTCCAGTGGTGAAAAACTTATCCCCTATCCTAAGGATAGGGGATAAGTTTGAGATCGCGGGGGGTCCGACCGCTGGGGCCCCCTGCGATCTCTCTGTACGGGGCCCCGGCTCTCCGCCGAGATAGCGGGTGTCGACCCCCGCACGAGGCGGCGGCCGACACGCCCCCTCAATACATCTCTATGGCAGAGCCGGAGATTGCCGAAGGCAGCGCTTCGGCTCTGCCATAGAGTTGTATTGAGGGGGCGTGTCGGCCGCCGCCTCGTGCGGAGGTCGACACGCCCCCTTCCAGCGGGCTGTCGGGGCTCCGTACAGGAGATCGCGGGGGGCCCCAGGGGTCGGACCCCCCGCGATCTGCAACTTATCCCCTATCCTTAGGATAGGGGATAAGTTGCTCACCACTGAATCACCACTGGACTACTCCTTTAAGGACTCAGACAATTTAATTTTTACGTTTTCATTTTTTCCTCCTCGCCTTCTAAAAATCATAACTCTTTTATATTTTCATCCACAGACTAGTATGAGGGCTTGTTTTTTGCGCGACCAGTTGTCCTTTGTAATGACATAACTCATTATATCATAAAATGTATGGCGCAACCAAAAAACACTATTTTTGTGGGGAAATTAAAACGAAAAACGCAATTTTGCTAATTTTGGAAGGTTTCGTTTTCACGCCGTACAATTTATGGTAAAAATGACGTGTGTTCTTTATTCTGAGGGTCAATACAATTAAAATGATACCCATTATTACATACTTTTATATTATTGTTGCGCTTAAAAAAAATCACAAACTTTTTAACCAAATTAGTACGTTTATAATCCCTTTATTTTGATGACCCCTAACTTTTTTATTTTTCCGTATAAGCGGCGGTATGGGGGCTCATTTTTTGCGCCATGATCTGTACCTTTTTTTGAAACCACATTTGCATATAAAAAACTTTTAATAGATTTTTTATAATTTTTTTTAAATAAAATTTATTAAAAAAGTAGGAATTTTGGACTTTTTATGTTTTTTTTTATCGTTCACGCCGTTAACCGTACGGGATCATTAACATTTTATTTTAATAGTTCGGACATTTACGCATGCGCCGATACCAAATATGTCTATAAAAAAAAAATTACGCTTTTTGGGGGTAAAATAGGAAAAAACGGACGTTTTACTTTTTTATTGGGGGAGGGGATTTTTCACTTTTTTTTTACTTTTACTTTTACATTTTTTTACATTTTTTTTTACACTTGAATAGTCCCCATAGGGGACTATTCATAGTAATACCATGATTGCTAATACTGATCTGTTCTATGTATAGGACATAGAACAGATCAGTATTATCGGTCATCTTCTGCTCTGGTCTGCTCGATCACAGACCAGAGCAGGAGACGCCGGGAGCCGCACGGAGGAAGGAGAGGGGACCTCCGTGCGGCGTTATGAATGATCGGATCCCCGCAGCAGCGCTGCGGGCGATCCGATCATTCATTCAAATCGCGCACTGCCGCAGATGCCGGGATCTGTATTGATCCCGGCACCTGAGGGGTTAATGGCGGACGCCCGCGAGATCGCGGGTGTCGGCCATTGCCGGCGGGTCCCTGGCTGCGATCAGCAGCCGGGATCAGCCGCGCATGACACGGGCATCGCTCCGATGCCCGCGGTTATGCTTAGGACGTAAATGTACGTCCTGGTGCGTTAAGTACCACCGCACCAGGACGTACATTTACGTCCTGCGTCCTTAAGGGGTTAAAAAGCCAAATATGACTCCTTCTCTTCTGAGCATTGTAATTCGCCCGTAGTGCACTTCAGGTCAACTTATGGGGTACCTCCATACTCAGAAGAGATGGGGTTACAAATTTTGGTGGGTATTTTCTGCTTTTAACCCTTGCAAAAATTTGAAATTTGGGGGGGAAACACATTTTAGTGAACATTTTTTTTTTTTTACGTAGGCAAAAGTCGTGAAACCCCTGTGGAGTATTAAGGCTCATTTTATTCCTTATTACGTTCCTTAAGGGGTCTAGTTTCCAAAATGGTTTGCCATGTGTTTTTTTTTTACTGTCCTGGTACCATAGGGGCTTCCTAAATGCGACATGCCCCCGAGCAAAATTTGCTCTCAAAAAGCCAAATATGACTCCTCTTCTGAGCATTGTAGTTCGCCCGTAGTGCACTTCAGGTCAACTTATGGGGTACCTCCATACTCAGAAGAGATGGGGTTACACATTTTGGGGGGTATTTTCTGCTATTAACCCTTGCAAAAATGTGGTATTATGGGGTATTAAGGCTCACTTTATTCCTTGTTACGTTCCTCAAGGGGTCTAGTTTCCAAAAGGGTATGGCATGTGTTTTATTTTGCTGTTCTGGCACCATAGGGGCTTCCTAAATGCAACATGCCCCCCAAAAACCATTTCAGAAAAACGTACTCTCCAAAATCCCCTTGTCTCTCCTTCGTTTCTGAGCCCTCTACTGCGCCCGCCGAACACTTTACATAGACATATGAGGTATGTGCTTACTCGAGAGAAATTGGGCTACAAATACAAGTATACATTTTTTCCTTTTACCCCTTGTAAAAATTCAAAAATTGGGTCTACAAGAACATGCGAGTGTAAAAAATGAAGATTGTGAATTTTCTCCTTCACTTTGCTGCTATTCCGGTGAAACACCTAAAGGGTTAAAACGCTGACTGAATGTCATTTTGAATACTTTGGGGGGTGCAGTTTTTATAATGGGGTCATTTGTGGGCTATTTCTAAGAGGAAGACCCTTCAAATCCACTTCAAACCGGAACTGGTCCCTTAAAAATTGTGAGTTTGGAAATTTTGTGAAAAAATTGAAAATTGCTGCTAAACTTTGAAGCCCTCTGATGTCTTCCAAAAGTAAAAACACGTCAATTTTATGATGCAAACATAAAGTGGAATATTGTATATGCGGATAAAAAAAAATATTTGGAATACCCATTTTCCTTACAAGCAGAGAGCTTCAAAGTTAGAAAAATGCAAAATTTTCAAATTTTTCATAAAATGTTTGGATTTTTCACCAAGAAAGGATGCAAGTTACCAAAAAATTTTACCACTATGTTAAAGTAGAATATGTCACGAAAAAACAATCTCGGAATCAGAATGATAACTAAAAGCATTCCAGAGTTATTAATGTTTAAATTGACAGTGGTCAGATGTGCAAAAAATGGCCGGGTCCTAAGGTGTAAAATGGCTGGGTCCTTAAGGGGTTAAAGTCCCATGCAAATCAATGGGAAATGTATGTTCCCACATAACTTCCGTAAGGCTGGAGATATTTCAATACCTGGTACACATATTACTGGTCGGGATATGAGGACGGGATGGGAGGTCGGGATAGGAGGCTGGGATAGGAGGTCGGGATAGGAGGACGGGATAGGAGATCGGGATAGGAGGCCGGGATAGGAGGACGGTATAGGAGGTCGGGACAGGAGGTCGAGATAGGAGGAGGGGATAGGAGGTCGGGATGTTGGGTTGGGATATGACAACAATATATGAGGACTGCATATGAAATCAAAAGCTTCCTCCTTTGTTTATTTTCCTCCCCAACAAGGATTAGGAAGGAAAAACCGGGCAATGCCAGGTACTCAGCTAGTACTTAAATAAAATAAATTACAAACAGAAAATATTAATCAATTAGAAAGAAATCAAACACATTTTAGTATCTGATTTGGTAAAAAAAAAATGTAGATTAGGCATTCAGTCCCCTCCATGCTCTGTGATTTTAAAAATGTGTCTGGAAGAGGTTAAAGGGGTACTCCGGCACTAAGACATCTTATCCCCTATCGAAAGGATAGGGGATAAGATGCCTGATCGCAGGGGTCCCGCAGCTGGGGACCCCAGTGATCTTGCACGCAGCACCCCGTTACAATCAGTCCCCAGAGCATGTTCGCTCCGGGTCTGATTACTGGCGATCACGGGGCCGGAGCATTGTAATGGGGTGCTGCGTGCAAGATCACGGGGGTCCCCAGCGGCGGGACCCGCAAGATCAGGAATCTTATCTCCTATCCTTTGGATAGGGGATAAGATGGCTTAGTGCCGGGGTACCCCTTTAAAGGCATTGTCTGTGATTTGAGTTCTCCCAAGAGAAAATGTTATTCAATCTGGACTTAAATTTGCCGTTCTTCAGATATATAAATGAAAAAAGGAAATCAAAACAAGGAATAACTAAATTAAAAACAAAGGAAGGAAGATATGTAGAACAGAATAAGGGGCTAACTGACTGCCTTAATGAATACTTCTGTTCAGTTTTTACAGAAGAAAAAGAAGGAAAAGAACCTCCATTAGAGAGAAAAACTAAGGAATCGTTTGATGCATGTGTATTTACAGAGGAAGAGGTTCTACGTTTGCTTTCTAAAGTGAAGACAAATCACAGGGGCCTGATGGGATACACCCAAAATTATTAAAATAGTTTAGTGGTGAGCTAGCAAAACCGTTAGCAGATTTATTTAACCAATCAATGGTAACAGGAGCCGTCCCGGAAGATTGGAAATTAGCAAATGTTGTGCCCATTCACAAGAAAGGTAGTAAGGAGGAATCAAGCAACTATAGGCCAGTAAGTCTGACATCAATAGTGGGGAAATTAATGGAAACCCTACTAAAGTATAGGATTGTGTAACATCTAAAATCCCATTTATTGCAAGATGAAAAACATCATGGGTTTACTTCAGGGAGATCATGTCAAACAAATCTTATTGATTTTTTTTACTGGGTGACTAAAATAATAGATGGCGGAGGGGCAGTAGACATCGCATATCTAGATTTTAGTAAGGCTTTTGACACTGTCCCACATAGAAGACTTATCAATAAACTACAGTCATTGAGCTTGGACTCCAATATTGTTGAGTGGATTAGGCAGTGGCTGAGTAATAGACAACCGAGGGTTGTAGTCAATGGAGAATATTCTTGTCACCAGTGGGATACCTCAGGGATCTGTACTGGGACCAATATTGTTTAATATCTTCATTAGCGATATTACAGAAGGTCTCGATGGTAAGGTATGTCTTTTTGCTGATGACACAAAGATATGTAACAGGGTTGATGTTCCTGGAGGGATGCGCCAAATGGAAAAGGATTTAGGCAAACTAGAAGAATGGTCAGAACTCTGGCAACTGAAATTTAATGTGGATAAGTGCAAGATAATGCACCTGGGGCGTAAAAACCCTCAGGCAGAATATAGATTATTTGACACAGCCCTGACCTCAGTATCTGAGGAGAGGGATTTAGGAGTAATTATTTCAGAAGACTTAAAGGTAGGAAGACAATGTAATAGAGCAGCAGGAAATGCTAGCAGAATGCTTGGATGTATAGGGAGAGGTATAAGCAGTAGAAAGAGGGAAGTGCTCATGCCGCTGTACAGAACACTGGTGAGACCTCAATTGGAGTATTGTGCGCAGTACTGGAGGCCGTATCTCCAGAAGGATATAGATAGTCTAGAGAGAGTTCAAAGAAGAGCTACTAAACTAGTACATGGATTGCAGGATAAAATGTACCAGGAAAAGTTAAAGGACCTTAACATGTATAGCTTGGAAGAAAGAAGAGACAGAGGGGATATGATAGAGACTTTTAAATACATAAAGGGAATCAACATGGTAAAGGAGGAGAGCATATTTAAAAGAAGAAAAACTACCACAAGAGGACATAGTTTTAAATTAGAGGGGCAAAGGTTTAAAAGTAATATCAGGAAGTATTACTTTACTGAGAGAGTAGTGGATGCATGGAATAGCCTTCCTACAGTGAAGGAGTTTAAACATGCATGGGATAAGCATAAGGCTATCCTTCATATAAGATAGGGCCCGGGACTATTCATAGTATTCAGATTATTGGGCAGACTAGATGGGCCAAATGGTTCTTATCTGCCGACACATTCTATGTTTCTATGTTTGCTGGGCCAGCAGCACTCACACAAGGACCACTCTAACGGAGCAACCTGATATCTTCTGACAACTAAGACCAACTTCTTATCTTGGAGCAGGATAAAGGGTGATAACTCGGAGGGTACTGGGTATGCTCCTAAATCTTGCCCTATGCCAATCTAGTTGAGTAGCATGGTAGGTCCCCCACTCCTCGCATGTTACATTAAGCTTCCTGATAAAAATAATAAATGCTCTCACACTTTTAAGGTGGTTCGTCAGTGTAAGAAAGACATGGCAGCTTTCTTTCAAAAAAGTCCCATACTCCCTAAACTAAACTACGAGACAAAACTAACACACACGGTCTATATATTTTTTCTACAAGTTAGCTTATTCTTTCTGCAAAAAAGGATGGGACTCTGCATCCCTGTATCAACTATTACGTGCAAAATAAAATCAAGATAAGGAATTCCTACCCTTTGCCTCGGATGTCCAAACCTTCTATTATGTACGGGAAATGAAGCTAAGCTGGACCTATATAAGGCATACATTCTGATCTGCATTTATGGAGGTGACCACTGGAGAACAGCATTCACCACCCTGTGATGGTAATTATGAATACCTTGGTTTTGTAATGATATGGAATTATTTTTAGGAATTTGTGAATGGCTTTTTTAGTGATCTTTTATATGTGTGCATGGTGGTAGTATCTTAAAAATATCCTGATTACTCCCCTGACTTGACTTTTAGTGATAAGCAGCGGGGGCCATATTCGAATTTGTGATATTTTGCTAATATTTTGACGATTACTCCTCCTATGTTTGCGAAATTTGTATATTCACTATGTTCATTCACTTTTTTTCCATGTGAACATTTGCATGGAAAATGTGCATAAAAATTTGAATAAAAATTAGCAAGTGAAAAAAACTAACTACAATTCGCATGGAAATATCGCATGGAAAATTCTCATAAAAATTATAAACAAAAAAAATGAATAGTCGTCATTACGAATATATAGCACTATATTCTAAATATTTGCAAAATCGCAAAGTGCCGATATTCACGATAAAAATTAGCATTACGAGTATTTATGCTCAACACTATTGACTTTACAATAAAAGAAAGTCTGTCACGTTTTCCAATGGCTTTGGTAGAAAAAGCTATATGTGGAATTGGAGAAGTGTTCTCCCCGCTTTTTATTTGTTACATTATATCTGACAATGTGCTGTAGAGGGACCAATCTGATTGCATTTTTGAATTTTCCCCAAGAGACTCTATACCATCAAAAGATTCTTGGAGGTTTCACGAATTTCTACAGGCAGTTCATCCCCAATTTCTCTTCCCTGACTGCTCAGATATCTGCTTTGACCAAGAAGGGGGTGAATGCCATGAAGTGGACCCCAAAGATAGATGCAGCCTTTCTACAATTGAATCATTTTTTTTGCTGCTGCAGGTCCAAATGCTGCATCACAAAATAGTTCTTCTTAGGGTATATTCACATGATATCAATGGGATTCTGCTGCGTTGTGCTCACACCAAAATGTTTCTGCTGCAGAAATCCCAATTCTGCAGTCTACATAAATTGACATGTCTATTCTTTCTGCGGAGTACGAATGCAAGTACATTGCCATCCATCAGACCGTGCCATAAAACAAAGCAAATACAAACTACAGTATGTCCTACTTGCTTGGTGTGGAGGCAACAGAAAGCACCCCATACAGTCTATACTATCCCAGTATTTTGCTCAAATATCATAACACTACTGAAAACTAAACAAACCCTAGTATAGGTCAATAGACTCTATCAGGACTTTTCAAACCCAGATACAAGTAAATCATACAAATCGGTTGTGACTACAGAGGCCATGAAACTAAAGTGAACCAAGTCTAATGAGGACATGTGGGTCTGCAGTTATATTTTGTATCACTTTGAATAAGACTGACCTTGCTGTGGACAACGCCTATAAATTTTACCCACTGGATTGCAAAGGGGAACAAACGTTGGAAAAACCTGTGAAAAATCTTTGATAGAAAGGGCTTGGTGCGAATTTAAAAATCTGCAGCAAAATTTCTGATATAACTGATAGTGCCATAAGACCTTTATTTAATATTATGGTATATATTAGCATTATAGCTGGTCTAGGCTATCTACCTTCCTCCTGTACTTTGGAGGGCTCTATAAAGAAACATGTACACTAAGCAGAAAGAATAGAGCTACAAACTTTAATGTAAAAAAATATAACAAAGCCTGCTGAGGAAGGAATGAAACAGTAGCTGTAGGGATTCAGTGGTGTACTGGCAACAAACCCACATGGGTGAGTGTACATAGGATCCCAGAATGCTGGGTAGGATTTTACTATGTTTGCATGGTGTTTAATCTATGCTGTGTTGTAGATCTAAGGTAAAAGATAGGAGATGGGTTGTTTCCCACAATGTATTTATCTAGTCTGCAGTTCACACTGGGCAATACAACTTTCTGTGTACAATAGACTATTATAATTACAACTCGAATTCTAATGTGTCTAGTACCCCACTGAGTTTTTTTTATTGGTGTGTCATTGTTTGTTAAACCTCACATTACCATTTTAAAATGATGATAAATACAATTTGTTATATTTTTTTATTGGAGTTTGTAGCTCTATTCTTTCTGATTAGGGTCCAAGCTAAATTTCTGAATAGTTTTTTTTTTTTTAAATAAATTTATAAGCATTGTATTGCCCATATATCAAAGAATCTGCACTGAAAATATACAACAAATACTGTAACACAGGCATGAATATGGCCCCGGCGGCCTTCTCTCAAATAAGCTTTTATTCAAATAGAATTTTTATCTTGCATAAATTAAGATAAAAAAAATATAATATACTGTATTTATCGGCGTATAACACGCACTTTTTAGGCTAAAATTTTTAACCTAAAGTCTATGTGCGTGTTATACGCCGATACACCCCCAGGAAAGGCAGGGGGAGAGAGGCCATCACTTCTCTCCCCCTGCCTTTCCTGGGGTCTAGAGCCCTGCTGCCGGCTCTTCTCTCCCCCTGGCTATCGGCGCCGCTGCCCGTTCTGTCCCCCTGACTATCGGTGCCGGCGCCCCATTGCCGGCGCCGATAGCCAGGGGGAGAGAAGCGGCGCCGACAGCCAGGGGGAGAGAAGGGGCAGCGGCACCCATTGCCGGCGCCGCTGCCCCGTTGCCTCCCCCCATCCCCGGTGGCATAATTACCTGTTGCCGGGGTCGGGTCCGCGCTGCTGCAGGCCTCCGGCGTGCGTCCCCTGCGTCGTTGCTATGCGCTGCATGGCACGGCGCATGATGACAGTGCGCCGCGCCGTGCATAGCAACGATGCAGGGGACGCACGCCAGAGGCCTGCAGCAGCGCGGGCCCGACCCCGGCAACAGATAATTATGCCACCGGGGATGGGGGGAGGCAACAGGGCAGCGGCGCTGGCAATGGGTGCCGCTGCCCCTTCTCTCTCCCTGGCTGTCGGCGCCGGCAATGGGGCGCCGGCACCGATAGTCAGGGGGACAGAACGGGCAGTGGCGCCGATAGCCAGCGGGAGAGAAGCGGCGGCAGCAGGGCTCTAGACCCCAGGAAAGGCAGGAGAGAGAAGCGGGCAGCGACGGCCTCTCTCCCCCTGCCTTTCCTGGGGGTGTATCAGGGTATACACATGCACACACGCACCCTTATTTTACCATGCATATTTGGGTAAAAAACTTTTTTTACCCAAATATCCTTGGTAAAATGAGGGTGCGTGTTATAGGCCGGTGCGTGGTATACCCCGATAAATACAGTAGTCTCTGACTATAGGAAATCTTGACCTTTTTCTTTTCTGTGGTCTATTCTACGTTCCTCTTCCCCAACCTCTTTCACCCTGTGTATCTGTGTGTCTGTGAGTGTGCTGTCTCCTCTCTCCTTCCTCTCGTTTTCTCGCTTCGTTGCATTTCTGCTACTTACATCTTGTGTATCTAACGAGTCATTTTCGTCTATACTCTCTCTCTTTTATAGTTATACGAGCTGGATCTAATTGCACCCTATACAGTATATGCTTCATACGTTCTGTTTCTTGTTTGATGCGCTTATATTTTACTGTTAGCGTGTACCAGTTGCACTCTACGCCCTTTGTACTTTTGGTCTCCTTAGACCAATGGGCTCCAAAGTAGTTGCTACGATTTCATGTACTCCTGTTATTTCTTTGTTAATAAAATTTCTTTGTTAATATATAATATTAACAATATCGCTCTTTTTGTCTCCTAATAAGAATTGCAAGCATTAGCGTTGGATCGCACATGGCATTCTTGCTAAAGATTCTCCACAAAACATTTCAATGCTGAAAATCTGCAGTATTTGAGGTGACAGTTAAGTGGATGAGATTAAAAAAATATTAATAAATTAATTACATAGATTACAGAAAATGTTTCAATTTCAAATCTGCAGCATGCCAATGTTTATGTCAGAAACACTGTGGATTTATTATGGATTTCTCCCTTCGATTTTAATAAAGTGCGACTTATGTGTGATTTATGTTGCATGCAAGCTTTAATATATTCCCACACTGAATTAGCATATCCTTCCATAATTTCACAGAGAAAAAATGACTGCAATTCGTCTTTGCAGTTTTTACGATGTAAATGCTGCAGATTTTCGTCTGCAGTTGGCTATACCCTCAAAATAATTTCGTTTTACAATATTTTTTTTTTTATGAAATCAGTGTAAAAAAGAGCGACATTAATACTAATTTGGAAAATGGAATGTGGCCACATTTTGTTGGCTATATTAGGCTGGGTTCACTGGGTGTACCGGAGGGAAACTGATGCTAGAACTGATCCTATTCATTTGAATGGACGGTTCACAATCATCTCAATTTTGATGTCGGATGGTTGGACACGCCGGAGGGCACCGGACAGGGGAACGCAGCTTGATGCATTCCCCTGTCTGGCATCCCGAAACAATGAATGCCGGATGCCATACAACTGATGACAACTGATGCACATTGTCATCAGTTGTGGCATCAGTTGTGTTGAAATCTAGGCTTAGTTCACCTCTTCCGGATGCCGGACATATGTGAACCAAGCCTTACGCCCAGAATCCCTGTTCAGACCATGGGTCTAATGACCTGCACTACCAGCATCATAGGCAAGCATGGTGCTGTTAGTTCAGTTCATTTCACCATCATCAGGTTAGAACTTACAGTAACATTATGGACAATTGAATAAGCCCTAACAGTAAACATAGATCTTCCTGTTTTGAAGGAGAATATATAAATCCTCATTGAATGAAGGGGAATTAGATCTAACACTTAGCAGCCTAGTTATTTTAGATGGTACAAAATACAACAAACACACCACAAAAGTATAGCCTGAAGTTAGCCAATTTGGCCTTAGAAGTCTTACTACCTTTCTGATACTGCAGGGTCGGGACCTTCCAAGCTAATGTGGCTTCTCATCATTGGTTCTGTTGCCATGCAATCTGCATTACAAAGAATTCATGAAGCCTTTATAGTGATACAGAATGACAAATGTATTCCATACTGTATGTGTCTAAATCTCGGTCTAAATCTTGTGTATAAGAGCATGTTGTTTTATTATTTCATAAAACATTTTTATTGAATATATTTAGTTTACATATTTTGCACATTAATTCCTGTTCAGAATATATGCTGAAAATGTAGCTAATATTGTTCCCACAAGTACAGATTATCTTATAAAAATTCATTAGCAGATGTTCTCTACAACATTTCTGTAATCACACTGTAAAATAACATTAAAAGAGTCGAAGTCTTAGTATGTGAAATTAAGTTAGGCTTATGAGATAACATTGATTTATCTTCAACTTTATTAAATCAATATGGATATCTTGAACAATATTTTTTCTATATATTTGACCCTCAGAGATATGCAAAACACTGAAAGTTCACAAGTTCACCGACTGGATGAAACCACTGTATTTTCCGTATACAATAGAATCATGACTCCCTTATTAGAAAAAAAAAGTGCAATGCTAAGTTCACATAGGCTGATACATTTCCACCATGGATCATGGTTCAAAGGAGCAGTGACTCTGTTCAAAAAATATTCGCAACGTGCAGATGGGCCGCATAAGGGGCATCATGATACAGTCAACTTATAGTACACAGCGCTAACTGCTTATTGTCTTTTATTATAGTAAAGTACATGGTGATATCACTTATGTAAAAGGTTTTCTATGTTCTTACATCTGTCTATTTTGTATACAGCACCAAAAGAAAAATAAAGGCTCAAACGGCGAAACCGTCAAAAGGACTAATGATGTCAATGGACTAATAATAACAAGAACAAAAATGTATTGTTCCATATATGAATGCATTGTTGGAAAACTACGTCTCCTTCTTCAGTTAAAGAGGACAAAGAAGTGGGGTGATCCACGGGTATATGGCAGGACCACGGGTGTAGCGGTGTGAGTAGTGGGATCAGATGGTATTAACCCCGTGGGCAAAATGTTGTTAACCTCTTGTGTTCATGACACCAGTGTGGTTTTTAGGATCTGGAACACCACACACCCGGTTCCTCTGCTATCCCAGTTGTTAGTAGTGAAGTGAGAGTCCACAACCAGTTATGGTCAAACAGAGGCTTTATTGAGTATAAAACAGATGGCATTATCTTCACAGCTAAGGCCAGATTTCCCAGAGAGGTGGCCAGGACCCAGAAGGACCTTGCAGCTTGTTGGACCAATATACTTGTAATGAACTCGACTCGAGATTGGACTTGACTTGATTATATGCAGGACTTGACTAGTTTCAGTGACAGCAGACATAGACTTGAGACTTACTGGAATAACGGTAGCTTTTAGGGCCTTCCAGATGCTGATCACTTGCACTGAGATCTCTGGTGGTTGCTGGTCTCAGTAAAGACTGATGGTACCAGAGAGTGAATTGTAATGGCCGCCCCTTTATATAGTGGGGGGCTGGACCAAAGCACATTGGTCAAGCTGCGGGTCATAGGTTAAGCTGGTACTCTCTGGGAGAACATGTGACAACAAATCATGTGACTGCATAACATAACATGTGACAGACTTACACAGGTCCTTTGTACTACCTATACATAAGGATGCCGTCTAGGCATTTAAGTGATATACACAACATTCGGGAAACAACAGGGGGAGACCTTGCAGGGGAGCCCTCAGGTCATTGAGCGTCTCAACCTGACAGGGCCTTAGGGTAGTACAGCACCATTTCCTGTACTGGGACATTACAGAAGGAGACGTAGTTCTCTGAAAAAGTGTTCATATATGGGACACAACAAATTTTAGTGCTTGTTATTTTGAGTCCATTGATATCATTGGTCTATTTTCTGGAAACTGGAGTGGTAGGGATCTAGCACATGTAGGACCAGGGCAGTGTATAGGAGCGGGAAATGGTGTCGGTGCAGGTAAGGCGCAGGTGTAGATATCGGCGGTGCACCTCAACAGAAGCAACGAATTAAACAAAGGAAGAATCCAAAAGAGATTGCACTTACCATACACGGACTTTATTCAACAGAGTTAAGGCATACAAAGGCAGAGGCAGGGGCACGCCGGGACAAGGTGTTTGCGTTTTTTTGGGCCGGAGTGACTAGCCGGAGATTGGCCTATTTTCGGTTGCACTGTTTAGGCCTCTATTTTTCTTTTGGTGCTGTTTACTGTATAATTACACTAAGGTGCCCTCTGCTGCATAGATGAAGACCCGATTCTCCCCGGAGTGGGATTAATTTACTTTTATTGGTGTTGTGGCATGCTCCACAATCCAAGCAGGTGAGCCTTGTCTTCATACTTACTGTTACTATCACCCTGTGGTAACTTTATTACCATATGCGGTGCTCCGCTATTTTTTTGGTATCTGCCTATTTTACTATTTATCGAGCCACTGTCTGTTCTCCTGTCCATTAGATGGTAGCCATCATACCAGGAGGGTTACTTTCAGGTCATGATGCTCTCTGGCCTATGGGGTCTCTAGCTAAAGAGGGGGCTCTCAGAGGTTACTGTAACTACAAGAAAGAGATTGCTGCTATTGCTGACAAAAGGAAGGCCGTGCACCACATTTGGTCAGACATTCATTGGGTTTCACTAGCCCCCTAAGCCTTTTTATGACATTTCTGATGGGATCTATACATAGAAAATCTTGCCAAACTTATATATAAATAATACTTTAGTGTCATGATTTGTAAAGGATGGATTTTTTTTTGTCAAAAAGCCAATAAAACTCAATTGTACCAGGATCTGCAGCTGTTTCTGGTACCAAGGCTTTGCTCTGCTGATTGGTTAGTTCCTGGATATAAGTTTCCAAGCTGCTGCATTGCTGAAAATTGCTAACGTTATTGTGGAAAACACCTTCCTGCTTGCAGCCTTGGAGTACACAGAGAAATAGTGAGTTAATAGACAGCAGCAATGTATTGTATTAGTTGTGGTAGGGGACATGCATTTGAAATGCAACAGTAATAGTTGTTACGCTGAGCGCTCCGGGTTCCCGCTCCTCCCCGGAGCGCTCGCTACACTCTCGCTCCCGCAGCGCCCCGGTCAGATCCACTGACCGGGTGCGCTGCGATACCGCCTCCAGCCGGGATGCGATTCGCGATGCGGGTGGCGCCCGCTCGCGATGCGCACCCCGGCTCCCGTACCTGACTCGCTCTCCATCGGTCCTGTCCCGGCGCGCGCTGCCCCGCTCCCTAGGGCGCGCGCGCGCCGGGTCTCTGCGATTTAAAGGGCCACTGCGCCGCTGATTGGCGCAGTGGTTCTAATCAGTGTGTTCACCTGTGCACTCCCTATGTATACCTCACTTCCCCTGCACTCCCTCGCCGGATCTTGTTGCCATTGTGCCAGTGAAAGCGTTTCCTTGTGTGTTCCTAGCCTGTGTTCCAGACCTCCTGCCGTTGCCCCTGACTACGATCCTTGCTGCCTGCCCCGACCTTCTGCTACGTCCGACCTTGCTTCTGTCTACTCCCTTGTACCGCGCCTATCTTCAGCAGTCAGAGAGGTTGAGCCGTTGCTAGTGGATACGACCTGGTCACTACCGCCGCAGCAAGTCCATCCCGCTTTGCGGCGGGCTCTGGTGAAAACCAGTAGTGACTTAGAACCGGTCCACTAGCACGGTCCACGCCAATCCCTCTCTGGCACAGAGGATCCACCTCCTGCCAGCCGGCATCGTGACAGTAGATCCGGCCATGGATCCCGCTGAAGTTCCTCTGCCAGTTGTCGCCGACCTCACCACGGTGGTCGCCCAGCAGTCACAACAGATAGCGCAACAAGGCCACCAGCTGTCTCAACTGACCGTGATGCTACAGCAGCTACTACCACAGCTTCAGCAATCATCTCCTCCGCCAGCTCCTGCACCTCCTCCGCAGCGAGTGGCCGCCTCAGGCCTACGACTATCCTTGCCGGATAAATTTGATGGGGACTCTAAGTTTTGCCGTGGCTTTCTTTCGCAATGTTCCCTGCACTTGGAGATGATGTCGGACCAGTTTCCTACTGAAAGGTCTAAGGTGGCTTTCGTAGTCAGCCTTCTGTCTGGAAAAGCTCTGTCATGGGCCACACCGCTCTGGGACCGCAATGACCCCGTCACTGCCTCTGTACACTCCTTCTACTCGGAAATTCGAAGTGTCTTTGAGGAACCTGCCCGAGCCTCTTCTGCTGAGACTGCCCTGCTGAACCTGGTCCAGGGTAATTCTTCCGTTGGCGAGTACGCCGTGCAATTCCGTACTCTTGCTTCAGAACTTTCCTGGAATAATGAGGCCCTCTGCGCGACCTTTAAAAAAGGCCTATCCAGCAACATTAAAGATGTTCTGGCCGCACGAGAAATTCCTGCTAACCTACATGAACTCATTCATCTAGCCACTCGCATTGACATGCGTTTTTCCGAAAGGCGTCAGGAGCTCCGCCAGGATATGGACTTTGTTCGCACGAGGCGTTTTTTCTCCCCGGCTCCTCTCTCCTCTGGTCCTGTGCAATCCGTTCCTGTGCCTTCCGCCGTGGAGGCTATGCAAGTTGACCGGTCTCGCCTGACACCTCAAGAGAGGACACGACGCCGCATGGAGAATCTCTGCCTGTACTGTGTCGGTACCGAACACTTCCTGAAGGATTGTCCTATCCGTCCTCCCCGCCTGGAAAGACGTACGCTGACTCCGCACAAAGGTGAAACAGTCCTTGATGTCAACTCTGCTTCTCCACGTCTTACTGTGCCTGTGCGGATATCTGCCTCTACCTTCTCCTTCTCCACTAAGGCCTTCTTGGACTCTGGATCTGCAGGAAACTTTATTTTGGCCTCTCTCATCAACAGGTTCAACATCCCAGTGACCAGTCTCGCCAGACCTCTCTACATCAATTGCGTTAACAATGAAAGATTGGACTGTGCCGTGCGTTACCGCACGGAACCCCTCCTAATGTGCATCGGACCTCACCACGAAAAAATTGAGTTTTTGGTCCTCTCCAATTGCACTTCCGAAATTCTCCTTGGACTACCCTGGCTTCAACACCATTCCCCAACCCTGGATTGGTCCACAGGGGAGATCAAGAGTTGGGGTCCCTCTTGTTTCAAGGACTGCCTTAAACCGGTTACCAGTACTCCTTGCCGTGACCCTGTGGTTCCCCCTGTAACCGGTCTCCCTAAGGCCTATATGGACTTTGCGGATGTTTTTTGCAAAAAACAAGCTGAGACTCTACCTCCTCACAGGCCTTATGACTGTCCTATTGACCTCCTCCCGGGCACTACTCCACCCCGGGGCAGAATTTATCCTCTCTCTGCCCCAGAGACTCTTGCTATGTCTGAGTACATCCAGGAAAATTTAAAAAAGGGCTTTATCAGCAAATCCTCCTCTCCTGCCGGAGCCGGATTTTTCTTTGTGTCCAAAAAAGATGGCTCCCTACGTCCTTGCATTGACTACCGCGGTCTTAATAAAATCACGGTAAAGAACCGCTACCCTCTACCTCTCATCTCTGAACTCTTTGATCGTCTCCAAGGTGCCCACATCTTTACCAAACTGGACTTAAGAGGTGCTTATAATCTCATCCGCATCAGAGAGGGGGATGAATGGAAAACGGCATTTAACACTAGAGATGGACACTTTGAGTATCTGGTCATGCCCTTTGGCCTGTGCAACGCCCCTGCCGTCTTCCAAGACTTTGTTAATGAAATTTTTCGTGATCTCTTATATTCCTGTGTTGTTGTGTATCTGGACGATATCCTGATTTTTTCTGCCAACCTAGAAGAACACCGCCAGCATGTCCGCATGGTTCTTCAGAGACTTCGTGACAATCAACTTTATGCCAAAATGGAGAAATGTCTGTTTGAATGTCAATCTCTTCCTTTCCTAGGATACTTGGTCTCTGGCCAGGGACTACAAATGGATCCAGACAAACTCTCTGCCGTCTTAGATTGGCCACGCCCCTCCGGACTCCGTGCTATCCAACGTTTTTTGGGGTTCGCCAATTATTACAGACAATTTATTCCACATTTTTCCACCATTGTGGCTCCTATCGTGGCTTTAACCAAAAAGAATGCCAATCCTAAGTCATGGCCTCCTCAAGCGGAAGACGCCTTTAAACAGCTCAAGTCTGCCTTTTCTTCAGCTCCCGTGCTCTCCAGACCTGACCCATCTAAACCCTTCCTATTGGAGGTTGATGCCTACTCAGTAGGAGCTGGAGCGGTCCTTCTACAAAAAAATTCTTCCGGGCATGCTGTTACTTGTGGTTTTTTTTCTAGGACCTTCTCTCCGGCGGAGAGGAACTACTCCATCGGGGATCGAGAGCTACTAGCCATTAAATTAGCACTTGAGGAATGGAGGCATCTGCTGGAGGGATCAAGATTTCCAGTTATTATTTACACCGATCACAAGAACCTCTCCTATCTCCAGTCTGCCCAACAGCTGAATCCTCGCCAGGCCAGGTGGTCTCTGTTCTTTGCCCGATTTAATTTTGAAATTCACTTTCGGCCTGCCGATAAGAACATTAGGGCCGATGCTCTCTCTCGTTCCTCGGATGCCTCGGAAGTAGAGCTCTCTCCGCAACACATCATTCCTCCTGACTGCCTGATCTCCACTTCTCCAGCCTCCATCAGGCAAACTCCTCCAGGGAAGACCTTCGTCTCCCCACGCCAACGCCTCGGAATCCTCAAATGGGGTCACTCCTCCCATCTCGCAGGTCATGCGGGCATCAAGAAATCCGTGCCACTCATCTCTCGTTTCTATTGGTGGCCGACTCTGGAGACGGATGTTGTGGATTTTGTGCGAGCCTGCACTGTCTGTGCCCGGGATAAGACTCCTCGCCAGAAGCCCGCTGGTCTTCTTCATCCTCTACCTGTTCCCGAACAGCCTTGGTCTCTGATTGGTATGGACTTTATTACAGACTTACCCTCATCCCGTGGCAACACTGTTGTATGGGTGGTCGTTGATCGATTCTCCAAGATGGCACATTTCATCCCTCTTCCTGGTCTTCCTTCTGCGCCTCAGTTGGCAAAAAATTTTTTGTACACATTTTTCGTCTTCACGGGTTGCCCACGCAGATCGTCTCGGATAGAGGCGTCCAATTCGTGTCTAAATTCTGGAGGGCTCTCTGTAAACAACTCAAGATTAAATTAAACTTTTCTTCTGCTTATCATCCTCAATCCAATGGGCAAGTAGAAAGAATTAACCAGGTCCTGGGTGATTATTTACGGCATTTTGTTTCCTCCCGCCAGGATGACTGGGCAGATCTTCTACCATGGGCCGAATTCTCGTATAACTTCAGAGTTTCTGAATCTTCTTCCAAATCCCCATTTTTCGTGGTGTACGGCCGTCACCCTCTTCCCCCCCTCCCTACTCCCTTGCCCTCTGGTGTACCCGCTGTGGATGAAATATCTCGTGATCTTTCCACCATATGGAAAGAGATCCTGGGAACCTGAGGACAATATCCTAGATAAAAATCTGGTCCTCAGGTTCTCAGGCTCCAAGAAGAGGGGGAGACCCAAGGGGGGGGGGGTACTGTTACGCCGAGCGCTCCGGGTTCCCGCTCCTCCCCGGAGCGCTCGCTACACTCTCGCTCCCGCAGCGCCCCGGTCAGATCCACTGACCGGGTGCGCTGCGATACCGCCTCCAGCCGGGATGCGATTCGCGATGCGGGTGGCGCCCGCTCGCGATGCGCACCCCGGCTCCCGTACCTAACTCGCTCTCCATCGGTCCTATCCCGGCGCGCGCGGCCCCGCTCCCTAGGGCGCGCGCGCGCCGGGTCTCTGCGATTTAAAGGGCCACTGCGCCGCTGATTGGCGCAGTGGTTCTAATCAGTGTGTTCACCTGTGCACTCCCTATGTATACCTCACTTCCCCTGCACTCCCTCGCCGGATCTTGTTGCCATTGTGCCAGTGAAAGCGTTTCCTTGTGTGTTCCTAGCCTGTGTTCCAGACCTCCTGCCGTTGCCCCTGACTACGATCCTTGCTGCCTGCCCCGACCTTCTGCTACGTCCGACCTTGCTTCTGTCTACTCCCTTGTACCGCGCCTATCTTCAGCAGTCAGAGAGGTTGAGCCGTTGCTAGTGGATACGACCTGGTCACTACCGCCGCAGTAAGACCATCCCGCTTTGCGGCGGGCTCTGGTGAAAACCAGTAGTGACTTAGAACCGGTCCACTAGCACGGTCCACGCCAATCCCTCTCTGGCACAGAGGATCCACCTCCTGCCAGCCGGCATCGTAACAATAGTGTATCTACAGGGTGGGCCTTTTATATGGATACACCTTTATAAAATGGGAATGGTTGGTGATATTAACTTCCTGTTTGTGGCACATTAGTATATGTGAGGGGGGAAACTTTTCAAGATGGGTGGTGACCATGGTGGCCATTTTGAAGTCGGCCATTTTGAATCCAACATTTGTTTTTTCAATAGCTAGAGGGTCATGTGACACATCAAACTTATTGGGAATTTCACAAGAAAAACAATGATATGCTTGGTTTTAACATAACTTTATTCTTTCATGAGTTATTTACAAGTTTCTGACCACTTATAAAATGTGTTCAATGTGCTGCCCATTGTGTTGGATTGTCAATGCAACCCTCTTCTCTCACTCTTCACACACTGATAGCAACACCGCAGGAGAAATGCTATCACAGGCTTCCAGTATCTGTAGTTTCATGTGCTGCACATCTCGTATCTTCACAGCATAGAAAATTGCCTTCAGATGACCCCAAAGATAAAAGTCTAAGAAGGTCAGATCGGGAGACCTTGGGGGCCATTCAACTGGCCTGCGGACAGATGACAGGAAACTGTTCATCTAGGAATGCTTGGACCTGACACCCATAATGTGGTGGTGCACCATCTTGCTGGAAAAACTCAGGGAACGTGTCAGCTTCCGTACATAAAGAGGAAAACACATCATGATGTAGCAATTTCGTATATCCAGTGGCCTTGAGGTTTCCATTGATGAAGAATGGCCCCACTATCTTTGTACCCCATATACCACACCATACCATCAATTTTTGTGTTCCAGCAGTCTTGGAGGGATCTATCCAATGTGGGTTAGTGTCAGACCAATAGTGGTGGTTTTGTTTGTTAACTTCACCATTCACATAAACGTTTGCCTCATCACTGAACAAAATCTTCTGTGTAAACTGAGAATCCTGTTCCAATTTTTGTTTTGCCCATTCTGCAGCACCTGAAACTATGGATCCTGGAAGCCTGTGCTAGCATTTCTCCTGAGGTGTTTCTATCAGTGTGTAAAAAGAGGGTTGCATTGACAATCCAACACAATGGGCAGCACATTGAACACATTTTATAAGTGGTCATAAACTTGTAAATAACTCATGAAAGAATAAAGTTAAGTTAAAACCAAGCACATCATTGTTTTTCTTGTGAAATTCCCAATAAGTTTGATGTGTCACATGTCCCTCTTCCTATTGAAAAAATTAAAGTTGGATTCAAAATGACCAACTTCAACATGGCCGCCATGGTCACCACCCATCTTGAAAAGTTTCCCCCCTCACATATACTAATGTGCCACAAACAGGAAGTTAATATCAGCAACCATTCCCATTTTATTAAGGTGTATCCATGTATATGGCCCACCCTGTATTTTGATCACCTCAATAGCATCAGACATAAGTTAAAATTTACCCTGACGTGTGACAAGACAGGTGTAAGTTTTTTAGATACGTTACTACAGAAAGATGGAAAAGGTGGTCTTTGTACAGATCTGTTTAGAAAAACAACGGATAAGCCTACTTCTGCCCCCCCCTCCCCATTAGTGAAAAGAGCGATCCCACTGTCTCAAAAACAACGTGTCTCTAGAATTTTGTTAAAGACCTCTTAGTGAGGGAACAGAGGATACAGGAGCGCGTGGAGAAATTTAGACAACGGGGTTACCCTAATAGAGTTCTAACAACGAGTCCCTGGGCGAGGGAAGAAGGAACCCCCAGATCACAGCAGAAGTCAATCCCTTTCAGGATTGATAAAATAATTAGAGATCATTGGCAGATCCTGGGCAGGTAATATCCAGAGATTGAGGAATTCTCGAATGCCCTCCTGATCTGTAACAAGTGGGCACCTAATATAAAAGACAAATTAATTCAAACTGATGTAGGCAGCTCTGAAAAAAGCAGACAGACCTTCCTGAGTACACAAAAAACTGGCACCTATCCGTGTTTAAGCTGCGCTCAATGAAGCAATGTTATGAAGGGTAATAAAATTATTCACCCCCAATCCAGGAAACCTTTCCTATTAGAATATTCTTTACATGCCATTTCAAGAATGTTGTATACCTGATAAAAGGCCCATGCGGTCTCCTATACATTAGGGAAACCACCCAGAGTGTAGGAGACCGCATCAATAGACAGAAGTCAAGCATCTTTGTTCCCTTTTTTTTCCATGCGAAATTTGCATAGTTTGCATTCCCAATTATATCTTACACCTAAAAGAAGGGAGGGATCAGTGTCCTCTGGAAGTGCCAATATTCACGAATATTTGCATATTCGCATATATGAAATATTCGCGCTCCACACAGACTCACATAGTAAATATTGGAGCCTTCTTTGAACCACAAGCTGGAAGCAGGGAGGGATGATCACTTGTTGTGATGTGTACGGTAAAGAAAAAAATTAATATTCGTCATTAAGAATATATATAGCTATATTCTAAATATTTGCAAAATCGCAAAGTGCCGATATTCATGGTAAAAATTTGCATTTCGAATATTCGCGCTGAACACTAGTCATGACATTGCACAGTTAAAATACCAGGTGATCGATGAAGTAATTCCACCGAGAACGGGCGATGAGATTAAAAAGCTCTTAACTTGCAAAGAAGCATTTGGATCCACAGATTGGATACATTAGAGCCTCGTGGCCTGAACCTGAAAATTTTGAAACATATTTTAATACTAGAATAGCTTTTTTCATATAAAATGCCAAAAAGGAATTGGTAAATCATATAGATAGTATAAAAGTGAACATAAATGTTTGTTCCTGATAATATGAAAAGTAATAAATGTAATTTCCTGCTATATGGGTTACATCTAAAGGACATTAGGGTGATGCGGAAGAGGTCAGCCAACAATCATATGGTTAAAGGGTGCATTGTATGATGTATTATAAAGGCAGTATAAAGGCAGTAACATGAGTTCTCAGTGCACTTATCACACACTCAGAGATACAATAGCAAGTTCCCCGCAATTGATTTCTGTTCCTCCCACAACATAGTTACACAGAGACAAAACATACTTGTGATCTCTTCTGTAAAGAGAGTTCATATTAGACAACCAGCACAGAATTACAAATACAAAAGAGAAATCACCTACTCAACAAAAAAACAAGAACAGTGTTTACAGACATAGCAGTTTTGCTCTTAGAAATATATATATTTTTCCCATGGTAATGTACAAAATACTTATTGCTGAAAATACTTATTACTAAAATATGTAAGTTTAAAAGAATAAATCAGATAATTGTTAATACTAGCAAAAAAACTGTAGGGTATCCCATTCTAATATGGCTTTCGGTTTGGCACAATTTTTATATGTGTATTGTTATGTACAGTAGACCATAAGGGTTATAAGGTTTGTTAATCACTGTCTACAATATATATAGCATGTTTTTGCAAAGTCTGTATAGGGTCTGTATTTAAAAAAAAAAAACTATGTGTCATTGTCAAATTTCTAGTTGCTTGTGGCAAGTTAACATGGAACTGGGGAATCCCAGCATGCTGCTGACCAGCATGATGTCTGAACCTTATACTATCAACAAAGTGCTGGCCACTATAGTGTAACCCCAATTGGTTCACTTAACCAATTAACACCAACAGAAGAACCAATTATGTAAAATATAAAATGTTATTGAACATACAGTACAGACCAAAAGTTTGGACACACCTTCTCTTTATTTTCATGACTATGAAAATTGCAGATTCACACTGAAGGCATTAAAATTATGAATTAACACATGTGGAATTATGTACATAACAAAAAAGTGTGAAACAACTGAAAATATGTCATATTCTAGGTTCTAGTCACCCTTTGCTTTGATTACTGCTTTGCACACTCTTGACATTCTCTTGTTGAGATTCAAGAGGTAGTCACCTGAAATGGTTTTCACTTCACAGGTGTGCTGGTGTGGAGGAGGAGGTGTGATGGTGTTGGGGATGCTTTGCTGGTGACACTGTTGGGGATTTATTCAAAATTGAAGGCATACTGAACCAGCATGGCTACAACAGCATCTTGTAGCAGCATGCTATTCCATCTGGTTTGCGTTTAGTTGGACCATCATTTATTTTTCAACAGGACAATGACCCCAAACACACCTCCAGGCTGTGTAAGGGCTATTTGACCAAGAAGGAGAGTGATGGGGTGCTGCGCCAGATGACCTGGCCTCCACAGTCACCGGACCTGAACCCAATTGAGATGGTTTGGGGTGAGCTGGACCGCAGAGTGAAGGCAAAAAGGGCCAACAAGTGCTAAGAATCTCTGGGAACTCCTTCAAGACTGTTGGAAGACCATTTCAGGTGACTACCTCTTGAAGCTCATCAAGAGAATGCCAAGAGTGTGCAAAGCAGTAATCAAAGCAAAAGGTGGCTAGAACCTAGAATATGACATATTTTCACACTTTTTTGTTATGTATATAATTCCACATGTATTAATTCATAGTTTTGATGCCTTCAGTGTGAATCTGCAATTTTCATAGTCATGAAAATAAAGAAAACTGAATGAGAAGGTGTGTCCAAACTTTTGGTCTGTACTGTATATCAAAAGGACATACATTTAAAAATAGAGAGAAATGTTAAAATACTGAAGGTGACAAGAACAGATGACTGGAGATGATGCAGGTGGCACAGCAATACATGGAATACTGGGAGAGTCATGAATGTGGAAAAAGCGACTATCTCAAGGACCAAACGGACATATTGGACATGAATGTGGATAATTCCACCTAATACAACAGAGAGACATATCTATACCATAGGAAGAATAATAGATATTAAAGGGGTTCTCCAGTGCTTAGACATCTTATCCCCTATCCAAAGGATAGGGGATAAGATGTCTGATCGTGGGAGTCCCGCCGCTGGGGACCCCCGTGATCTTGCACGCGGCACCCCGTTTGTAATCAGTCCTCGGAGCGTTTCGCTCCGGGTCTGATTACTATCGATCACGGGGCCGGCGGCATGTGACGTCACGCCTCCGCCCCCGTGTGACCTCATGCTCCGCCCCTCAATGCAAGTCTAAGGGAGGGGGCATGACAGCTATCACGCCCCCTCCCGTAGGCTTGCATTGAGGGGCGGAGGCGTGACGTCACATGCCGTCGGCCCTGTGGTCACCGGTAATCAGACCCGGAGTGAACGCGCTCCCGGGACTGATTACAAACGGGGTGCCACGTGCAAGATCATGGGGGTCCTCAGCAGCGGGACTCCAGCGATCAGGCATCTTATCCCCTATCCTTTGGATAGGGGATAAGATGTCTAAGCACCAGAGAATCCCTTTAAGGACTGGAACAAAAAATAGGAAAAACCAGCCATACAAACATGAGACTACCCGCCATGCAAGTGGCCTCCTACCAGCTCCAACCCCAATGTACATTACGCGCTGTGCTTCGTCAGGGGCCAACCTTGTAGTTCTAGGGGCAGTCATCGCTGCTTCCAACCACTGCTCCAAAAGGATGAGGAGTTGCAGAGAATATAAAGTATAAGTGTGTAGGTGTGTCAGCACTCTGGTTATTGGCACTGAAACTTGCAGGCAGTATCATGCACTGTCATAAAGAGCATGACAGAGACAGAGGCCTGTAATAGCAAAACAACTGATGATGAAAAAAGGCTGCAAAGAGTCTGGATGGTGAGATGTAAACTTGACTATCTCTGAGTCATAGAGAGGGGGTGCTGTGGTCTGAGCTGAAAGAGAGGCTATAGGTGCTAGGAGCAGGATTGGTGCTAGCAGCAGAAGAGGGCAAGTCCATCCCACTAATTATTTTTTCAGACAGAATTCTTAGCACTGCTTAGAACTGCTTAGAAAATATGGTGCAGCAGCCTCCCATTGTTCTCAAGAGGATTTTGCTGTACCATTCACACTACGGAATTTCTGTGGTGAACCCCAGACTCCAGAACATGATCATTCTTTGGTGTGGTTGTTAGACCTGTATGCACACCTGCCTGCCTAAAGGGGGGGGGAGAGATCTAACTACCTAATATGGAGGGTGGAATGGGGGGGGGGGGATTTACCTAATTACCTAGCTAAGATGGAGGGATGTAAGGGGGAGGATTTATCTAGTTATTATGGAGGAGTCGCAGCCTGCTAACTCCTATATGGGGACACAGAATGGGCCTAAGTACTATATGGATGCACAAAGGAGCCAAACTACTGTATGGGGGTACTGAGGGGGCCTAACTATTGTATGGGGGCACAGAGGGGGCCTAACTACTGTATGTGGCCACTTTTACTTTTTGAGGCAATATTGATGACAAGTTTGTATAGTAGTATGGATGGTGATGAAGTGAGGAGCTTACAATGTGTGTCTGACAGATTCTGTGGTGACAAGTCTTGGCCGGGAGAAGTCTTCATGATGACCAGGATAGATGGAGAAGAAAAGCAAAAGTTAACGACTCTGATCCAAGAAGACGTCACCTGTAATTCAGTTGTGATTCACTGTATGTAACTGTAAGCATTTATCTGTCTGTAGCGCCTGTATATTGTTGGTGCCTACCTGTATATCGTCACTGTATGCTGTAAATCTTGATCTTTGCGTAGAGGATTTTTTTCAGTAGCAGTGTGGGGGGTGTTAGTTATTCTGTGGGGGTTGTGGTCATAGAGTGGTGGTATTATTTGTCCCTTGTATACTAGTATTATTGATAATAGCAATCTTGGTATACAGGATTTGGTCAGTAACAGTATGATGGTAATATGTACGGTAATAATATTCCTCCTTGTATGCTGGTATCATTGGTAATATTGGTCTCAGTATACAGGATTTGGTCAGTATCAGTATGATGGTGATATGTATATATATATATATATATATATATATATATATATATATATAAATCTGTGTATAAATATATGTGTGTGTGTGTGTATATATATATATATATATATATATATATATATAATGATAGATAGATAGATATATGATTTGGTCACTAAACAGTATGATGGTAATATGTACAGTGGGGCAAAAAAAGTATTTAGTCAGCCACTAATTCTGCAAGTTCTCCCACTTAAAAGGTGAGAGAAGCCTGTAATTTTCTTCATAGGTATAATTCAACTATGAGAGACGTAAGGAGAAAAAAAATCCATAAAATCACATTGTCTGATTTTTGAAGAATTTATTTGCAAATCATGGTGGAAAATAATTATTTGGTCACCTACAAAAAAGCAAGATTTCTGGCTCCCACAGACCTGTAACTTCCTTAAGAGTCTCCTCTGTCCTCCACTCATTACCTGTATTAATGGCACCTGTTTGAACTTGTTAACAGTGTAAAAGACACCTGTCCACAACCTCAAACAGTCACAATTCAAACTCCACTATGGCCAAGACCAAAGAGCTGTCGAAGGACAACAGAAACCAAATTGTAGACCTGCACCAGGCTGGGAAGACTGAATCTGCAATAGGCAAGCAGCTTGGTGTGAAGAAATCAACTGTGGGAGCAATTATTAGAAAATGGAAGACATACAAGACCACTGATAATTTCCCTCGATCTGGGGCTCCACGCAAGATCTCACCCCGTGGTGTCAAAAATGATCACAAGAACAGTGAGCAAAAATCTTAGAACCACATAGGGGGACCTAGTGAATGACCTGCAGAGAACTGGGACCAAAGTAACAAAGGCTACCATCAGTAACACACTATGCTGCCAGGGACTCAAATCATGCAGTGCCAGACGTGTCCCCCTTCTTAAGCCAGTACATGTCTGAGTCCGTCTGAAGTTTGTTAGAGAGCATTTGGATGATCCAGAAGAGTATTGGGAGAATGTCATATGATCAGATCAAACCAAAGTAGAACGTTTTGGTAAAAAACTCAGCTCGCCATGCTTGGAGGAGAAAGAATACTGAGTTGTATCCAAAGAACACCATACCTACTATGAAGTATGGGGGTGGAAACATCATGCGCTGAGGCTGTTTTTCTGCTAAAGCACTAGGATGACTGATCAATGTAAAGGAAAGAATGAATGGGGCCATGTATCGTGAGATTTTGAGTGAAAACCTCCTTCCATCAGCAAGGGCATTGAAGATGAAACATGGCTTGGTCTTTCAGCATGACAATGTTCCCAAATACACAGCCTGGGCAATGAAGGAGTGTCTTCATAAGAAGCATTTAAAGGTCCTGGAGTGGCCTAGCAAGTCTCCAGATCTCAACCCCATAGAAAACCTTTGGAGGGAGTTGAACGCTCGTGTTTCCCAGCGACAGCCCCAAAACATCACTGCTCTAGAGGAGATCTGCATGGAGGAATGGGCCAAAATACCAGCAACAGTGTGTGAAAACCATGTGAAGACTTAAAGAAAACGTTAGTTTTGAGAAGTATTGTGATGAACTTTTGTTATTGACCAAATATTTATTTTCCACCATAATTTGCAAGTAAATTCTTTAAAAATAAGACAATGTGATTTTATGGATTTTTTTCTCATTCTGTCTCTCATAGTTTAGGTATACCTATGATGAAAAATACCTATGATGAAAATAGGGAGAACTTGCACAACTGGTGGCTGACCATTTTGCCGCACTGCATATACTTTTTTTGTATACTCTGATGCCATGGCAGTGTGCACCCGTGTATTAGGCTGTTGTGCCGGCTATCTTTCTTTTTTCTTGTGTGTACAATTCAGGGGGTAATGGCACCCTGTTTAGCTGTGCACCCCTCCCCCTTTCTCACAGGTGGAGTTTTAAATGGATCCAGCATGTCACCCAGTCAGAGGCTATATGCCCAGCAGAGGTGAGTGGATAGTTGAGTGTTAGGCTCAGAATTTGTGCTAGGTTCCCATCCTAAATGAGGCCACCTCCCCGTGGTGGATGGGGGACACGTTTTGATCAAAAAGTGCGCTAAGAGCCTCAATTTTTTTGACCAATGTGTGCTGCTGCAATCCTCTTTTTTTGTATACTCTGATGCCATGGCAGTGTGCACACGTGTATTAGGCTGTTGTGCCGGCTATCTTTCTTTTTTCTTGTGTGTACAATTCAGGGGGTAATGGCACCCTGTTTAGCTGTGCACCCCTCCCCCTTTCTCACAGGTGGAGTTTTAAATGGATCCAGCATGTCACCCAGTCAGAGGCTATATGCCCAGCAGAGGTGAGTGGATAGTTGAGTGTTAGGCTCAGAATTTGTGCTAGGTTCCCATCCTAAATGAGGCCACCTCCCCGTGGTGGATGGGGGACACGTTTTGATCAAAAAGTGCGCTAAGAGCCTCAATTTTTTGGACCAATGTGTGCTGCTGCAATCCTCTTTTTTTGTATACTCTGATGCCATGGCAGTGTGCACACGTGTATTAGGCTGTTGTGCCGGCTATCTTTCTTTTTTCTTGTGTGTACAATTCAGGGGGTAATGGCACCCTGTTTAGCTGTGCACCCCTCCCCCTTTCTCACAGGTGGAGTTTTAAATGGATCCAGCATGTCACCCAGTCAGAGGCTATATGCCCAGCAGAGGTGAGTGGATAGTTGAGTGTTAGGCTCAGAATTTGTGCTAGGTTCCCATCCTAAATGAGGCCACCTCCCCGTGGTGGATGGGGGACACGTTTTGATCAAAAACTGCGCTAAGAGCCTCAATTTTTTTGACCAATGTGTGCTGCTGCAATCCTCTTTTTTTGTATACTCTGATGCCATGGCAGTGTGCACCCGTGTATTAGGCTGTTGTGCCGGCTATCTTTCTTTTTTCTTGTGTGTACAATTCAGGGGGTAATGGCACCCTGTTTAGCTGTGCACCCCTCCCCCTTTCTCACAGGTGGAGTTTTAAATGGATCCAGCATGTCACCCAGTCAGAGGCTATATGCCCAGCAGAGGTGAGTGGATAGTTGAGTGTTAGGCTCAGAATTTGTGCTAGGTTCCCATCCTAAATGAGGCCACCTCCCCGTGGTGGATGGGGGACACGTTTTGATCAAAAAGTGCGCTAAGAGCCTCAATTTTTTTGACCAATGTGTGCTGCTGCAATCCTCTTTTTTTGTATACTCTGATGCCATGGCAGTGTGCACACGTGTATTAGGCTGTTGTGCCGGCTATCTTTCTTTTTTCTTGTGTGTACAATTCAGGGGGTAATGGCACCCTGTTTAGCTGTGCACCCCTCCCCCTTTCTCACAGGTGGAGTTTTAAATGGATCCAGCATGTCACCCAGTCAGAGGCTATATGCCCAGCAGAGGTGAGTGGATAGTTGAGTGTTAGGCTCAGAATTTGTGCTAGGTTCCCATCCTAAATGAGGCCACCTCCCCGTGGTGGATGGGGGACACGTTTTGATCAAAAAGTGCGCTAAGAGCCTCAATTTTTTTGACCAATGTGTGCTGCTGCAATCCTCTTTTTTTGTATACTCTGATGCCATGGCAGTGTGCACCCGTGTATTAGGCTGTTGTGCCGGCTATCTTTCTTTTTTCTTATGTATATATATATATATATATATATATATATATATATATATGTATGTATTTATACAGTCATGGCACCCCTGAAATTTTTCAAGAAAATAAAGTATTTCTCACAGAACAGGATTGCCACAATATGTTTTGCGATACACAGGTTTATTCCCTCTGTGTGTCTAAACCAAAAAAGGGAGGAAAAAAAGCTAATTGGACATAATGTCACACAAAACTCCAAAAATGGGCTGGACAAAATTATTGCCACCCTTTCAAAATTGTGGAAAAATAATAGCATGCCTGATTGTTTCAGGCATGTGATGCTCCTTTAACCCCTTAAGGACCAGGGGTTTTTCCGTTTTTGCATTTTCGTTTTTTCCTCCTTGCCTTTAAAAATTCATACCTCTTTCAATTTTGCACCTAAACATCCATATGATTGCTTATTTTTTGCGCCACCAATTCTACTTTGTAATAACATCAGTCATTTTGCCCAAACATCTACGGCAAAACGGAAAAAAAATCATAGTGAGACAAAATTGAAAAAAAAAATGCCATTTTGTAACTTTTGGGGGCTTTCGTTTCTACCTAGTAAATTTTTCGGTAAAAATGATACGTTATCTTTATTCTGTAGGTCTATACGATTAAAATGATACCCTACTTATATAGGTTTGATTTTGTCGTACTTCTGGAAAAAAATCATAACTACATGCAGGAAAATGTATACGTTTAAAATTGTTATCTTCTGACCCCTATAACTTTTTTATTTTTCTGCATATGAGGGCTCATTTTTTGTGCCGTGATCTAAAGTTTTTGCAAGTTGCGATAGGACTGATTGCTTTTTATTCATTATTTCATGATATAAAAAGTGACCAAAAATGCACTATTTTGGACTTTTGAATTTTTTGGCGCGTACACCATTGACAGAGCGGTTTAATTAACAATATATTTTTAGAATTCGGACATTTCCGCATGCGGCAATACCATATATGTTTATTTTTATTTTTATTTGCAGCTTTTTTTTTTTATGGGAAAAGGGGAGTGATTCAAACTTTTAATAGGGGAGGGGTTAAATGATCTTTATTCACTTTTTTTTCCACTTTTTTTTTGCAGTGTTATAGCTCCCATAGGGACCTTTAACACTGCACACACTGATCTTTTACATTGACCACTGGTTTCTCATAGGAAACCAGTGATCGATGATTCTGCCGCTTGACTGCTCATGCCTGGATCTCAGGCACTGAGCAGTAATCCGGACAGCGAGGAGGCAGGTAGGGATCCTCCAGCTGTCTTGTAAGCTGTTCGGGATGCCGTGATTTTGCCGTGGCTATCAAGAACAGCTCCCTTAGCTAACCATGCTTTCAGTTTCACTTTAGACGCGGCGTTCAACTTTGAACGCCGCGTCTAAAGGGTTAATAGCGCGTGGCACCGCGATCAATACCGCGCACTATTAGCCACGGGTCCCGGCCGTTGTTAGAGGCCAGGCCCGACCCGCTATGACACGGGGCCACGCCCTGGCCCTGTGTTATAGATCGGGAGCGGACTCATGACGTAACATTAGGTCATTGGTCCTGAACAGGTTAAACTCACCTGGGGCAAGTAAAAGGTGTGGGCAATATGAAAATCACACCTGAAAGTAGATATAAATGAGAGAAGTTCACTTAGTCTCTGCTTTGTGTCTGTGTGTACCACACTAAGCATGGACAACAGAAAGAGGAGAAAAGAACTGTCTGAGCACTTGAGAACCAAAATTGTGGAGAGATATCAACAATTTCAAGGTTACAAGTTCATCTCCAGATATCTAGATTTGCCTTTGTCCACAGTACGCAACATTATCAAGAAGTTTGCAACCCATGGCACTGTAGCTAATGCCCCCCCCCCCCCCGCCATGGATGGAAGAGAAAAATTGATGAAAGGTGTCAACGCAGGATAGTCCGGATGGTGGATAAGCAGCCCCAAACAAGTTCCAAAAATATTCCAGCTGTCCTGCAGGCTCAGGGAGCATCAATGTCAGTGCGAACTATCCATCAACATTTAAATGAAATGAAATGTTATGGCAGGAGACCCAGGAGGACCCCTCTGCCGACACAGAGACATAAAAAAAGGCAGAATACATTTTGCCAAAATGAACTTGAGTAAGCCAAAATCCTTCTGAGAAAATGTCTTGTGGACAGATGAGACCAATATAGAGCTTTTTGGTAAAGCACATCATTCTACTGTTTACCGAAAAAGGAATGAGGCCTTCAAAGAAAAGAACACTGAGTGAAACATGGTGGAGGTTCAATTATGTTTTGGGGTTGTATTGCTGCCTCTGGCACTGGGTGCCTTGAATGTGTGCAAGGCATCATGAAATCTGAGGATTACCAACGGATTTTGGGTCGCACTGTACAGCCCAGTGTCAGAAAGCTGGGTTTGCGTCCGAGGTTTTCCACCAGAACAATGACCCCAAACATATATCAAAAAGCACCCACAAATAGATGGCAACAAAGCGAGGGCAACTGAAGTGGCCAGCAATGAGTCCAGATCTAAATCCCATTGAACACCTGTGGAGAGATCTTAAAATTGCTGTTGGGAAAAGGCACCCTTCCAAAAAGAGAGACCTGGAGCATTTTGCAAAGGAAGAGTTGTCCAACTTATTGGCTGAGAGGTGTAAGAAGCTTATTGATGGTTATAGGAAGCGACTGATTTCGGTAATTTTTTTGCATAGGGAGTCCAACCAAATATTAAGTTAAAGGTGCCAATAATTTTGTCTAGACCATTTTTGGAGTTTCGGGTGACATGTCCAATTTGCTTTTTCTTTTCCCTTTTTTGGTTTAGTTCCAATACACACAAAGGTAGTAAAGATGTGTATAGCAAAACACTTTGTTACTGCAATCCTTTTCTGTGAGAAATACTTGATTTTCTTGACAAATTTCAGGGGTGCCAACATTTACGGCCATAACTGTGTATATAATAATATAAATTTGCATATATACATATATATACATTATTAATGTGCACGAAGAAGCCAAGGAAAGATGGAAAAATCTCCAAAAGGCATCAAATTGCAGATTATACATTCTTATAATATGTCAACAAAAGTTAGATTTTATTTCCATCATTTACACTTTCAAAATAACAGAAAACAAAAAAAAATGGCATCTGCAAAAGTTTTGGCACCCTGCAGAATGTATAGCATGCATTGTCATGAATTGTTCTCAATCATCATCTGGGAAGACCAGGTGATGTCAATCTCAAAGGTTTTTGAATGCCCAGACTCATCTGACCTTTCCCCAACAATCAGCACCATGGGTTCTTCTAAGCAGGTGTCTAGAAATCTGAAACTGAAAATAGTTGACGCTCACAAAGCTGGAGAAGGCTATAAGAAGATAGCAATACGTTTTCAGATGTCAATATCCTCTGTTCAGAATGTAATTAAGAAATGGCAGTCATCAGGAACAGTGGAAGTTAAAGCAAGATCTGAAAGACCAAGAAAAATATCAGACAGAACATCTCGCAGGATTGGGAGAAAAATGATACAAAACCCACATTTGACTGCACAATCCCTTCAGAAAGATCTGGCAGACACTGGAGTTGTGGTACACTATTCCACTATAAAGAGATACTTGTAAAAATATGGTCTTCATGGAAGATTCATCAGAAGAAAACCCCTTCTACGTCCTCACCACAAAAATCCGCTTTTGAACTTTGCAAATTAACATATAGACAAGCCTGATGCATTTTGGAAACAAGTTTTGTCGACCGATGAGGTTAAAATTGAACTTTTTGGCCGGAATGAGCAAAGGTACGTTTGGGGAAGACGGGGAACAGAATTTAATTAAAAGAACTTCTGTCCAACTGTAAAGCATGGGTGTGGGTCAATCATGCTTTGGGGTTGTATTGCAGCCAGAGGGAACATCTCACGAGTAGAAGGAAAAATGGATTCAATAAAATTTCAGCAAATTTTGGATGCTAACTTGATGCCATCTGTGGATAGACCTTAAAAGAGCAGTGCGTGACAGACAGCCCAGAAATCTCAAAGAACTGGAAGACTTTTGTAAGGAAAAATGGGCAAAGATACCTCAAACAAGAATTGAAAGACTCTTGGCTGGCTGCAAAAAGTGTTTACAAGCTGTGATACTTGCCAAAGGGGGAAGTACAAGATATTAAAGACTTATGCTGGAGTCTTAAATCTCAGACTGCAGCCGGGAAACAGACAAACTCCCTGGCAGGGAGCAGTGCTGAGCTTGTCTGTGTCCCGGCTGCAGTCTGAGATTTAGGACTCCAGCATAAGTCTGAAATCTATTTAAAAAAAAAGTACTGGTAGGGAGACCCCTAGTGGTCAATTTTTCAAAGTGGAAAATTAAATAGAAAGAAGCATATTTTTTAATAACATGCTATTGGAAAGTTATTTTGCATACATTAATCTATAATATATCAAAAGTTTTTTTGATTAAAGGTACCCTTTAACTCTGCAGGGTACCCAAACTTTTGCAGACACCATTTTTTTGTTTTCTGTTTTTTTTTAAGTGTAAACTATGGAAAATCTGACCTTTGTTGACATATTATAATAATGTCTAATCTGTAATTTGATGCCTTTTGGAGATTTTACCATCTTTCCTTGGCTTCTTTATGCACATTAATACAAATTGTTACCTGGGGTGCCCAAACTTTTGATCCCCACTGTATATATATGGCCCTGTAAAGTGATATGACTTTGACACAATGCTGTGGGGCTGATATGCAATAATTTCCAGGTTGCTTCCTAGTTAAATGGAGGGAGTGGAACAGGCAGGCCAAAACTTTCGGTAAAAGAAATGGCTAACAATCATCAGATAGATTCTTCTATGGACTTTGTAATGGGCCATTCAATATACTGAGAGATTAGTGTCTTCTTTTGTTAAAGGGAAATTCCAGGATTTGCTTTTCATGATGGAAATGAAAATTAGAAATCAAAATGATAATACTGTGTAATATGCCTCTATTACCTCTATGTGCTGTTTTGTCTTGTTTTCATGGACTGGACCCACACCCAAAGGTACTGTAGTACAAGTTTTTTTTTACTGTTGTCTCTTACCTTTCCAAGCATTGCCCTATCAATATTTTTCCTTCTGGTTTCATAATACATCACATTGTATAGTAAAATAAAGTGTCAGTAAGAAAAATGTTACATGAATAGCTGTATAAATTATTCCTAACAAGTCAGCACAATCATTTAAAGCAAAGCTATTAAAAACATAAGAGTATTGATGAAAGTGAATAAATATAAAAAAAAATATAAGATCTTCTGCAGACATCTTCCAAGTTGGTTAAAAAATCTATACAGGAGTTGCTTATTAAATTTGTACCTATTTCTGAAAATGCTGGGATACATACAATATTGCTACTATTACAGCTCCCACAAGGTTTTTACTTAGATCCCACATCAACTCAAAGGGGTATTTTGACAATTGGAATCAAACATACCAAAGATGACTGATTGATGGAGGAATAATAAATATTGAGATCACCAACCATGTGCCTAAAATATACATTTTAATATGTTCAGTTAAAAAGTCTATACAATACAAGAAGGTGTCAAAAATGTGATACGCATACCTTTAAAATATAAATGAAACTAGAGTCCAGCTAGGATCAATATTAGTCATTTCAATTGTGTGCATAGATGGGGCTCTGCAGGGCCCTGCCTGCCCACCAGTGCACCACCACAAAAATCTTTTATACCACCAACGTGTTTCTGCCGCTATGTATTAAACGGCGTCTTCAGGGAAGTATTAATATTTTTGCATGACAAATAAAACCACAGTATAATAATGTTTGATAATCACTGGGACCCCACCAATTGTCTAACTATTTCTTCCACTAAAGAACAACTGGAAGTACCCCACTCTTATAACCATTTGAAAGTCTCCAAGCAGTCAGATGGCTGTTAACCAGACATTTAAAGCACACGCTATTAAGCTAATAATAAAAAACATTGCATGGGTTTTTATCATCAGGTGATGCTTTTTCATTGGGAAAGGGTTGATGTGCCTTAGGAAAAATGAAAATATTGTATGTAGTTCATATTTTATTGCATCTGTTATAATGTAAATATATCATGCAGATGTCATTAGTTTATTATCTCAGTGATACAAAGTAATAAATAATCAGTGTGCAGTGAAGCACTAGGAAAGAAATATGATTCTTGTGATAAGGTGTGAAAGATTGTACTTTTAACGAAGCATCTAAGGCAGTTGTCATGGGAACAAGCGACAATCAGTATTTCCATGTACACTGATGCAGTTTATTTCCACATGCTGTTTCGCTCTCAGTGGATTGATGTCTTGAGCCTAGTCAGTCAGAGAATATAGGGAAGAAGGCCGCAAAAGTTCTAGTACAAATCTGAAAAGCTACATCAAACCAAGTTAAAGGTTTAGACAAAAAATATTTACATAAAAAATGTATAATAATAATGCTTATATATGTTACTCAGTAGATCATGCAGATTCTTTACAGGTCTTTTAATGTGTCTAGCTTCTGCATTTGGCTCATGAATCACTCACTGCTCACTCATTTTGACATCCACTGCTCAGGAAGTGGAGTTTCAAGGGCAAGCTTTGAGCCTCACTCACCATGCACTCACTTCCTCCCTGAGTCTGCGTTGCTGTGCTAGGTCTCTTCATCCAATCACTGCAGGCTGCTCTGTAAGCCCCTTCTCTCTGTTTTCATGCTGCTATCCGATAGGACAGGAGAGAGCACAGAGGAGTGCAAGTCTTGCCCTCCCTTTCTGGACTTTTTCCATGCCTGTGCTTCAGCTGGGACAAAGATGATGCCGCAGCCGAACAGTATTATGTTCTGGGCCATATGGGGACCAATAGTGGTCTTTTTTCATAAGCCATGATTTTTCTTACGAAGTATTATTGAAGTTCCCATTTAAAGAAGGGAATTGTAAAAAAAAAAAAAAAAAAAAAAAAGCAGGCAAATTTTAAGCATTTTCAGTGTGGGGGTGAAAGTGAGTAATATGCATCACATTTTCAATGTGGTGCATATTGCTTTAAAAATCAGGCACAATTACAAAGCAGCATACAATTCAAGTGTACAATAAGCCACTTTGCTTGTTTCATACAAAACAGATCAGACTTCAACATCATAGAGCCGTGATGTGCAGCAACATAAAGTAGCCGAGTAAGCGACCCAATTAATCTGTTCCAACACACATGGCTGGGATGCTTCAAAACTTTTTTTGGCCCGAGTGTGCAAGCATGTAGTGGTGTTTCGCCTGATATTAGTCAGACATCCATATTGAATAGTTAATATAAACTTGTAGAGGATGCAGTATATATATATACCGTATTTATCGGCGTATAACACGCACTTTTTAGGCTAAAATTTTTAGCCTAAAGTCTGTGTGCGTGTTATACGCCGATACACCCCCAGGAAAGGCAGGGGGAGAGAGGCCGTCGCTGCCCGCTTCTCTCCCCCTGCCTTTCCTGGGGTCTAGAGCGCTGCTGTCGGCCCTTTTCACCCCCTGGTTATCGGCGCCGCTGCCCGTTCTGTCCCCCTGACTATCGGTGCCGGCGCCGATAGCCAGGGAGAGAGAAGCGGCGCCAACAGCCAGGGGGAGAGAAGGGGCAGCGGCACCCATTGCCGGCGCCGCTGCCCCGTTGCCTCCCCCCATCCCCGGTGGCATAATTACCTGAGTCGGGTCCGCACTGCTCCAGGCCTCCGTCGTGCGTCCCCAGCGTCATTGCTATGCGCTGAACGGCGCGGCGCATGACGTCAGAGCGCCGCGCCGTGCATAGCAACTGGGGGTATATCGGGGTATACACGCGCACACACGCACCCTCATTTTATCATGGATATTTGGGTAAAAAACTTTTTTTACCCAAATATCCTTGGTAAAATGAGGGTGCGTGTTATAGGCCGGTGCGTGGTATACCCCGATAAATACGGTATATATATATATATATATATATATATATATATATATATATATGTATGCACTGCTCACCTATATATATGTATGCACTGCTAAAAATAGTACTCTATGAGACATAAAAAAAAGTACAAAAAAAAAAGTTTTCATAAATATGAAAAATCCCCTCCCCTAATCAAAAATGACTAATTCTTGCATCCTTTTTTTTTGTTTGACTACTGATCCCCGTAAAATTGAAAATCACTGCTCATTTAGAGGTTAAATACCCTAGTTGAGAGATACTCTAGCTGTACAGTTTCAAGAATACCAATAGGCTCTGTTCTTTGTATTTTACCAAAAAGAAAAAGGAGGAGAAAATACTGCTCTTCTGCCCTACAGTGGACATTCCATTAATGGGATATTCCGCTGCTCAGAGTTTGGAACAAACTGTTCCAATGCTGGAGCCGGTGCTGGGAGCTCATGATATCATAGCCTCATGATGTCATAAGCCTGCCCCCTCATAATGTCACGCCCCACTCCCTCAATGCAAGTCTATGGGAGAGGGCGTGACCGCTGTAACGCCCCCTCCCATAGACTTGCATTGAGGGGGCAGGGTGTGACGTCATGAGGGGGCAGAGCTATGACGTCACAAACTCCCGGCGCTGGCACCAGCATTCGGAACAGTTTGTTCCAAATGCTTAGCAGCTGAGTACCCCTTTAAGAACTATAAGGGTACATTCACATGAGCAGATGTTTAGCAAGCTTCCAGCTGTGGGTTTGAGCCATGGTGGGTTTTCTCACAGCAGACCCCTTTGAAATCAATGTAATTTGCAGCAGTACACCCACCATGTACCCTACAAATCTGCACAGGTTTAGATGAATCTCCCACATTGTGCCTCTTTTAGACTGCCATCCTGTAATCTATTGCCTTTTACTCCCACCTTTTGTTTATCTTTCCCATGCTCTACCACTATTCCAAAGCATTGTTGCCTGTCAGTTGAAAACTTAGGCCATCTATTGGCACGACCTAAAAGGCATACAGATATCACAGGCCTTACCTTGTGATTGTTCCTCTGTCCAATTCTTTCATAACAGTAAGGCACCACAAGAATAAATGTGCAATTTTATATATAGGCAAGAAAGATGTAATTCTTTTTTTTTTGAGCCAAAGCCAGAAGTGCATTCAAAAGGAATGGGAAATATATTGGAAGGACTTATACTTCATACTACGGCAGTGGCAGTTTTAAAAAAAATGCCAGGAAAAAAATCTGTGTGTAAAAGTAGCCTTAGGGCTCAGTGTTTAACCATGTGATATAAATTAGACGTTAAATTTATTTTGGAGTTTATTAGAAATGTAATGATACGACCAGATATGTTCTTGTTATGCTTTACTACTTTGCACAAAAGAGTTAAAAAAATGTTTTATTTGTTTTTGTGTCTGAGAGCTCTTACTTTTTTAATTTATTTTCTAACAACAGAGTGAGCTATAATTTTTTATGGGTTTTGATCCTTTTTTATTTCCCTTTTTGGGAGGCAAGGTGTTTAAAAAAAACAATGAGTCTGGTGGTGCTCTCCATGTGGAACAATAATGTATTAATACCATACTTTATTATGGATGTGACAACTGCCAACTATGAACTGTATATATTGGCAATAGGATGGCAATATTTTTTCTATTTTCTGTTTGTTTCTTTATACACACATATATATATATATATATATATATATATATATATATATATACACATATATATATATATATATATATATATATACACATATATATATATACATATATATATATATATATATATATATATATACACACACATACACTGTGGGGCAAAAAAGTATTTAGTCAGCTACCAATTGTGCAAGTTTTCTCACTTGAAAAGATGAGAGAGGCCTGTGATTTTCATGAGAGACATAATGAGAAAAAATATCCATAAAATCACATTGTCTGATTTTTAAAGAATTAATTTGCTAATTATGGTGGAAAATAAGTATTTGGTGAATAATAAAAGTTAATCTCAATACTTTGTTATATACCCTTTGTTGGCAGTGACAAAAGTCACACATTTTCTGTAAGTCTTCACAAGATTTTCACACACTGTTGCTGGTATTTTGGCCCATTCATCCATGCAGATCTCCTCTAGAGCAGTGATGTTTTGGGTCTGTCACTGAGCAAAATGAGCTTTCAACTCCCTCCAAAGGTTTTCTATGGGGTTGAGATCTGGAGACTGGCTAGGCCACTTCAGGACCTTGAAATACTTCTTACAAAGCCACTGTTACGCCGAGCGCTCCGGGTCCCCGCTCCTCCCCGGAGCGCTCGCTACACTCTCGCCACTGCAGTGCCCCGGTCAGATCCACTGACCCGGTGCGCTGCGATACCGCCTCCAGCCGGGATGCGATTCGCGATGCGGGTGGCGCCCGCTCGCGATGCGCACCCCGGCTCCCGTACCTGACTCGCTCTCCGTCGGTCCTGTCCCGGCGCGCGCGGCCCCGCTCCCTAGGGCGCGCGCGCGCCGGGTCTCTGCGATTTAAAGGGCCATGGCGCCGCTGATTGGCGCAGTGGTTCTAATCAGTGTGTTCACCTGTGCACTCCCTATGTATACCTCACTTCCCCTGCACTCCCTCGCCGGATCTTGTTGCCATTGTGCCAGTGAAAGCGTTTCCTTGTGTGTTCCTAGCCTGTGTTCCAGACCTCCTGCCGTTGCCCCTGACTACGATCCTTGCTGCCTGCCCCGACCTTCTGCTACGTCCGACCTTGCTTCTGTCTACTCCCTTGTACCGCGCCTATCTTCAGCAGTCAGAGAGGTTGAACCGTTGCTAGTGGATACGACCTGGTCACTACCGCCGCAGCAAGACCATCCCGCTTTGCGGCGGGCTCTGGTGAGCACCAGTAGTGACTTAGAACCGGTCCACTAGCACGGTCCACGCCAATCCCTCTCTGGCACAGAGGATCCACCTCCTGCCAGCCGGCATCGTGACAGTAGATCCGGCCATGGATCCCGCTGAAGTTCCTCTGCCAGTTGTCGCCGACCTCACCACGGTGGTCGCCCAGCAGTCACAACAGATAGCGCAACAAGGCCACCAGCTGTCTCAACTGACCGTGATGCTACAGCAGCTACTTCCACAGCTTCAGCAATCATCTCCTCCGCCAGCTCCTGCACCTCCTCCGCAGCGAGTGGCCGCTTCAGGCCTACGACTATCCTTGCCGGATAAATTTGATGGGGAATTTTGCCGTGGCTTTCTTTCACAATGTTCCCTGCACTTGGAGATGATGTCGGACCAGTTTTCTCCTGAAAGGTCTAAGGTGGCTTTCGTAGTCAGCCTTCTGTCTGGAAAAGCTCTGTCATGGACCACACCGCTCTGGGACTGCAATGACCCCGTCACTGCCTCTGTACACTCCTTCTTCTCGGAAATTCGAAGTGTCTTTGAGGAACCTGCCCGAGCCTCTTCTGCTGAGACTGCCCTGCTGAACCTGGTCCAGGGTAATTCTTCCGTTGGCGAGTACGCCGTACAATTCCGTACTCTTGCTTCAGAACTATTCTGGAATAATGAGGCCCTCTGCGCGACCTTTAAAAAAGGCCTATCCAGCAACATTAAAGATGTTCTGGCCGCACGAGAAATCCCTGCTAACCTACATGAACTCATTCATCTAGCCACTCGCATTGACATGCGTTTTTCCGAAAGGCGTCAGGAGCTCCGCCAGGATATGGACTTTGTTCGCACGAGGCGTTTTTTCTCCCCGGCTCCTCTCTCCTCTGGTCCCCTGCAATCCGTTCCTGTGCCTCCCGCCGTGGAGGCTATGCAAGTTGACCGGTCTCGCCTGACACCTCAAGAGAGGACACGACGCCGCATGGAGAATCTCTGCCTGTACTGTGCCGGTACCGAACACTTCCTGAAGGATTGTCCTATCCGTCCTGGAAAGACGTACGCTGACTCCGCACAAGGGTGAGACAGTCCTTGATGTCAACTCTGCTTCTCCACGTCTTACTGTGCCTGTGCGGATATCTGCCTCTACCTTCTCCTTCTCTACTATGGCCTTCTTGGATTCCGGATCTGCAGGAAATTTTATTTTGGCCTCTCTCATCAACAGGTTCAACATCCCAGTGACCAGTCTCGCCAGACCCCTCTACATCAATTGTGTTAACAATGAAAGATTGGACTGTACCATACGTTTCCGCACGGAGCCCCTCCTAATGTGCATCGGACCTCATCACGAAAAAATTGAGTTTTTGGTCCTCCCCAATTGCACTTCCGAAATTCTCCTTGGACTACCCTGGCTTCAACACCATTCCCCAACCCTGGATTGGTCCACAGGGGAGATCAAGAGCTGGGGTACCTCTTGTTTCAAGGACTGCCTTAAACCGGTTCCCAGTACTCCCTGCCGTGACCCTGTGGTTCCCCCTGTAACCGGTCTCCCTAAGGCCTATATGGACTTTGCTGATGTGTTTTGCAAAAAACAAGCTGAGACTCTACCTCCTCACAGGCCTTATGACTGTCCTATTGACCTCCTCCCGGGCACTACTCCACCCCGGGGCAGAATTTATCCTCTGTCCGCCCCAGAGACTCTTGCTATGTCTGAGTACATCCAGGAAAATTTAAAAAAGGGCTTTATCCGCAAATCCTCCTCTCCTGCCGGAGCTGGATTTTTCTTTGTGTCCAAAAAAGATGGCTCCCTACGTCCTTGCATTGACTACCGCGGTCTTAATAAAATCACGGTAAAGAACCGCTACCCTCTACCTCTTATCTCTGAACTCTTTGATCGCCTCCAAGGTGCCCACATCTTTACCAAACTGGACTTAAGAAGTGCTTATAATCTCATCCGCATCAGGGAGGGGGATGAATGGAAAACGGCATTTAACACTAGAGATGGACACTTTGAGTATCTGGTCATGCCCTTTGGCCTGTGCAACGCCCCTGCCGTCTTCCAAGACTTTGTTAATGAAATTTTTCGTGATCTCTTATATTTCTGTGTTGTTGTGTATCTGGACGATATTCTGATTTTTTCTGCCAACCTAGAAGAACACCGCCAGCATGTCCGCATGGTTCTTCAGAGACTTCGTGACAATCAACTATATGCCAAAATGGAGAAATGTCTGTTTGAATGTCAATCTCTTCCTTTCCTAGGATACTTGGTCTCTGGCCAGGGACTACAAATGGATCCAGACAAACTCTCTGCCGTCTTAGATTGGCCACGCCCCTCCGGACTCCGTGCTATCCAACGTTTTTTGGGGTTCGCCAATTATTACAGACAATTTATTCCACATTTTTCCACCATTGTGGCTCCTATCGTGGCTTTAACCAAAAAGAATGCCAATCCTAAGTCATGGCCTCCTCAAGCGGAAGACGCCTTTAAACGGCTCAAGTCTGCCTTTTCTTCTGCTCCCGTGCTCTCCAGACCTGACCCTTCTAAACCCTTCCTATTGGAGGTTGATGCCTCCTCAGTAGGAGCTGGAGCGGTTCTTCTACAAAAAAATTCTTCCGGGCATGCTGTTACCTGTGGTTTTTTTTCTAGGACCTTCTCTCCGGCGGAGAGGAACTACTCCATCGGGGATCGAGAGCTACTGGCCATTAAATTAGCACTTGAGGAATGGAGGCATCTGCTGGAGGGATCAAAATTTCCAGTTATCATTTACACCGATCACAAGAATCTCTCCTATCTCCAGTCTGCCCAATGGCTGAATCCTCGCCAGGCCAGGTGGTCTCTGTTCTTTGCCCGGTTTAATTTTGAAATTCACTTTCGCCCTGCCGATAAGAACATTAGGGCCGATGCTCTCTCTCGTTCCTCGGATGCCTCGGAAGTAGAGCTCTCTCCGCAACACATCATTCCTCCTGACTGCCTGATCTCCACCTCTCCAGCCTCCATCAGGCAAACTCCTCCAGGGAAGACCTTCGTCTCTCCACGCCAACGCCTCGGAATCCTCAAATGGGGTCACTCCTCCCATCTCGCAGGCCATGCGGGCATCAAGAAATCCGTGCAACTCATCTCTCGTTTCTATTGGTGGCCGACTCTGGAGACGGATGTTGTTGATTTTGTGCGGGCCTGCACTGTCTGTGCCCGGGATAAGACTCCTCGCCAGAAGCCCGCTGGTCTTCTTCATCCTCTGCCTGTCCCCGAACAGCCTTGGTCTCTGATTGGTATGGACTTTATTACAGACTTACCCCCATCCCGTGGCAACACTGTTGTTTGGGTGGTCGTTGATCGATTTTCCAAGATGGCACATTTTATTCCTCTTCCGGGTCTTCCTTCAGCGCCTCAGTTGGCAAAACAATTTTTTGTACACATTTTTCGTCTTCACGGATTGCCCACGCAGATCGTCTAGGATAGAGGCGTCCAATTCGTGTCAAAATTCTGGAGGGCTCTCTGTAAACAACTCAAGATTAAATTAAACTTTTCTTCTGCTTATCATCCTCAATCCAATGGGCAAGTAGAAAGAATTAACCAGGTCCTGGGTGATTATTTACGGCATTTTGTTTCCTCCCGCCAGGATGACTGGGCAGATCTTCTACCATGGGCCGAATTCTCGTATAACTTCAGAGTCTCTGAATCTTCTTCCAAATCCCCATTTTTCGTGGTGTACGGCCGTCACCCTCTTCCTCCCCTCCCTACTCCCTTGCCCTCTGGTTTGCCCGCTGTGGATGAAATAACTCGTGATCTTTCCACCATATGGAAAGAGACCCAAAATTCTCTCTTACAGGCTTCATCTCGCATGAAGAAGTTTGCTGATAAGAAAAGAAGTGCTCCCCCCATTTTTTCTCCCGGAGACAAGGTATGGCTCTCCGCTAAATATGTCCGCTTCCGTGTTCCCAGCTACAAATTGGGACCACGCTATCTTGGTCCTTTCAAAATTTTGTGCCAGATTAATCCTGTCTCTTACAAACTTCTTCTTCCTCCTTCTCTTCGTATTCCCAATGCCTTTCACGTTTCTCTTCTTAAACCTCTCATCATCAACCGTTTCTCTCCCAAACTTGTTTCTCCCACTCCTGTTTCCGGCTCTTCGGACATCTTCTCCGTAAAGGAGATACTGGCCTCCAAGAAGGTCAGAGGGAAAACCTTTTTTTTTGGTCGATTGGGAGGGCTGTGGTCCTGAAGAGAGATCCTGGGAACCTGAGGACAATATCCTAGACAAAAGTCTGGTCCTCAGGTTCTCAGGCTCCAAGAAGAGGGGGAGACCCAAGGGGGGGGGTACTGTTACGCCGAACGCTCCGGGTCCCCGCTCCTCCCCGGAGCGCTCGCTACACTCTCGCCACTGCAGCGCCCCGGTCAGATCCACTGACCCGGTGCGCTGCGATACCGCCTCCAGCCGGGATGCGATTCGCGATGCGGGTGGCGCCCGCTCGCGATGCGCACCCCGGCTCCCGTAGCTGACTCGCTCTCCGTCGGTCCTGTCCCGGCGCGCGCGGCCCCGCTCCCTAGGGTGCGCGCGCGCCGGGTCTCTGCGATTTAAAGGGCCACTGCGCCGCTGATTGGCGCAGTGGTTCTAATCAGTGTGTTCACCTGTGCACTCCCTATGTATACCTCACTTCCCCTGCACTCCCTCGCCGGATCTTGTTGCCATTGTGCCAGTGAAAGAGTTTCCTTGTGTGTTCCTAGCCTGTGTTCCAGACCTCCTGCCGTTGCCCCTGACTACGATCCTTGCTGCCTGCCCCGACCTTCTGCTACGTTCGACCTTGCTTCTGTCTACTCCCTTGTACCGCGCCTATCTTCAGCAGTCAGAGAGGTTGAGCCGTTGCTAGTGGATACGACCTGGTCACTACCGCCGCAGCAAGACCATCCCGCTTTGCGGCGGGCTCTGGTGAACACCAGTAGTGACTTAGAACCGGTCCACTAGCACGGTCCACGCCAATCCCTCTCTGGCACAGAGGATCCACCTCCTGCCAGCCGGCATCGTGACAGCCACTCCTTTATTGCCTGGGCGGTGTGTTTGGGACCATTGTCCTGCTGAAAGACCCAGCCACGTTTCATCTACAACGCCCTTGCTGATGGAAGGAGGTTTTCACTCAAAATCTCACGATACATGGCCCCATTTATTCTTTCCTTTCATTTATCCGACCATATGACATTCTCCCAATCCTCCAATCCTCTTCTAGATCATCCAAATGCTCTCTAGCAAACTTCAGATGGGCCCGGACATGGACTGGCTTAAGCATGGGGACACGTCTGGCACTGCATGATTTGAGTCCCTGGCGGCGTAGTGTGTTACTGATGGTAGCTATTGTTACTTTGATCCCAGCTCTGTGCAGGTAATTTATTAGGTCCCCCCCATGTGGTTCTGGGATTTTTGCTCACCATTCTTGTTATCATTTTGGCACCACAGGGTGAGATCTTGCGTGGAGCCCCAGATCGAGGGAGATTAACAGTGGTCTTGTATGTCTTCCATTTTCTAATAATTGCTCCCACAGTTGATTTCTTTACACCAAGCGACTTGCCTATTGCAGATTCAGACTTCTCAGCCTTGGGCAGGTCTAGAATTTTGTTTCTGGTGTCCTTCGACAACTCTTGGCCAGAGTGAAGATTGGAGTGTGACTGTTTGAGGTTGTGGACAGGTGTCTTTTATACTGATAACAAGTTCAAAAAGGTGCCATTAATACAGGTAACGAGTGAAGGACAGAGGAGACTCTTAAAGAAGAAGTTACGGGTCTGTGAGAGCCAGAAATCTTGCTTGTTTGTAGGTGACCAAATACTTATTTTCCACCATAATTTGCAAATAAATTCTTGAAAAATCAGACAATGGGATTTTATGGATTTTTTTTCTCATTCTGTCTCTCATATTTGAGGTATATCTATGATGAAAATTACAGGCCTCTCTCATCTTTTTATGTGGGAGAACTTGCACAATTGGTGGCTGATTAAATACCCTTTTGCCCCACTGTATATATATATGTGTGTGTGGTTTCCCGGTACCGTATAGTATACCGTATCTTGTATGGCGGTCCCCAAAGTCAGAGTTACTTCGTTCCAGTAGGGTCCTCCTGGTGGGATAGCCCCTAGTTCCTTCTTTAATTTTGTGATGTTTAATTGTATATTTAATTGTGTATATAGTGTTGCAGGACCTTAGGTCATGTTACTAATGTTAATTCTCTTAGGGTATGTTAAAGGACCTTCCTAGTTCATATGGGTGGTCACATGTTTAGACCATAATTCCTTGTGCAAAGTGAATGACAGATGGTATGGACCAATGAGCTTTAGGCCAGCCCCTGCCCATATAAGGGAGCTGCCAGCCAATCCTCCTCCTAGCAGAGAGAAGAGATCCGTGCAACTTTCAAAGACAAGACCAGGCCGAAGCCTGATAATACCGTAACTTACCAAATCGGGAGTTACAAAACAACTCCCCACTAAAGTCTGCGTGACTGCTGGACCTAAACTTAATCCCCTAAATCCAGCGGAACAGCGCATATAAATCTCCTGAGCTTAAAACTCATAAGGTCCCAACCAATTGTCAGGATCCTAATAGACTCTTATTGTACAAAGACTGTTCCTGTTTAATTCTGCATAAAACCTGCAGTAAATGTTCCGACAGTTTTCTTAAACCTCCGGTTGTGGTCATTCATTTATTATTCCTCCCTATCGCTCTTGGGGCGGGTGGCGATAGGACAAGTATATACAGAGGAGCCCTCACCCTGGCGTCACGACATTTAAGGGTTAAACCAGCACCCTTTCATCACTGCACAGCTACACCACATATACCCTACACCTCCACAAGCTTACCACGTGTGTATGTGTGTGTTTCAACATTTTATTTACAGATATGGTGATGAGGTAAGCACCAATCAGATTCCTCATTTACTATTGTTAAACAAAACATTGCAGCAGGATGCCAGCTATAGTATACAGCTGACACCCGCTACAGATAAGAAGATGGTTTGTGCAAAGTGTACAGTATAGCTACAGCACTATAAACTTATGTACCATGATGCCAAGGAGTTAAATCATTCAGGACTGAAGTAGAATTACAACCTGCAAGTTAGTTTTTGATATGAGCAAAGTATTTCATAGAAAGCTTCATTGTTCCAATCTAACTACATTTTAAAATCCTGCACAGAAACAATATATGTTTGAGGAATGGACAGAATGTACTTACAAGCAGATACGTACGGTGGTATTGGTGACTTACTGAAGGTTTTCTCAGATTTACCACAAACATACGGCCCAAAAATGAACAGGCTCTTAGGAAGTGTTCTGATTCACAGTATTACTATGTATAACTATGTAGTGTGCCTTAGATAATTACCAAATATTCATGTAATTATCTTTTTCTACAAATGACTATTATATTATTTATCCCTCATTACTAGTGTTTGAGGAAACTGCTGCATAATGTTCACAGTAGTGTCATAAAACAGACATCTGCATTATCCGGAAAGCAAACAAAAGCATTTTACCTGCATTAGAGTCCAATAGAATAGAGAACTAAAATGATATCTGACACCCAGTTCCCATGGCACCCACCTGTTTCATGCAGAGGTTTTTTTTTTTTCTTTTTTATGTCTGGCGCATATGCGTGGGCTTTATTCCTTGAAAAAGACTGCTAGTAAAAATCAATCACTTCTGCTGTTACCTGTCAGAATAGTCTTTCACCATAAAACAAGATGCACAATGTATTTGGCCAAGTGCTCTAATCTATATAGTATCTACTTTATGTTATTGTCAATATACCAGATTGCATCAGCTTTTTATGCAGCTTTACGTCATTATGAGGACATTGGGCAAAGCATAATCACTTACTTGTTGAATAGCGTCCCCCAAAACAATTCTGCCAAGTAGTGTTCCCCACATAGTGCTAAGCAGAATGTCTCCAACAGCAATAGTGTCCTAAGTGTCCTCAGAATAACAGTCCAAAGAATAGTTCCTGCAACATTAAAAGTGGCAACATAATATACCTAAAAATAATTGTGCCAGTCAGAGTACCCTTATACAGAAAAGCATTTCCCAGTGGTATCAGTACCCAATGTAGCCCTCTCATAGTGCCCCCAAGTAGAATGCCATAAACCCTCACCTATCCCAGTTTTACAATGTGCTTGGAGGTACTGCCTATAGGTTTCTTTTTTGCAAATCTAAACCTTTGCTTTTGTAGGCTGCAGGATTATAGTGGCCTTTGGCCTGCAACAGTGAACGGCGGGACGTGAGGCCAATGGCTCCCCAGCCATATTTTATCCATATCATACGGATATGGATAACGTGGAAAATGGTGCTTGATATGGGGTACCAGGCAAAAATCTAGGGCATGATCCTTAGATTCCCTGTGCTAGGGCAACATATGCATCTCTGCATCCTGAAACTTTAGGTAAAACAGTTTTGAAAAAGTTGTGTTATTAGCCCTAACTTTGATACAATCTGAATGTTCATTTACTGTTTTCATCAATTTGATTTCTAGGTGTACTTTTCCTACTGTTTCTATGTTGCTTACATTGTCTGGTCACCAGTTTCACAGTTTCACAGAAGAGCTACTAAAGCACAAATTGCTAAAAAAAAAAAAAAGTTAAAGAAAAAAAAAAGTATAAATAGGCCCATGGCTAGATAGGGATAGTCATCATGATTCCACCAATTTAGATAGTTCTCTCCTTTTAACATGCAAATGAGGCTCAAGTGCTCAAAGGGTTTTCTCCAGCATGACAAGAGCCTGGGTAAATCCAGCCCATGTTCTTTTTATGTAGAAAGTAAAAATGGAAAGTCAATAAAAATAAAACGCCTGTTGGGTGGTGATAAAGAGGAGATGGGGCCAACAAGCATGTTCTTGTCAAGGAAGATAACCTGACAAGAAACAGTACAAATTGCTTGCATTACAGAATTTTGGGTGGTGATGGTGGTGTGGGGAAGGGGTGGTGGTCCCACAGAAACAGTATAAGCATTTAATTTCAGAGATAAAAGTATATTAAGGATTCATACAACTTTTAATGCAAGTTTAATTGGGTACCACGCGTCTGTGTCTGGAATACTACTTTAAGAACAAAACCTGAAAGAAAAAAACACAGCAAGAAACACAATGTCCCTGATTTACTATTGTAAACCCAACCTGCTCTGTCGAGTTGTGCGCCAGAATTTGCGCCACAAAATGTAAAAACCCAACCAACTCTCCATTTTACTCAGAAAACTCGAAAAAGAGGAGGGAGTGTCAATGGGGAAAATGGGGTGCGGCTGTCAAAAAATCGATATCTTTATTTTGTAGGTCCATACGATTAAAATGATACCCTACTTATATAGGTTTGATTTTGTCATACTTCTGGAAAAAATCATAACTACATGCAGGAAAATTTATACGTTTAAAATTGTCATGTTTTGACCCCTATAACTTTTTATTTTTTAGTGTAAGGGGTGGTATGAGGGATAATTTTTTGTGCCGTGATCTGAAGTTTTGAGCGATACCATTGTTGTATTGATCGGACTTTTTGATTGCTTTTTATTCATTTTTTTTCTGATATAAAAAGTGACCAAAAATACACAATTTTGGACTTTGGATTTTTTTTTTGCGCATACGCCATTAACCGTGTGGTTTATTTAACAACATATTTTTATAATTTGGACATTTACGCACGTGGCGATACCACATATGTTTATTTTTATTTACACAAGGGGGTGATTCAAACTTTTATTAGGGAAGAGGATGTTTATTAACTTTTTTTCCACCTTTTTTGCAATGTTATAGCCTCCATAGGGGGCTATAACACTGCACACACTGATCTTTTACATTGATCAATGGTTTCTCAAAGGTATAACATTGATCAATGATTCTATCATGCCTGGATCTCAGGCACTGAGCAGTCATTCGGCAATCGGACACCAGGAGGCAAAGTAGGAGACCCTCCTCATGTCCTACAGCTGTACGGGATGCTGCGGATTTCACCGTGGCGGTCCCGAACAGCCCCCTGAGCTAACCGGCATTAGTTTACTTTCACTTTAGACGCAGTGATCAACTTTGAACGCCGGGTCTAAAGGGTTAATAACGGGTGGCACCGCGATCAGTGCCGCGAACTATTAGCCACAGTTCCCGGCCGTTGCAAGAGTCCGGACCCGACCTGCTATGGCCCCGTGTTATTGAAAGGGAAAGGTCCCAGGACGTACAGGTATGCCCTTGGTCCTTAACAGGTTAAAAAAAATCCCAACATATTTACTAAGGTTTCCAAAGAAAATGTGGTGGATTTGATCTCTGGGCATGTGTAGAAAAGTTAAATGTAGGGAAAATGCAAAATGTAGGGAAACATTAGAAAATACTTGTAGGGAAATAAAAGCCACAAAGAAAACTATACTCCTCTTAGGAAATCATGGCCATTGTGCGACCACAGCCTCAGAAGAGGTATCCACTATGTATCCCCATCCCATACAGATAGCAGCAGGAGTATACAGTTAAATCCAGCATTTAATAGGTGATGATCGTGTAATTTAGAGGAAGTCAGCTGACCCAGGACTGACATTCAATAGACACACATGAAGCCAAGTAGCGTTGTGTGAGACGGGCTGGTAGTCACATGACCAAGTTATAGTAATAAAACGCATAGATGAAACTGTGCTGGAATAAAGCAAATGGGTCTGTCCGACTAGCGATGGTGAGTGTGCATGATATAGGCAAAAACAAACAGTGGACTTTGTTATGAAGGTTTGAATAGCTGGAGTCTCCCTGCCTGGACCTCACTAGTCCTCATGAGCAAAGGCGTAACTTGTAGCTTGGGGGCCCTAATGCAAAATCTGCAACAGGGCCCTATACGCCAATTATTGTACTGCTCTCTTATGGGGCAGAAGTGATTTGGGGCCCCCTTAGGCACCAGGGCCCCGATGCGACTGCTACCTCTGCTACCTCTATAGCAACGCCCCTACTATGAGAAAACCCTTTTAAAAAGCATCTCTTCTATACATCAAGTGTCTCTTCTCCTCTCTTTGGCCACTATTACAACTCCTACAGGGGTCCAGGACCATAATCTGCATATCTGTACACTAATATATCCTCTGCTTGTATATAGGCATGCCTGCTGCTCTGAAGATTTAGGAAACTAGGTGACAATCTATACAGAAAACAGCAGAGGTTGTGATAGAGAGAAGAAACAGATTTAGCTAAAATGGCTGAACAGTATTTCAATAGCTTAGCAGAGGAAGGCAATTCAAGAACATGTAATAAAGTCCATCACATTACTGTTACATCAGCTTGCAGTATGTATACCCTTTCCATCTGCGCACAAAGCAGATAGAGACCTTTTATATGTCATAATAAATCTCATGATTTCTGCCTTACACTCTAATTAAATTAACAGAAAAGGTTATGGCAACAATAGAGTTAACAAAGGCACCTTGTGGATAAATCATCTAGAAATGGGCAATATTAATAGCCATAAGAATCTGATGAGAAGAGAAAAGCTTCCTGACATAATAGGCATTTTGGGTGGTGTGTCCGGTTCCCGCCTCCCATCTGCGACTATTGTTTGCAGGGACGTCAGCATGAAGCTAAATCATCATCTCAAGGAGGCAGCTGGAGTGAGAATGCTGGAGGGAGGACTGCAGCCAGGGGTGCAAGGAACACATGCAGTGGGGAGTCATGCTAAAGACTTATGGTTTTGCTTTATGTTAACCCATTTTCTTCTTTGCAGTGATTCAGAAGTATAGATTTAATGTAAGGTTTCTTCTATGTTACTTCCTATCAATAAAGGTTGTTATATAACTGTGTAAAATATTGCAGTTCCAAGCATGCATTTCACACAAGACATTATGTAACATGATTGACAGAATACATTGTATGTTGCATATGTTCGTGCCGGAAATAACCAACATGGATAAATGGATAAATTAGCATATGTTCAGCTTTGCGGAACCAAGGACACTATAAATAATTAAATAATAATAACATTGTAACCTTCCCCAAGTAAAGAGAAAAAGGATATGAACTATCAGCTCTTTAGAAGAAGGTAACTGACTAAGGCTGGGTGTTCACACTGCGGAATATCCGGGCAGAATTCCTGCCTGATATCGAGACAGCGGCACTAGGACCGTGCGGACTGCACTGCCGTCCCCATAGATGGCAATGCATTTCTGAGCAGATCTTCCAAATGATCCACCCAGAAATGCATTGTTGTCTATGGGGGCAGCAATGCAGTCTGCTCGGTCCTAGCGCTGCCTGTGGGATCTCCTGTGTTCCACCCAGAGATCCTGCAGTGTGAACCTAGCCTTAGGGTCTATTCACATGGCAGAATTTCCCCCTCAAATTAAAGCCCATAGACCTCTATGGGATTCCGCACTCCCATTCACACTTCTGAATTTCCACTTGCGGAATTCCACAAGCGGAAATTTGGCTGTGTAAATAGACCCCTTAGGCTCCTTTCACACTATGAGCATTCATCCGTTATTGAACATCTGTTTTCTGTGTAAAAACGGATGTATAATGACGGATGAAATAACGGGTGCTAACAGCTGAATAAATATTCATCCGTTAAGACCCGTTATAACATCCCTCATGTACGGCGGTTTTAACATCTCTGCCTACAGGCTCCCACAGTCGGGACTACTATTACTCCCATCATAGAACAGACTTGTTCCCATGATGGGAGTAGTAATTCCCTGGCTGTGGGAGTCTGCGGGTTGCTGGGGAGGCTACATTAGTGTTTGTACTACTGCCCCCATCATGGAACAGACTCTGTTTCATGATGGGGGTTGTAGTACAGGGGCTGAGGGATTGATCGCACCAGGTTACGGTGGGAAAAGATATATAGAAATGCTGGGGGGGTATATATCTGGCCCCCACAGCCCTTCTATATATCTTGCCCCCCGCAGCACATTTATATATGTTCCCCCCGCAGCGCATTTATACATGTCCCCCCCTGCAGCGCATTTATATGTTCCCCCCGCAGCAATATCATAAGCCCCCAGCAGCGCTATGAATGAAAAATATTCTACAGCAGTGCATCTGACCGGCGCAATGTGCTGCTGAAAGAATACTTGTCATTCATAGCGCTGCAGCGGCATCTGCATATAGATGCACTGCAGGGGTCAGACATATATCCATATGTCTGGCCCCCACAGCGCTTCTATAATCATATGCCTTTGCAGCGCTAGGAATGAAAAGTATTCTACAGCAGTGCATCTGGCCGGCCAGAAATTCCTAGCAGTGGGCACAGGAGGTGGTGAGTCGATAGATACAGTAGGAAGCCTCAGGCAGCTGGATCCAAGGGCTAGTTCATACCCTGATGGAGTAGCTTAAATTGAAAATTAGCAGAACCCTAGCATTTGATACCTCAAAGTCAAGTACCTAAAAGCAAGTAAAGCCAAGTTGGCGTAAAACACTACAAGTCCCAGCAAGTCTACATGGCTCCCTAGAGTTATTCCGCATCTTCTCTGCTCTAATCTGCACTGTGAGTACTTTAACAACTGCTCCTGACTCAGTAAAGATAGTTGCCTGTAACCTTACATCAGTGTATTCATTAGCCTGTGCCTGGCCCAGGAGAGGCTATCTCAACTTCGGACTGTGTAGGTTAACGGTTCCCTGGTATCGCAGACTGTAAGCTACCTTTGCCACGCCATTCACTAGCACTACACACCATTGCCACACCATTCAGACTCTGTTCCATGATGGGAGTAGTAGTACAGGGGCTGAGGGACCAATGGCACCGGGTCTCACTCCTGACACCTGTTACCATCACAACTTAAAAGCCGGGGAACCAGGCGGCATGTCACTCCGCTCCGCAGCTGGCAGGGGATGTTCAGAGGCTAAAATCAGTGCTCTGTAAATTCATATTCCAGGCAGAAGCCCTCATAGGTCATCTCCGATTGACTGATGAGAGTTTCTGGTGGGGCAATATGAATTCAGATCACTGTAAGTTAATATTTCCCACTGGAATCTGGGCATCCAGTGTGCTTTATGAAATTATTACAGAGCTGTGTAGTTTTATTTAGATGCGACTAGTTTAAAGGAGATCTGTAGTGCTCTGAACTTTATCCTCTATCCCAAGGGGGGTACGAGTGCTGGGGCCCCCGCGATCTCCTTACGGGGCCGCGGCAATGTACAGGAAAGGGGATGTTCCATCCCTGCATGACATGGCAGCCAGCACGCCCCTCCATGAATCCCATAGAGATACATGGAGGGGCGTGCCGGCTGCCATGTCATGCAGGGACGGACTGCCCTCTCCTGTACATTGCCGTGGCACCGTACAGGAGATCACATGGGGCCCAGTGCTCGGACCCCCGGCCATCTAAAACTTATCCCCTATCCTTCGGATAGGGGATAAAGTTCAGAGCACTACAGATGTCCTTTAACTTACAAGATGCACTGTTCCCCACACTGTACAGACAAAACTACAACTTCCAGCATGTTCTGACATGTCAGGACATGCTGGGAGTTGTAGTCTTGTCTGTAGGGAGCGGTTAGCAGAGCATCAAATTGATAATAAAATGTATCACAAGTTTGTGCAAAATATAAAGTCAAAGTTCCACTGAGTGTTACAAATGTTACATAGTTTATGATAGAAGGTTTTCAGATAAAGTGACGTTGTAGCAAAGGTATGGTGCAGCGGAGTCTTCAGTGCTGTCTTGTGGTCAAGTCCACTGCACTTTCTACAGGACTTGAGTGCAGACCCTGCTGACATCCAGCGCACTGCACACACGTTCTGCTTGGGAACATCAACTTGCAAAGCAGGGATTTTGGCTTATGAACATACCTCGCCGGCTTGGGAGTGGAGTGGCATGCCACACGCTTCCCCTGCTTTAAGTTTAATGGCAGTGGGTCTCAGGAGTGACCATCAACCCTTATACTACTACTCCCGTCATGGACCAGAGTCTGTTTCATGATGGGAGTAGCACAAGCACTGAGGGAAAAAAACGAAAAAACTGTTATTAACATCATTATTAGAAATAAAAAAAAAACATACGTTGCATATAATAAATTAATACATGACACAAAAAATCATACATGTTTCCAATTTTAATATTGCCCATGGTTCTCAATTTCCTTTCCACTCCCGATAATTACTCCCTGCTTTTAAATAAAAAAAAACCTTGTTTTAAACATAATAAAATGTGTTTCATAAAAAAAATCTTCCATCTCTAATGAATCAGTTTTTTTTTTTTTTTTGGTACCCAACAAATTTCCTAAAAAAACACCCGCAGGGAAACTGCCAAAGGGGCCAAAAATGCAATTTCCGCACAAAGTTAAAAAAAACAGAAAAATCTCCAGAAAAAAATGCAAAAACGCAGGGATAATCAGTGGCAGCTTTTCTAGAACAAAACCTCAATGAAAACCTAGCATTCATAGAACATTTCAGGACTGTTTTTCCTTACATCAGCACAAAGGCTAAATGAGTAAATTTAAATGCACTACAGCTACAAAGATGTATACTGACCAGTTTTTTTTTTTTGTACCAAACTGTTCAGTTGCTTTGTTGACCCTGCGTCTGGCTGCATCCTTGCACCTCTAAGATTACGGGCACCCTCACTACAATACATCAGACATGTTTTGTATGGTACCCAGGTGGACAGAGACTACTACCACCATTAAACTGCTACTGTGTGCCAACCAAGGAAGTGTGCTAGGGCCAGAGGACCCACTTGTTGCTACTTCAACAACACTATTGGTGACTGCAAGCACTACAACTCCCAGCTGTCCTCAGAGTCACACACATTCAGAGGTACCACACACAAACATGAGAAAAGCCTGAATTTAGGAGCAGGTCTAAAACTGAATATCAATGTGTCTGAAAATGAATAAAGAATGGAGATTGCAGACTCAAACTTAGTGCTAGAGGGTAGAGGCGCGGGGGTCCGACCGCTGGAACCCCCATGATCTCCTGCACGGGACCCGGCTTTCCTCCGGAATGAATCATGTTGATCCCCACATGACACATCCCCTCCCTGTATCTCTACGGGAGAGCTGGAGATAGCCGGACAGCTCTTCCGTAGAGATACATGGAGGGGGCGTGTTGGCTGCTGCTTCATGCGGGGGTCGACACACCCCGTTCCAGGGAAGAGCTGAGGTCCCATGCAGGAGATTGCTGGGGGTCCCAGCATTTGAAACTCACTCGATCTAAAACTTATCTGCTATCCTTTGGACAGGGGATACGTTTTTTTGCATGTTACAGTATATGTTCTTTAAATGTAACAAGTACTGCATATTGTAATTAAAGTTCCTGTCATTTAACAAAATTTTTCATGTCACAGAGTCATGTCAGAAGGATTGATCAGTGAAGGTTTCAGTGCTGAAACCTCCATCGATTGTTAGCATGAGCTGGGAGAGCAGTAATCTCTGTCCAGTTGCACTAGACAGGCTACATTATGAGTCTGTCTAGTACAGGGGTCTGCAACCTTTAAGACAAAAAGAGCCACTTGGACCCGTTTTCGAAGAAAAAAAAAAACTGGGAGCCGCAAAACCATTGCGACATTTAAAACAAATATAACACTGCATATATTGTTTCTTACCTTAATGCTATATATACAGGATCGTGCAGTCAGCTGTCAATCTGAAGAAAAAAAGGACTTTCACTTAACAATGTAAAACATATTTTTGCAAATTAGTAGCTATAGGCCTGGGGTGGGCTTTTTTTGGGGCCCAGGCCTGGGGGGGGGCTGGGGAGAGAGGGGTTAATGCTGCCGCGGGGTGAGGGGGTTAACGCTACCGCTGCCATGGGGTGAGGGGTAACTTAACCCCTCACCCCATGGCAGCGGCAGCGTTAACCTCTCACCCCGCGGCAGCGATAATGCTGCCGCTGCCATGGGGTGAGGGGTTAAGTTACCCCTCACCCCATGGCAGCGGTAGCGTTAACCTCTCACCCGGGGTGAGGGGTTAACGCCCCGCTGTCAAGTGAGTAATGTACATCACATACACACCAGCTCCTTGCCTGGCGTCTTCCTCTCTCGACTGAGGCGCAGGCCGGCGATGTCACTGTCATGTGACGTTACATACTCACATGACAGTGAGGATCCGCATGGCCCCCGAAAGAAGAGACTCCGCTCCGATGGCACCAGGGCAGGTAAGTAAAACTGACGATGCCGTGACGGCGGCTCACGGGCTCAGATCATTCCGTGACACTGCATTGTCCCGGAATGAGGGTGACGGAGCCGCGGCAAAGATGTAAAAGGGCCGCATGCGGCTCTGGAGCCGCGGGTTGCTGAACCCTGGTCTAGTGCAACTAGATGAAGATGGCAGCAAGCCAGAAAGTGAAGCATTTAAGCCTGAGCTTCTCCCAGCTTGTTCTATAATAATTTAGGACAGTAAATGCAGAAGTTTATTAATGAATGTTTCTCAGATAAGAAAAAAATGCTTTTTAACTCCAAAATAGAGCACCACTGTTCTCCATAGGTTATGTCCGGTACTGTCTCTCACTGTGATGAAGGTGAATGGACCGAGCTGCAGCCCATTCAAATGATTTTTTTTTTTTAAAGAAAAATAAATTAATTATATATATATATATATATCTATATATATATATATATATATATATATATATATATATATATATATCTGTCATCTCCTTTAAATCCTCCCATAGATATAAGACAATTGAATACAAAAAAAACATATTTTAGCTGACTACTAGTTCCTTCACTCATCTTGTTAATGTCCATGGAAGTGGAAGAGATGAGTGGCTAAATGTTTCTGTGATCACTGATTTCAGATAGAAAATAGCAGAAACAGAGCTTTCAGAGCAATTGTTCCCCAAGAGCAGATACTCAAGGATGGATAACAGCCCTGCAGACATCAGTTCTGAAGACGGTAATGTCCCCAAAGAAAAGTTTTTCCTCTGCTGGAAACCATTTTCACAGGAAAACACATATCTAAGATGCTAGATGAATAAGTCTCAACTCTGCTGAATGAATTAAACATTAGGATCACTTTAGACAGATGTATTTGCACAGTGAGAATAGCTGTATGTGACTACTTGAACCCTTTCATTAATATTTCAACTTACATATGGCTGAATTCTACTAAAGCTACTTTCAGGCACAAGCTCCTTATGGCCTTAGTCATCACCAATAGTTATCAACATGGTTAATAGTCTTTACAGTGAGATCCCCAGCTCCTAAAAATCTTTGTTCCACAGTCCAAAGTCCATTAATAGTCTGGCTCAGGGCACACTCATCTCTAAGACTGATAAGACTTATATTAGTAGCCATCAGCCAAGCTCTTGTTATTAATTTCCCCAGACAGGGCTTATTGTAGATAGTACAAAAGAATTTATTTCCATACCACAGCCTGCTGACCAGCATTGTTCTCTCTATCTTTAAAGGAGTAGTCCAGTGGTGAACAACTTATCCCCTATCCTAAGGATAGGGGATAAGTTGCAGATCGCGGGGGGTCCGACTGCTGGGGCCCCCGCAATCTCCTGTACAGGGCCCCGACAGCCCGCGGGAAGGGGACGTGTCGACCTCCGCACGAAGCGGCAGCCTACACGCCCCCTCAATACAACTCTATGGCAGAGGGGACACGTTTTTCACCACTGGACTACCCCTTTAATGCTTCATTGCATCTGTAATCTTGAATTGGGGAAATAATATACAAAAATAATGTTTCAGTTGAAAAAAAGAAAAATTATCCAGAAAGTCCAGAAAAAACAGTAAATACATATAGTAGAAATGCAGTTATTGTCCTATGTAGAGATAAACGAAGTTACAGTGATTCGATTTGTAACAAATTTCTCGGCTCGGCAGTTGCTGACTTTAGCCTGCATAAATTAGTTCAGCTTTCAGGTGCTCCGGTGGATACATTCCTAGGAGAGAGTCTAATTTATGAACTAATTTATGCAGGCTAAAGTCAGCAACTGCCGAGCCGAGAAGTTTGTGATGAATCGAATCACTGTAACTTCGCTCATCTCTAGTCCTATGTATATAAACAATTAGAGATGAGCGAATCGAATCGGACGAAGTCAAATTAGTTCCGAGTTTCATGAAAATTTCGATTCAGACTGAATCCCGACTTCGAATCGATTCAAAATAATGAATTTCTACATTAGCGACACCCCTGCGATCGCCCTGTATAATGTATAGATTTGAGTGGCTTTCTCCTCCACTCGCATCTCTTCAATAGATAGGGTGATCGCAGCGGGTATCAGGAGTGACACCTGCTGTGATCTGTCCTTAACTCCAGGTACTACTGCTCCTGACATGGAGCATACTCGGCTACATTTTTAGGTCCCTGCCCGCCCACATAAATTGATCCCTGTTTAAAATTTACATTAACATTTTTTTTTGTCTTTCAATTTTCGGGAGCAGGAGGGGACCTAAAAATTTAGCCGACAATAATAAAAATGTAGAAAGGGGCCATTTAAATGTAAAAATAATATATTTTTTATAATTATTTTTTTTTTCATTTGTAATATATTTTAATATTGTGTTTATTAAAGTGTGTGTGTGTTCACTTTTTTTCTAAAATTTTTTACATTTTAAGGTAGTACTACTACACCCAGCACGGAACTGACTGTTCCATGATGGGAGCTGTAGTACCTGTACTAACAGACACATCACAGCAGGCATCACTCCTGACACCCAATGCGATTGTCCTTTCTATTGCAGAGATGGAGCGGCTTTCTCCTGCACTATACTCCAGCCAGCCAGTGATATGAATAGAATTCACATCACTTATTCATATTTCCCGCAGAGAGCTGTTGATTGGTAAGATGGTTCCAGCCACTCACAGCTCTCTGCAGGGAATATGAATAATAGGTATATATAGGTATACATAATAAAGTGGGACCAGAGAAGAGCAGACAGCCACCTGCATCTATACATTATACAGGACGACCTCATCGGGTGTCAGAAGTTACACCCACTGCAATCTGTCTATTAATGCAGGTACTACAGCTCCCAGCATGGAGCAGAGTGTGCTCCATGTTGGGAGCAGTAGGACCTGCAGTTGAGGACAGATCACAGCAGGAGTCACTCCTGACACCCGATGCGATCGTCCTGTTTAGATGCGAGAAAGCTGCCCGCATCTATACATTATACATGATGATCGCAGCGGGTATCAGGAGTGACACCCAGGGCAATCTGTCTATTAGCACAGGTACGACTACTCCTATCATTGAACAGTCTGTTCCATGCTGGGAGTAGTAGTACTACCTAAAAAATTAAGGCACACACACACTTTATTAAAAACATTACAAGTAAAAATTTGACGATAATTTATTCTGATCCAATTGATTCTTTTTTAAATTCGGCCAAATCAAATTTTTCCAAAAATAATAATAACAATGACAATACTTGATATTTATTTAATTCTGTGTTAGTTTGTTATGTTAAAAGGGTTTTCCGGGATAGAATGTAAAAAAAGCTTGCCTAGAATGCTGGGCTTAAGAAAACAACTGGACCACCTCCCGATGCTCCCACTGTTCCTCCCGGTTTCTGCTCCTGTCCTCTTCAGCAATCCTCTTCCTGCTTCTATTGGTCAACTCCTCACACTGATGCTCAGCTAATCGCTGGCCAACACATTGTTCCGCCTCATCCTGTGAGTGGCAGTGTGATATTATGGAGTCCTGGTCTACTTCCTTTTGTCGAGGCCCAATACATCACTCTGCCACTAAGCCCTTTATCAGCCGAGGTGAGACATTACTGTGAGTTTAACTTGATGGACTTGTGTGTCTTTTTTCAACTGTACTAACTATGTAAATATTTATAGACATATGCATACATCTTGTCATTCTCCTGCTCTGTGTGACATGCTGCAGGAGATCGGCAGCAGGTATCAGCTGGGATCCCACCTCAGTTGCCGTGTCTAATATCGTGGTGGTCTCGGCACTGTTAACCCCATAAATGCTGTGGTCAGTATTGACCACAGAATCTATAGGATTGACTGCGGAGGGGGGCATCCCCTGTACCCCATTGACAACTTGCAATGCGATCACTGAGTCCCGGTGGTTTCCATGGCAGCAGGAGGCCAGATGTTGGCCTCCTGTCTGCCAAGAAAGGAAGACTGTGAGCTCCAACTGCTGCAGTACAGATATAATGTAATATAGGACAACAAAAATCAGATGCAAAAAGTCTAAAAATATTTTCTTTCAATAAATAAATACCTAAAAAATAATAAATACCTATTTCCCAATAAAGCCCTGTTTATCATAAAAACCCCAAGCCTTTACATAATAGGTACTGCCACGTTCTTAATAACAAAAAAAAGTAAATACAATAATAATACAAAAAAAAAAAGCACAATTGCTAATTTTGGTCATCTTGCTTCCTAAAATTTGATTAAAAAAAAGGATCAAAAGATAGCATGTATTGCAACAATCGTTCCAAAAAAAAGTACAGCATGTCATGCAAACAGTAAGCCTTTACCCAATGTGGTTGGACAGAAATCAAAAAGTTATGGTTGTTCGCACATGACAACACAAGAAAGAATGAAGATAACATTGTTTTTACCCCACAGTAAATGACAATTTTTTTTTTATTGTTAATTTGTCACAATAGTTCACAATAACCGCTGCATGTATGAAATAAAGTACAGTATGTTTTTCTCAGATTTGCTTTGCTCGATAAAAGCATTTCAAAGTTACTATCACTTAGGATATGTTCACACTGAGGAAATTCCGCTAGCGGGATTCTGTCACAGAATTCCGTTCCGCATGAAGAATGGACATGTTCTTTCTTCATGCAGAAATCGCGTCCTAACCCCATAAGTGAATGTGAAAATTTTGGGCAGTCTGCCACACTTCTGCACGGAATTCGCGCGGAAACTATGCATAAACTGTGTGTCCTATCCTCTTTCATTTCCGCACGGAATTCCGAGCGGAATACCGAGCGGAATTCAGCGCATTCAGCACGGAAAAAAAACTGCGTTTTTGAGCAGATTTTTTAAGCGAGCATTCCGCTCACACCTTAACCAGTGTGAACATACCCTTTAAGAGAAAACTTTAAGATTTGAAAAATGGGGCCTGGTTAGTAACACCAAAACAGGACGTGCTATGAAAGGGTTAATACTTCAGCAACAACTGTTTTATTTTATTTTTTTCTCTTTTTATTTTGTCTTACAGGAATACATCATGCATTGTCTTTTTAAATAAATGAATAAATAAATTTAAAAAAGTGGAGCCCCATTATTTTTCATAACCAGTTAGGTACAAAACCAAGCAGCAGCCTGGTGTTATGTGGGTGGCAAGGGCCTAAAATTACCACCTTACCAATACTAGCCTAAGGGAGGGATTTGGTACCATCCTTTTTAAGTGTAAATGTTAATCCACGGCTTAGTAATGGATGCCTTACCAAAAATAAGTATGAAAAAGACACATGCACACACAAGGTTTAAAAGAACTTTATTGAAATGAAAAAAAGAAAAATCATTGAACCGGTATTGAAATAACTTTCTCCTAGCGTTCGGCAAACCCAGACTTGTCCATTAGACTGCCAGATGAAGAATCATAAATCATCACTCCATAGAACACATTTCTACTGCTCCAATTTGAATGATAGATGACATTTGGGACTGTTGCCCAATATACCCCAACACTCAACATGCCCCAGTCTGTAACTTTAGGTGGTCTGCTACTTCAGTCCGAAGTTACTGTGATTCCTATCCACTCCCACTTTTCACTAATATAATTCACATATGATTGTGAAAGATCTAGTAGGGAAAAAAATTCACAAACTAACTGGTTGCTGCAGGGGCATCCTATAATAGGACTATGCTGGAATTCAGTGGGCTCTTTAGAACAACTCATTTGAAGGCAGACTGCATTGGGACTGAATGGAACACCGATTAAATGGCTATGAGGTGTCTCCCAATACTTACATCCATTTAATGTATGTGTAAGAGACCAGAACATTGATCATTTTTACTGGTTCTCTTTATATGTTCAGCAGGTAGAGATGTTCACCATTTGCCTCCATGCTAGGTTGCATATGTATGAGAAGAACAGGTTCTTACTTGGCTCGCAAACATATTTGCAGGCTACCCACAGTATAAAGAGGAAGTACAAAGTTCAGAATACGAATAAAGTACAAGAACCAAGCTCAGTACAGCTCATAACATACATGCAGAAATAGAACCAAGCTCAGCACCTCTCAGCACTAGAACTAAGCATAGTGCTTACTGTTCAATAGGAATGACTCCTATCAAAATTATAGAAGATTCTGATCCTTTACATAGTTCTGTGGTGGCCTATGCCAGAATGCATTGGAAACTATGTACTAAGCAGTAGGCATGCCTCTTCCTTTCTTGCTTTGTGTAAGGAGTTAAGTGGCTCTATGGCATCACCACTCCTTATAAGAACAGTAATGATACATAGCACATTGTTTCTTAGGGCATGTTCACATCTATACCACAGATCTGTGTTGGCAAAATATTTAAACAGAACCGAAAGGTATACTTTGGCATACCCATAGACTTCCATTATTTTACCATAGTTGAAAGTCACTTTTGGCAGAATTTTGTCCCCTGCAGAATTGGCAAATTTTTTTTTTTTTTGTGGTATAGAAAAGTTTTGCACATCCTGCTTTTCTGTACTACAAAAATAGTATACAAATGTCTACTTTTTTCCCCATAGAATTATATTAGTGATATATGGCGTGGTATAGGTCTATGTGTGTCTATAGTTTAATAATTTTACTGATTAACATATTACATTTGACATATTAACAATAAAAAGTATACCTTTAAATTGTATGCAAACATATGCAATGGATCGTACAGAGACGTATTCACTTGGTGAAATGTACGTATGGAAAATTTCCCTGCGGACATACCACTGACAGCGGAGTGCCAGCAGAACATGCCGGGCTAGGACCCCTCGGAAATGCGCCATCTCATAGACGGCAATGCATTGTCTATTCTTTCTGCAGATACCGAATTTCTGCCATGTACACAGTGCAGCAGAATTCCATTGAAATGTCCATTGGAATGTCCGTATGGTATTCCGCATGGAAATTTGCTGTGTGAACATAGCCTAAAACTGTATGCAACTTTGATCAGATTGGGTTTGCTTTTATACAGGTTTGTGGAATATGTCCAAAGTATGTATGTGGTACAGATGTGAAGAATGATAATATAAGTAAGGCCCCTTTCACACTGCCATTGTCCCCCGACAGAAAAGGTCCTTTAGACACTTTTTTTAATGTCCATTATCTGTATGGGGCACAAAGGGGCAACAATGAATCCCAACAAATCCCATTTACTATTATGGGGTCCGTAGGATGCCGTTGTTTTTTGATGGGAGTAGCGGGAGAAAAATACATTGCATGAAGTATTTTGTCTCCCGCTATTCTCCCGTGTTTCCTGAGGTGTGTGCACTGCTGTATTACAATGGCAGTGTTAAAGAAGCCTAAGTTACAAGTGATAGAATAGGTGGTGCAAGTGTTTAGTTTTTTTCAGTTTTTTTGTTTTTTTAGTAGTAAAACAACAAAATCCATAAATGTTGTATGGTGCTATAATTGTACTGACCCACAGAATAAAGATAAAATGTTAGTTTTACTGGACAATGAACAGCATGTTCCAAATTTATTTTGTTGCTTTTTTTATATTTATTTCAACCCACAATTTAAATTTTATTGCTTTGTAGCATGTTTTATGGTAAAATAAAGGATGCCATTCTATAGAATAATTTGTTGAGAAAAGACAAAAAAAAACAAAAAAAAAAAAACAATACCATCACACAGTTCTCTTGATGGAAAAATAAAAGATTTCTAGCTCTAAGACAGTGTTCCCCATTCAGGGTGCCTCCAGATGTTTGCAACAGCTGGAGGCTCCCTGGTTGGGGAACGCTGTCTTAGAGAGTGAACAGGAAAAAAGGAACAAGGCAGAAAGAAAATTGGCTGCTTTAAAGGGTTAAAGAGGTTAGCAGAAGCGTATCTGGAAGAACCCTACTAAAAGAAGTCTGACATCATTGTAGGCTCTCCTTCAATGAATTACATTTGTACTATGACCTTACAAAGTTAGGTTATTGGATGTAATTGTACCCATTAAATGGCGAGTTAAAATAGAGAGATCAGAGAGTAACAAGAAGGTACTTTCATCTTCAGCTAAAGGAAAGTCATGGTTAGAGGAAAGTATGTCATGCCATTTGAGGTGAACAGAGTTTGTGAATTTGGGACTATGTTTAGTTATGGCTATACTCCCATTTGCCTCACATTTTAAACAGAGCCATAGAAAGTTTTTTTATTCTCATCTGTTGCTGCAATAGACGCATACTTCCATTAAAAAGATAATAACCACAGAAGAGCAAACAAAGGAAAGGGCAAAAATGAATGGAGGCTCAAGGGTTTAAATGTTTTTAACTTAAATGAGCACTGTCAAATACAAAAACATTTATATGTTGTACATCATGGCGAAACATTAACCTTTCTAATATACTTTATAAGACAATTCTTTTTCCTTTTTATAGAAATCATGGCTTATAAAATCATGACTTTGTCCAAGCTGAAGCACAGGCATGGACAAAGTCCAGTAAGTGAGGGTGGGCTAGCACTCATCTGTGCTTTCTCCTATCTGAGAGGGCTCCTCTGTGCTCTCTCCTGTCTGATAGCACTCCTCTGTGCTCTCTCCTGTCTGATAGTACTCCTCTGTGCTCTCTCCTGTCTGATAGCACTCCTCTGTGCTCTCTCCTGTCTGATAGCACTCCTCTGTGCTCTCTCCTGTCTGATAGGACTCCTCTGTGCTCTCTCCTGTCTGATAGTATTCCTCTGTGCTCTCTCCTGTCTGATAGGACTCCTCTGTGCTCTCTCCTGTCTGATAGCACTCCTCTGTGCTCTCTCCTGTCTGATAGGACTCCTCTGTGCTCTCTCTTGTCTGATAGTACTCCTCTGTGCTCTCTCCTGTCTGATAGCACTCATATGTGCTCTATCCTGTCTGATAGTACTGCTCTGTGCTTTCTCCTATCTGATAGGGCTCCTCTGTGCTCTCTCCTGTCTGATAGCACTCCTCTGTGCTCTCTCCTGTCTGATAGTACTCATCTGTGTTTTCTCCTATCTGATAGGGCTCCTCTGTGCTCTCTCCTGTCTGATAGTACTCATCTGTGCTTTCTCCTATCTGATAGGGCTCCTCTGTGCTCTCTCCTGTCTGATAGCACTCCTCTGTGCTCTCTCCTGTCTGAAAGCACTCCTCTGTGCTGTTTCCTGTCTGATAGCACTCCTCTGTGCTCTCTACTGTCTGATAGCACTCCTCTGTGCTCTCTCCTGTCTGATAGAACTCCTCTGATAGCAAAAACACAGAAACACTCTCCTCTCTAAACCACCATGTGAATCTGCAAAGGAATGCTGGTGGGGAGTGATGTTACATACTGGTCGTGCCAGCAAGTTTCTATTGGTTGCTAGGGACGTTGCTAAGCTCTGACAACTGTGCTTGCAGAACTCTCATTGGCTCACAGGCATAAGTAGGGCAGAATTTCAAAGAATATTCGCATTGCGAATATTCGTATTGCGTATATTCGCAATGCGAATATTCGCATGCATAAACCTTTTGCCTCACAGTCTCATCCCTGGGTCTTTAATGAAATGATACAAGCATTGCATTTATCAGTCGAAGGAGATCCCTACAATGTGCTCAGTTTTTAAAACAGTTTGAAAAAAAGACGAATATTCGTAATAGTAAATTTTTTGCACAAAATTCGTAATATTCACGAATTCGCGAATATACGATATTCGCTGCGAATATTCTAAATGCGAATATTCGTGAGCAACACTATTGAATACTATAGCGGAAATTCTTTTATTTTTGAAACACAGAGCTGTCTGCTGACATCATGAGCACAGTGCTCTCTGCTGACATCTCTGTCCATTTTAGGAACTGTCCAGAACAGCATATGTTTGCTATGGGGATTTCCTTTTACTCTGGACAATTCCTAAAATGGATAGAGATGTCAGCAGAGAGCACTGTGCTTATGATGTCAGCAGATAGCTCTGTGTTTCAAATGGAAAAGAATTTCCACTGTAGTATTCAGCAGCTAATAAGCACAGCAAGGATTAAGATTTTTTAATAAAAGTAATTTACACATCTGTTTAACTTTCTGGCACCAGTTGATAAAAAAGAGTACCCCTTTAATTTCTACAGAGAAAAGATTTAGCTAGAACAAGTCATGGTAGAATGCACAATCCGATTAGAAGAGGAAAGACTATAGAGAAGACGTCACCTGTAGTCACTGATATCATTGTGTATTCTGATTGATTGTGTTCCATCAATGCTGTAGTCACTTGTAAGTTCTGCAGTAATGGGTGAAACAACTCCCAGCATACCCATACCACTGCTTAGATCATACTGGAAGCTTTAGTTTCACATGTTAAACACTTCTCCAGCACTGACTGTTTACTTGGCAATTGGTATATTTGATTATTATACTTGAAATAGTTCCCTGACATACTTCACTGTGGGTGTACGTCACAAAAGGCAGAAAAAATTACTTTGTGGGGGGCTTTGCTCTGGGGGGTATTGAGTGACACCATCATCTACTGCATCGGGTGACACCAACTCTAGCAACACCACTGTGGACAAGCCATGAATTTATAAGCCATGATTTTATAAGCCATGATTTCTATAAAAAGGAAATAACATTTTCTTATGAAGTATATTAGAAAGGTTAATGTTTTGCCAACATGTACAACATATAACATTTTTGAATATGACAAGTGCCAATTTAAGTAAAAGTATAATCTGTAAACATCTACTTTAACCTCTTGGGGACGTAGGGTGTATGCATACACCCTGCATCCCGATCCTGTAGTGTAACAGAGCTGGATGTGGATCCTCTAACCTGTGTGGCTGATGACTCGGACCGTATCAGGGAGCGGAGTCTAAGGTGCCACTGGTCTTCACCAGAGCACGCCACCAGGCAGGATGGGCTTGCTGCGGCAGGCTACACTCAGGTCGCTACCCCCAACACGGCTCATCCACAAAGGTAGCTGGGCAAGGCGAGGTACCGAAGGATAAGGCAGAAGCGTAGTCAAACATAGCAGAAGGTCAAGGCATGCGGCAAAGGTGCGGAGTCTAATAACGTATCGTAAGGTCTGGAAACACGGGTAAGGCTAACAGGCTATAAGGGTTGCTTAATCTGAGGCCAGGGGCACTGAAGATCCATCAGGGAAGTGTGGGAGGTGCAGGGACTTATAATGTGATGTCAGGTGCAAATACTAATTATGGGTGCACTGGCCCTTTAAATTTCAGAGCACCGACGCGCACGCGCCCTAGGAGATGGGGACGCGCGCGCCGGAGCTGAGACACAGAGGCAGCGGAGCGAGGTGAGTGACGGGCTGGGATTTGCATGCATGCGCGTCCTCCCGTGATGCGAATCCCAGCCCCGCCAGCAGAAGGGGACAACGGGACACTGCGCCCACAGCCCGAGCGCAGAGCGTAACATTAAGGACTCAGGGTGTAACTGTATGCCCTGGTCCAGTATAACAGGTTTAAACCGTTATCACTGGGGAAGAACGGGTAAAACCTGGTGGGTCCCATTTGCTACGGGCAGCCAGGACCCATGGCTAATGCCAGGCATGGCCGATCTGGCCGATGCCCGGCTTTAACCCTTTAGATGCCGCAATCAAAGTTGATCGCGACATCTAAAACGAAAGTAAAAGAATTCCGGCAGCTCAGCAGAGCTGATCTAGACTATCGCGACAAAATCGCGTTGTCCCGATCAGTTTACCGAATAACGGGAGGGTCCTCACCTGCCTCTCCGTTGTCTGATCTGCAATCTACTGCTCCATGCCTGCACAGCAGGCTAGAGCAGCAGATCGCCGGTTACACTGATCAGTGCTTTGCAATGGCATAACACTGATTAGTGTATGCAATCAGAATATTGCATGTTTTAGCCCCCTATGGCAGCAAAAAAAAAAAAGTGTAAGATTTTTTTTTAAATAAAAGTTCATTAACCCCTTCCCTATTAAAAGTTTAAATAACCCCCGTTTCCCATTTTTTTATGAAATAATGTAATAAAGAATAAAAATAATCATATGTGGTACCGCCGCGTGCGTAAATGTCCAAACTATTAAAATATTAGGTTAGTTAAACCACACGTAGAAGAATACCAAAGTCCAAAATTGTGCATTTTTGGTCACTTCATTTACCATAAAATTATTACTTAAAAGTGATCAAAAAGTCCCATCAAAACAAAAATAGTACAAATAAAAACTACAGATGACGGCACAAAAAGTGAGCCCTCATAACGCCCCGTACATGGAAAAATAAAAAGTTATAGGGGTCATAAGATGGCAATTTTAAACTAATTAACTTTGATGCATGTAGTTTATAATTTCTTAAGTATTAAAATTAAATAAAAACTATATATATTGGGTATCTTTATAACCGTATGAACCTACAGAATAAAAATAGGGTGTAATTTTTACTAAATATTGCATAGAGTAGAAACGGGAGCCCCAAAAATTTGCAAAATCGCATTTTTTTTTTATTTCATCCCACAAATTTTTTTTTTTTTGTTTGGCCGCAGCTTATAGTATAAAATAAGTGATGTCACTGCAAATTACAATTGGTGATGTCAAAAACAAGCCTTCATATGGGTCTGTAGGTGCAAAATGGAAAGCGCAAGGGAAGCAGGAAAAAGAGAAAATGCAAAAACAAAAATTTGCAGAGTCCTTAAAGGAGTACTCCGCCCCTAGACATCTTATCCCCTATCCAAAGGATAGGGGATAAGATGTCTGATCCCAGGAGTACCGCAGCTGGGGACCCCCGGGATCTCGGTTGCAGCACTCCGCTGTCATTACTGCACAGAGCAAACTGGCTCTGTGCGTAATGACGGGCAATACATGGGCTAGAGCATCGTGACAAAATGGCTCTGCCCCTTGTGACGCCACGGTCCGCCCTCTCAATAAAAGTCTATGGGAGGGGGTGTGGCAGCTGTAACGCCTCCTCCCATAGACTTGCATAAAGGGGGGCCGTGATGTCATGAGGGGCGGAGCCGTGACATCACGATGCTCTGGCTCCTATATCTCCCGTCATTACGCACAGAGCGAGTTTGCTCTGTGCAGTAATGACAGCAGTGTGCTGCAGCCGAGATCCAGGGGTCCCCAGCAGCGATACCACCACAATCAGACATCTTATCCCCTATCCTTTGGATAGGGGATAAGATGTCTAGGGGCGGAGTACCCCTTTAAGGGGAAAATAGGCTGAGTCCCTAAGGGGTTCAACATAAACACGATAATGACAGGAAAGTACAAAAGATATACATATTTTATATGAGTCACCATTTTCCAGATATTATCAGTCTATTCCACCATATCAGGGTTTATTTACTTTCAATACTGAAACAGAAATATACAGAAATTAACCCCTTAAGGACGCAAGGTTTTTCTGTTTCTGCACTTTTGTTTTTTCCTCATCAGCTTCTAAAAATCATAACGCTTTCAATTTTGCCCACACAGACCCATATGAGGGCTTTTTTTTTTGTGCCACCAATTGTAATTTATAGTGGCATCAGTCATTTCACCACAAAATTTACGGCGAAACCAGAATAAAACAAAATGGCGGGTCAAAATTGTAAAGGAAACGCCATTATGTGCAGTGCACTTATTTATGCAGTGCAACCTATCTGGGGGGCATTATCTATTTGGTGCATTTCCTACTGGGGGCACAACCTACTGGAGTCACTTCCTACTGGGGGCACTACCTAATAGGAGAACTATGTAGGGGGGGCACTACCTACTGGGGGGACTATTTACTGGAGGCACTGCCTACTGGGAGCACTATCTACATTGGGGGCATTACCTACCTGGGGGGCATTGCCTTCCTAGGGGCAATTGCCTACCTTGAGGCATTACCTACCTGGGAGCCTAGGGGCCCTAAAATTTCTAATGGCAGCCCTGCATATAAAGAATCTTAAATTATTATCTGTTATACCATGCTTAAATTCTTATATGAGTGTTCACAGCTGTACAAAAAGTGTAGAGATGAGCAAACTTTTGAAAAATTTGATTCTGCTTATTTTTTATTTTTTTTGTAAATCTGTATTAAAAAAGGCTATTTCTGGCCTACAGAGAGCCTCAATAGGGGTGTAAAACAGTCTGCTAACATGCATATGGAGTGTGCTGTGTTAGTGAGATAATACTGTTATTCAGTATGACATGCAGATTACAGGCATTGCTATTAGAATCACTGCTGCAGAGTGTTGATGTGGCAGCAGGGAGACCATATGGTGTAAAAATTTAAGAGGAAAAAGAGATTTTTTCATGTCATTTAATTTTTATTTAACTTACTTAGAATTTATGAAAAATTTTGAGTACCCATTCTGGTGAGCATCAAGCTGGAGCAGGCGGCAGCCTGGAGCAGGCGGCAGCATGAGTAGACACTAGGGCTTCACAATCCCTAAGATTAAAAGATTAATTTTGACTTGTTGGGGACGTATCGTACGGCAGTATTTCCAAAATGGAGCCTCCAGCTGTTGCAAAACAACAACTCCCATTATTTCCGGACAGCCACTGACTGTCCAGGCTACTGGGAGTTTAGCAACAGCTGGAGGCACCCTGTTTGGGAATCACTGGCATAGAATATCACTATGTCCACTCCTATGCAATCCTTAATTTAGTCCTCAAATGCGCATGGTGCTCTCTCACTTCGGAGCCCTGACGTATTTCAAAGAACAAAATTAGGGCCACATAGGAGGTATTTCCGTACTCAGGAGAAATTGCACTACGAATTTTGGGGGTCTTTTTCTCCTTTTACCCCTTATGAAAAGGAAAAGTTGGGGTATACACCAATTTTACACTAACAGGCTGGTATTGCCCCATACTTTTTATTTTCACAAGAGGTAAAAGGAAAAAAAGACCCCCAAAATTTGTAACGCAATTTCTCCTGAGTACGGAAATAATCCATATGTGGACGTAAAATGCTCTGCAGATGTACAACAAGGCTCAGGATTGAGAGCACACTATGTACAGTTGAGGCCTAAATTAGTCATTTGCACAAGGGTGGCTGATTTTACAGCAGTTATGACATAAACGCAAAAAAATAAATACCCACGTTTGACTAGTGATGAGCGGCATTGCCCATATTCAAATTCGCGATATTTCGCGAATATATAGACGAAGATTCATCCTATAATCACGAATTTTGTGTATTAGTTATATTCGCATATTCGCAAATGTGAATATTCGCATATGCGAATATTCGCATATCCGCGTATTTGAGGAAGAAAACAGTGAGGGGGTGGGCAACTTTACTATTGGTTGCTAGGGATGTTGCTGATAACCTCTGACAAGTGTATTTGCATCATTCTAATTGGCCCACAAATGAAAAGAAGGAATATGCGAATATGTGCATATGCGAATATGCGCATATGCGGGAAAAAAGCGAATATTCGCAATTTTGAATATATAGCGAATATATTCGCAATATTCACGAATTTGCGATATTCGCACTACGTGTGACCCCATTTTGGAAACTACACCCTTCACAGAATGTAACAAGGGGTATAGTGAGCCTTAACACTCCACAGGTGCTTGACGAATTTTCATTAAAGTTGGATGGGAAAATGAAGAAAAAATTTTTTCACTAAAATGCTGGTGTTACCCAAAATTTTTCATTTTCTCAAGGGAAAATTCGAACCCCCCCCAAATTTGTAACCCCATTTCTTCTGAGTAAGAACATACCCCATATGTGGATGTGAATTGCTCTGTGTGTGCACTACAATGCTCAGAAGAGAAGGAGCACCATTGGGATTTCGGAGAGAAAATTTGTCCGGAATTGAAGGCCACGTGTGTTTACAAAGTCCCCATAGTACCAGAACAATGGACCCTCTCCATGTGACCCCATTTTGGAAACTACACCCCTCATGCAATGTAATAAGGTGTACAGTGAGTATTTATGCCCCACAAGTGTCTGACAGATTTTTGGAACAGTGGTCCGTGAAAAATGTAATTTTTCATTTGCACAGCCCACTGTTCCAAAGATCTGTCAAACGCCAGTGGGGTGTAAATGCTCACTGTACCCCTTATTAAATTCTGTGAGGGGTGTAGTTTCCAAATTGGGGTCACATGTGGGGGGAGTCCACTGTTCCAGCACCATGGGGGGCTTTGTAAACGCAGATGGACCCTGACTTCAATTCCAACCAAATTCTCTCTCCAAAAGCGCAATGGCGCTCCTCCTCTTCTGAGCATTGTAGTGTGCCAGCAGAGCACTTGACATCAACACATGGGGTATTTCCATACTCCATGGAAATCGGGTTACAAATTTTGGGGACATTTTCTCCTATTACCCTTTGTAAAAATATTAAATTTGGGGAAAAAACTGCATTTTAGTGAACATTTTTTTTACCATTTACACATCCGACAAAAAGTCATCAAATACCTGTGGGGTGTTTAGGCTCCATGGACCCCTTGTTACATTCCTTGAGGGGTGTAGTTTACAAAATAGTAGGCCATGTGCATTTTACGTCCTAACATGGGGTATTTCCATACTCAGAAGAGATGGGGTTACAAATTTTGGTGGGCATTTTCTCCCATTACCCAATGTAAAAATGGTAAATTTGGGAAAAAGCTGCACTTTAGTGTAAATTTTTTTATTTTATTTACACCTCACATTTTACCGAAAAGTCGTCAAACACTTGTGGGGCGTTAAGGCTCACTGGACCCCTTGTTACGTGCCTTGAGGGGTGTAGTTTCCAAAATAGTATGCCTTGTGGGTTTTTTTCTATTCTGGCACCATAGGGGCTTCCTAAATGTGACAGAAAAACTCTCCAAAATCCCATTGTCGCTTTTTCCCTTCTGAGTCCTCTACTGTGCTCGCCGAGCACTTCACATACACATATGAGTTATTTCCTTACTTGAGAGAAATTGGGTTACAAATTTTCGGGGGCTTTTTTTCCTATTACCCCTTGTAAAAATTCAAAAACTGGGTTTACAAGAACATGCGAGTGTAAAAATGAAGATTTTGAATTTTCTCCTTCACTTTGCTGGTATTCCTGTGAAACACCTACAAGGTTAACAAACTTTCTGAATGTCATTTTGAATACTTTGAGGGGTGCAGTTTTTATAATGGGGTCATCATGCAGTATTTCTAATAAAAAAAAGGCCCTTCAAATCAACTTCAAAACTGAACTGGTCCCTGAAAAATTCAGATTTTGAAAATTTTGTGAAAAATTAGAAAATTGCTGCTGAACTTTGAAGCCCTCTGATGTCTTCCAAAAGTAAAAACATGTCAACTTTAAGATGCAAAGATAAAGTAGATATATTGTATATGTGAATAAATATATCATTTATTTGGAATGTCTATTTTCCTTACAAGCAGAGAGCTTAAAAATTAGAAAAATGTAAAATTATGCAAGTATCGACAAAAGTTTACCACTAACATAAAGTAGAATATGTCACGAAAAAACAATCTCGGGATCACATTTATAAGTAAAAGCATCCCAGAGTTATTATTGCATAAAGTGATAGAGGTCAGAAAAAAATGCTCCAGTCCTTAGGGTCATTTTGAAGAATTATGTTAGCTAGTGCTACCATAAAATATTCGTAGGTAATGTCCCAGGCCCAGCAGCATCAGTAAGCCATATATTGGCTCGGTAACACAGCCTGGAGGTGGTGAAAGCATCAGGAAATCATATAGTGTCTGAATGGCATAGCCTGGAGTAGGCTGAAGCATGAGCGTCTGAATGGCACAGCCTGGAGGTGGCTGAAGCAAGAGGAGACCATATAATGTCTGAATGGCACAGCCTGGAGTTGGCAGAAGCATGAAATTAAAAATTTTGAAATTTAAAATTTTGAAATTTAAATTTAGGTGTCATGTCGGTCTTGGTCTGTGTTCACACACATCCTTTGGATTTGCTTGTGTGTGAACAGTTTTATGTTCCCCGGTCAGGGAATAATTAAAGCCTTTTGCTTGCTAGCCAATAGCTCCTAGGGTGTGTCTAGATAAAGTCAGCCCAGTCTAGCCTCTGGGCGGGTGATTGAGATTAGCACATATAGACTTCCTGAGATCCTGACATGCTGCTATGGAGCTCTTGGTGAAACACTCTTTATTTGAGTTATTTAATCTACTATCTCTGTCTTAGCATGCACCCTGTATGTTCTGGTTTTAGCCATGGTTATGTGGCATGCTCTTAGTAGATTTTTAGCTGTGTTTGTTTAGTCAGTTTTAGGATTTGTATATCCTTTCTGTTATGTATCTGTTCACACTGTGTTTTCTCTTGTACCGTTTTCTGTGTTATTGCTCCATGGGGACATTCCTCTGTCTACTGGAGGCTCTAATCTAGATATCCCTGTTACCTGTCCATGAGGACTCTATGTCTACTGGAGGTTTTTTGAGGGATTGCGATTCCTGTCTTTTGTTCAGTGTGAACAGTGTTCTATAATTATATCCTGTTGTATCTGTTTTCTCAGTTGTAACTAGGCATCACTGTTACCTGTCCATGGGGACTCCGTGGCTACTGGAGGTTTTCTGAGGGATTGCAATTATTCCTGTTTAGCGATAGATCCCTGTTACCGGTCCATGGGGACTTTGTGTCTACTGGAGGTTCTGGGGGTTTATGCTATATTCCTGTCTGTTCCTGGAGTCTGTTTTGACTCATCCATTTTCCTGTGTGGTGTTTTGAACTCAGTTTGTTTATTAGTTCTTTATTCAGATCTTTGGAGTTTTTGTACATGCCCTTATCATGTACATGCATGATCACTTAGCTAGTGTTTTCCTCTGTGCTTTACCATAGCTCTATAAGGTCCTCTGTGCTGCTCACTGACTACATAGGATGTCTCTTTAGTAGGTCAGTTTGTCCTCCCTCTCAGTGGGTGTAAATAAGGCCCCTATTTTGTGGTGGTAGCGAGGGTCCAATAAGGTGGAGAGCCAGAAGTCATCATGGTGACAATTCGGCTGTCACTATGCAAGCAAGTGAGCATGCATCATGCTATTTGTGCAAGTGACTCGGAGGGACTCCCTGCCTCCATCTCCACTGCACACTGCCATGGTGTGTCTGGGTCCTCTGTCTCGCCTTCCTCATAACCCTTTAGCTCCTCTGGCTGCTTTTGCTCCTTCTCTCCTGTCAGATTACTAGAAAAAACGCCCATTTGGCGAAACCTAAACTGTGCTCGACTGTGCCCCTCCCCATCCTCCTCCTCCTCCAGTTTAGCCCCCACAGGGCTCATGTGGCCATGAGATGTAAGCGCCACGTCTCCAGTGCCCTGACAAGCCATCGTGTTGTAAGAAAGGAAGCAGTGGAATGATGTTGTTCATCCCCTAATCCTATCGACTTACTAATAATGTGGCTTCCTCAAAGGGCCTGAGCAAACGGCAAGTGTCACATATGAGCTGCCACTGGTTCACATTGAAGTTACACAGGGAAGTACCCCTTTCTGCTTGGATCATCAAGAAATCGACGATGGCTTTTCTCTGTTGGTACAGTCATTCCAACATATGGAGGGTGGAAATTCAACGTGTGGCAACATCACAAATCAGACTATGTTGGGGGATATCGTTCTGACTCAGCTCAAGGAGGGTGTGCTTTGCAGTGTACGAGTGGATGAAGTTCATGCAAAGTTTCCTTCCCATTGTTATGATGTCTTGCAAATGGGGGAACACTGCAGGAACCGCTTCACAACCAGATTGGCGGCGCAGCATATGTTGAAGCAGGGCCGTGGTACTAACATTGGGACCTTGGCCACGCTTCAACTTCTGCCGACATGTCTTGCATGTGGCTATGTGAACCTCCTTCGGATGCTTGATGAAGAACTGCCACACTGCCGAGCAGCTGATTTTCCCACCAACAGTCTGCACTAATTTACTGCTACTGCAGCCGTCTCCACGAACCACGTTCCACTACCTCCCAGGAAGGTCGGCTGCCGCAAAGCAGGTGGTCTCCCGCAGGTGATCTCCCCCGGACATGGTTGGCTCCAGAATTTCCACTTCTGCCACCATGCTGACTGCCAACCATGTTACCGCCT